>NW_006159757.1:1900252-1931324 GCF_000334495.1 Tupaia belangeri chinensis | reverse complement strand
GCTCAGTCAGAAAAGTGCTTGCACATCAATGTTTATTGCAGCATTATTCACAATTGCCAAGACATGGAACCAACCTAAATGTCCACAAACTGATGAATGGATTGGAAAAGTGTGGTATATATACTCTATGGAATACTACTCAGCCATAAAAAAAGAATTTTTTAAAGGAATTTTTTTAGAGTTTTGCTATAGGGCATGTGTGTTTGCCAGAGAGACAGAAAGCAAGAATTCACCCCCTCACCAAGAGGAGATGGCCACACTGCAATACCTTCTCCTTCATTCTCCTCTTGGGATCTTGGGCATGCATGCACACATGCCCGGTGTGAGCTTTTTAAGCCACTGGGTCCCCGATTTGAACCATAGTCGACTACGTGGGAGTCCACCAACATAACAATTATGCCATCTGCTGGTCCCAAGGATTATTTTATTTAACTTTATTTTTTTATTTTAATTTGACCAGAGAAGGACAGAGCAAGAGAGAGAGGGGGAAAGTGAGAAAGCAAGCTGCCAGGTCCAGGACTGGAACCACAATCAGCCTTGTGGGAGTATAGTGCCCTTAACCACCATGTCACCTGCTGGCCCTCACAAAAAGATTTGAAATAATAACAGCCCAAAAATACCCAAATATGATTTTTAAAAATTCCATTAATCTACACATCTAAGAATATGTTCACTAAGAATCCAAAATAGGATAAATCCAAAGGGATACATATTTAGAGACTACATAAGCAAACTCTTAAAATACAATGGCAAGGCTGACCCTATAGCACAGCAGTTAAGTGCAGGGCAGAGGAAGCCAGATACCACATGCTGACCAGAGTTTGAGTCTCAGGCCAGGCAGCTTGAAAAACATTCTGTGTGTGTGTGTGTGTGTGTGTGTGTGTGTGTGTATGCGCCCAGGATCATGATGGTATGGAAAATAGGAGGAAAAAGAATTGTGGCATGACCAGGTCCCCTTGGGGAAGGGAGGTGCCTTCTTTCTCTCTATTATCCTCTAGCATAAAAGATAAAATAATTAAATTAAATTAAATTTAAAAAGATAAAGACAAAGGCAAAAGCAGCAAGAAGATAGTGACTTATGTAAGAACTCTTCAATAAAATCAACAGCTGATCTTTCATCAGAAACCATGGAGATCAGAGGGCAACAGGGAGACATATTCAAAGTGCTAAAAGAAAAATAATATGTATACTAACCAAAAATATTAGATCCAAAAAGCCTTCAAAAATAAAAGAGAAATCGGGACCAGCAGTTAGCATAATGGCTATGTCGCTGGGCTCTCACGTAGGCGACCACGGTTTGTGTCCCGGACCTGGTGGCTTAAAACTCACGCCAGGGGCGTGTGCATGCGTGCCCAAGATCCCGAGAGGAGAATGGAGGAGAAGGGATTGTGGCGTGGCCATCCCCCCTGGGGGGTGATTTCTCGCTTTCTATCTCTCTGTCTCTCTCTGTCTGTCTGGCGAGCGCATGCGCCCTATAGCAAAAACCTCTCCCAAAAATAAATAAATAAATAAATAACATTTTTAAAAAATAAAAGAGAAATCAAGACAGCAGTTCCATCAGCAGGCATGAGCGTTTCCATCAGCATGGCACACTACAACTTTAAGAAGATCACAGTGGTGCCGTCCACCAAGGACTTTATTGACCTGACATTACCAAAAACTCAGTGAAAGACTCCAGCAGTTATTCATAAACATTACCAAATTCATCACATCAGACATTTTTATATGAGAAAAGTCAAATTTCCTCAACAGAGGGGCTGAATAGCTGTGCCAAACAAGAGAGATGATAAAGAGAGGCTTCTTTCATTCCAGAAGGAGTGGTGACATGTAGGAAGAAAATGGAAATTGACGAGCCCAGGAAGAAAAGGAAATGAGCTGGAAATGGGAGATGACTATATTTTGGATCTTCAAAAATACTAGGATTTAATGAATTCATCTGAAAAAATATTATAAGATACCAGAAATCTAGGAAGGCCATAATACAGCTGATTATATTGATCCTGCCCTTACAAAGAAATGGAAAGAGTTAGAAAAAGAAGAGCTAAGAACAAATGCTGGGTAATATGACAGTGAATCTGAAAGTGAAGATAAGGAAATGTTGGAAATCCAGCAGCTGGCAAAACAAATAAGAGAAAAAAGGAAGTTGAAAATTCTGTAATCTGAAGAAAAGAATACACAAGGACCCAGGATGCCGCAAACTCCTAAGAAGGTTCAGTGGAAAGTTTTGGAGAATGAGATGTGTAGTCGTGGGGTTGACATGGATGATAAATATAAGGCCCATTATGCAGTCCAGGCAAGGCGATCCCAGAGTGTTACAGGGAAAAGAAAATGGGAAGACTCTGTTCCATCCTCTTCTGTAGCTTGGAGTCAAAGTTGCTCTCAACCACCACATGACGATTCTGGTCTTCAGGATGTCAAGATGGTGAAGAAAGCCAAGACTGTGATGAAGAATGCTCAGAAGAAGATGAATTGCTTAGGGAAGAAAGAGGAAGCAGATGGACGTGTGTTTGATATGAAGCTCAAGCACTTACTTTCTGGAAAGAGGAAGGCTGGGAAAAAGGATAGGAGATAGTGCCTTTTCGGTTGACATGGTTAGACTAGACTGTTGCAGTTTATTTCCTGTGGTGTGGTGTGGTTTCATCAAATTGGTGTCATGCTCTATAAACTCAAAAAACACAAACAAAAACCATGGGCCGGCCTTGTAACAAGGTGGTTAAGCACTGTGTGTTGGGAACTAGATCCTACATGATCAACTTCAGTTTGAATCCTGGTCCCAGTGGTTTGAAAAGCATGTCTTGCTCATGGGCCATGTGTGGCCCAAGTCCTGACAGTATGGAGAAATGGAGGAAAAAAGACTGTGGTGTGCTCACACCCTCTTGAGGGGTGCCTTCTCTCTCCTTTCACTGGCAACCATGCATATTGTCTGGTTAAAAAAAAAAACAAAAAACCAATTAAAGTATTTTTTGCTTTGTTGAAAACAGGTTAATCCTGTACAAGTGTGGGAAATTTTTGTCATTGCTTATAATAACAAATATTTTGAGTAGACAGTGTTTCTGCATTTAATGGGGTGTTGATTGCTTCACATTTGCAGAAATTGGAAATTTCATAGATTATGCCTGTTGTTTTTGATGAAGAAAAACCTTCTATTCTTTAGCAAGAGGGAACTTGAGTTCATAATATGTGATTAGTCCTTTTTTTTGAAATGAAAGCATCTCCACTTGTGGGTGGGCAGAGGCTATCTACCCTTCAGAATTGGGAGCAAACACATTTATGAGTGTGTCAGAACCCTCTGCTTAAAATAGTATCTTAAATTATTTTCTAGGCTTTTTTATTATTATTATCATTCAATGTATCATTGTAATCTGTCTACAACTCTTTTCTCCAAAATAAACCTCTAGAAGAAAATTTCAATTAAAATAAACAAACAAATAAAAATCAAGAGATTCCTAGATAAGGAGACACTTAATTTGTCACTAGCGGGCCTGAGCTATGAGAAATACTAAAAAAAGACTGAAATAAAAGGACACAAGATGGAGACCAACAGGTGGTGTGAGTGGTGGTTAAGGCGCTGGACTCCCACACGGCCAACCAGAGTTTAAGGCCTGGACCTTGTGACCTGCTTTCTCACTTTCTCTCTCTCTCTTGTGAGCACATGAGCCCTGTAGCAAACTTAAAAATAATAATAGTGATAAATAAAATTTTAAAAATAATTTCTTTTAAAAATTTAATAGGACGCTAGATAGTAATTCAAATCCACATGAAATAAAAAGCATCATCTGAAGCTAGTGAATGAATAGCAGTTATGTCACTGGACTCCCACATGGCCGACTACAGTTCAAGTCCCAGAGCCAGTGGCTTGAAACTCTTACCAGGCACATGTGTGTACATGCCCAAGATACTGGGAAGAGAATGGAAGAAAAGGAATTGCAGCATGGCCATCCCCTTGGGAGGTGATTTCTCACTTTCCTTCTCACTGACTCTGTCTCTATCTCTCTCTCTGGCAAGCACACATGCCGTAAGGCAAAAACTTCTCTAAAAAAGTACCATCCAGGACCAGCAGTTGGCATAACAGCTATGTTGCTGGACTCCCATGTAGTCGACTGTGGTTTGAGTCCCAGATCTGGTGGCTTAAACTCATACTGGGCGCGTGTGTGCATGCCCAAGATCCCAAGAGGAGAATGGAGGAGAAGGGATTACAGCGTGCCTATCCCCCCTAGGGGGTGATTTCTCACTTTCTTTCTCTCTGTCTCTCTCTGTCTTTCTGGTGAGCGCACACGTCCTATAGCAAAAATCTCTCTCTCAAAAAAAAAAAGTGTCATCCAATATTACTACATGGGTGAATATACAGACAAAAGTAAATGTATTTTTTTTTGAAATTCTTCTTTTTCCCTATCATTTTCCTCTTCCTATCTTCTATTTAAAAGACAACTGCATAAAACAGTAATTCTAAACTGCGTTGATCATAATGCAATGTATGAAGTTGAAATTTGTATAATGATACAGCAAAAGAAGAGGGGGAGGAACGGAGCCATATAAGAGTAAAGGTTTTGTATACTGTCAAAATTCATGTTTTATTCATCTGAACTAGATTTCCATAAACTAAGAAGTAATTATAATTTCCAGGGAAAACACTAAGAAAATAATTTCAAAAATACTATATTTAATATTATTTAAAAAGGCATGGGTTTAAAATGATATACTAAGAAAAGGCTATTTAACACAAAAGAAAGCACTAGTGGAGAAACAGAAGGAAAAAAAAAAGAAATGGGAAAATAAATAACAAAATGTAAATGTAAATTTTACCTTAACCAGTTAAGACACTAAATGTCATTAAATGGATTAAGCATCCTAATTAACGACATGGATAAAAACACACAATCCAATTCTATGCTGTCTGTAAGAGACCACTTTAAATTCAAAGGCATGAATAGATTGAATGCAAACAAAAGGAAAACATGTACATACAACGAATAACTAAAAGGGAGCTGAGTGAGTATACTAGTACTGGACAAAACAGACTTTAAGACAAAAATTGTTGCTAGGAGAGGCGCGTGTGCGTGCGTGCCCAAGATCCCGAGAGGAGAATGGAGGAGAAGGGATTGCGGCGTGACCATCCCCGCTGGGGGGTGATTTCTCGCTTTCTGTCTCTATGTCTCTCTCTGTCTGTCTAGGCGAGCGCACGCGCCCTACAGTGAAAATCTCTCAAAAAAAAAAAATTGTTGCTAGGAGAAAAGAAATACATTTACCACTGCACCACCATCTGGTCTCCTGTCGTTTTCTTTAGTATCTTTGGTATCAGGGTAATGCTACCTTCATGGAAGAGTTGGGAAGGCTTCCCTCCTCTCAATTTGTTTCAAAGAGTTTGAGGAAGATTGATGTTAATTTTCTTTAACTTTTGGGTTGAATTCAACAGTGAAGTCATTGGGTCCTGCACTTTAATTTGTTGCAGGGGTTTTGTTTGCTAATGCAATCTATTTACAGATTATAGGTCAGTTCAGATTTCTAAATCTTTACGATTCAGTATTGATAGGCTGTGCATTTCTAGAATTTATCCATTTCATTTAGGTTATTGAATTTTGGGATATTCAATTGTTCATAGTATTCTCTTATAAGCTTTTTTATTATTTCTGTGAGATTGTAATAGTTCCTCTTTCATTTCTGATTTTAGTTATTTGAGTCTTCTCTCTCTCTTTCTCCATTCCTCCCCCAAGCTAACCTAGCTAAAGGTTTGTCAATTTTGTTGATATTGTTAAAGAACCAATTCATGGTTTCATCAATCCTTTTTTCCTATTGTTTTTCTATTCACTTTTATCTCTGCTCTAATCCTTATAATTTCCTTCCTTCCACTAGCTTTGAGTATAGTTTATTCTTATTTTTCTAGTTCCAAAAAGTATAAAGTTAAGTTGTCAATTTGAGATCTTTCTTTTTCTTTTAATTACCAGAGAGAGACAAATAGAAAGAGAGAAAACACTCCCAAAAGGGCACGGTCATGCTACAATTTCTTCTCCTCCATTTTTCCATCCTGTTAGGATTTGGGGAATGTATACACACACACTCAGCATGTTTTCTTCCTTCCTTCCTTCCTTCCTTCCTTCCTTCCTTCCTTCCTTCCTTCCTTCCTTCCTTCTTTCTTTTTTAAAGAGATTTTTGCCATGGGTGTGTGTGCTCATTGGAGAGACAGAGAGACAGAAAGTGAGAAATCACCCCCCCCAGGGGGGATGGCCATGCCACAATCCCTTCTCCTCCATTCTCCTCTCAGGATTTGGGCACACAGGCTCATGTGCCCTGAGTGAGTTTTAAGCAGCCAGGTCTAGGATTGAGCTGTGGTTGACTACATGGAAGTCCACCAATGTAACCATTACACCATCTGCTGGTCCCCTCAGCATGTTTTTCAAGCTACTGGGACCAGAATTCAAACTGCGGTTCCCTTAACCACTAGGCTACAGGGCCAGACCTCTTTTTCCTTAAGTTTTTGTTGTGTTTTTCACTTATCCAAAATATTTTGAAATTTCTCTTATTATAAAATAATATTATTATTTCTTTTTTAATCCATTGGTTTTCTGACTATGTTGTTTAATTTCCATGTATTTGTGGATTTCCTGGCTTTCTTCTTTTTTTTTTTTTTTTTTGCTATTGGATGCGCGCTCTCGCCAGAGAGATAGAGTAACAGAAAGCAAGAAATCACCCCCCGGGGGAATTGGCCAACCCACAATCCCTTCTCTTCCATGCTCCTCTCGGGATCTTGGGCACGCATACACACGTGCTCAGCATGAGTTTAAGCCACTGGGTCTGGGACTCAAACTGTGATCGACTATATGGGAGTCCAGCAACATAGCCATTATGCAAACTGCTGGTCCCTGGATTTCCTGGTTTTCTAATACTAATTTATAGTTCCATTCTATTATGATGAGAACATATGCTATGTGTAATTTCAATCTTTTAAAATATATTAACACTTATTTGTGGCCTAACAGGCTTTTTTAATTTGTGGGGAGGATTGCTATAATACTTTCCTCTGTGGATTTGGAATGATTTGGATTAGTTGCTTTAGAAATGTTTCTTGTCTGAACAAAATCTAGAGGGAGAGGGGACACTTGAAGAACTGCTAGAATATACAGGCTAATCAGCTTATGGCCTCTCCATCTCTATAAAGAAATTCCAAGATTCTGCTTGCCTGTATCAAGTCTAATGACAAGGAGAGAGAATGGAGAACAGTCTATGGAAAGTTCTTGTTACTTATGTATGTATGTATTTTATTTTATTTTAATTTGACAGAGGGCATGTGCACTTATCAGAGAGACAGAGAGATAGGGAAAGGGAAAAAGCACCCGCTATGGGGCATGGTCACACCATGATTCCTTTTCCTCCATTTCTCCATCCTGTCAGGATTTGGGGCATGTACATACACACCTGGAATGTTTTCAAGTGTCAGGTCCAGGATTTTTTTTTTTTTTTTGAGAGTTTTTTTTTTTTTTTTGCTATAGGGTGTGTGCCCTCGCCAGAAAGACAGAGACAGAGAGACAGAAAGCGAGAAATCATCCTCCAGGGGCGATAGCCACGTCGCAATCTCCTCCATTCTCCTCTCGGGATTTTGGGCACGCACACACACGCACCCAGCGTGAGTTTAAGCTGCTGGGTCCGGGATGCGAACCGTGGTCGACTACATGGGAGTCCAGCGACATAGCCATTACGCTAACTGCTGGTCCCATGTGTCAGGTCCAGGATTCAAACCATGTGGGATCTGGCTCTGTTAACCACCAGGCTATGGGGTTGGTACTAGAGGAGGTTTTTGTATACCAGGACTGGAAGTGGTTCTTAACACATTTCATGGGCAGAAATTTAGTCACACAGTCATACCTAATTGTATGAGAGGCTAAGAAATGTAGTCTAATCATGAGCCTAGGAAGGGAAGAAAACGAGTTTGGTAAATACTGTTGCACTCTAGAATTCTACATACCGTCAGGCTATCAATAAAATGTAGGTTTAGAATAAAGGCATTTTCCCCCATGTGTGCTCTCTTGGGAAGTTGATTGAAAATGATATTCAGGGTTGGTCAATAACCTAGTGGAAAGGAAGTCAGTCAGTCACACATGGTTGACCTCAGTTCAAATCCCAACCTAGAAACTTAAAAAAAAAAAAAAAAAAAAGCCAGGTACATGTGCATGTATACCTAAAACCCTGACAGGATGGAAAAATGGAAAAGACGGAATTGTGGCACGACCATGACCCACTAGGGGATGCTTCCTCTCTCTCCCTCTCTCTCTCCCTGTCTCTCAACTCTCTCTGACAAGTGCACACACCCTTTGGCAAAAAATGAAAGTCAGAAGACCAGCAGTTAGTGTAATGGCTATATTGCTGGACTTCCGTTTAGTCAACCACGGTTCGAGTCCTAAACCTGGTGGCTTAAACTCACGCCCGGCGCATGAGCATGCGTGCCCAAGATTCCAAGAGGAGAACGAAGGAGAAAGGATTGCAGTGTGGCCATCCCCCCTATGGGTGCTTTCTCCCCTTCCTTCTCTCTCTTTCTGCTCTCTCTCCATCTCTCTTCAGTGAGCTCACATGTCCTATACCAAAACTTTTTAAAAAGAGAGAAACAAAAAGAAACCTACTGGTTGAGATTGGCCTGGTATCATGGAAGTTCAATACTGCGCAATGGAAGCTTGATACCACATGGCCGACTAAGGTGCAAGTTCTAGCCCCAGCAGATTGAAAAAAAAAAAAAAGAAAAAAAAAAGAGGGCTTGCATGCCCAGATTCCTGAAAGGCTAGTGAACTGAAGAAAAAAGGTTGTCACATAACCAGGCCCCATTGGAAGGTGTTTTCTCTCTGTCAGTCTGTGTCTCTTACATTTACACATGCACATAGTCTCAGGCATGTTTTAGGTTTCTTCCATAGGTGTGTGAACTCACCAGAGAGACAAGAGAAACACAGAGGATGTAAGAGGATGTAATCTCTTCTCTTCCATTCTCCACTTGTAATTTTTGGCGTGCACACACACACACACACACACGCACCTGGTGTGATTTTCAAGCCACTGGGTCTGAGACTCAAACCACAGTTGGCCATGTGGGAGTCCAGCGCCCTAACCACCACACCACCTGCTGTCCCTCATATACAAATATACTCTAATCTACATTTTTTTTTTAATTCAACCCCATAGATTGAATTGGGAACAAAGTAACTAGTGTTTTGTTGTTTTTGTTTGTTTGTTTGCTTGCTTGCTTGCTTGCTTTTGTTATAGGTGGGTGCACTCACCAGAGAGAGACAGAAAGAGGGAAAGTAAGAAATCACCACCTAGAGGATGATTACACTGTAATCCCTTCTCCTCCAGTATCCTCTTAGGACTTTAGGCACACACACACACACACACACACACACACACACACTCTTCTGGTGTGATTTTCAAGCTGCTGTATCGAGGACTCAAACCACACGCAGGATCCAGCACCTAACCCTCTACACCACATGCTGGCCCTCTGTCACTTTTTATACAAAATGCTTTTATTTATAGTAAATTATTTTATGTTATAGACTTGGAAACTATAACCCAGTGAGTAAAGTGAAAATTCAAAAAAATAATTCTGAAAAATGTGAAGGAAACAAAAGAATTATTTCTGTCTGAATGTGGTTGGAGAAAAATTACTTAAATAAAAATAAACATAAGGCCTGGTCCTATAGTGTAGTGGTTAAAGGAGCCAGTTCCCACACAGCAGACCGTAGTCCAAATCTCGATTCTGGCAATTTGAAATACATGCTAGGCATGTGTGTGTGTGCAAGCCCAAAATCCTGACAGAATGGAGACATGGAGGAGAAATGACTGTGGCATGACCATGTCCCGAGGTGGAGGTGGTGGGGCTTTCTCACCTTCCCCCTCTCCCTCTGTATCTCTTCCTAGAGAGCACACATGCTCTCTGGCAATTGAGAAAAATAAACATAAGTCATCACCACAGGAGCTAAATTAAAGTTCAGGTAAACAATACAAAGCATATTGTTTCACTAATTTTAATAAAAAGTAAACTAGAGAAGAAGACTCCTCCATTGCAGCTGAGAACTGGGAATAAGAAAAATGAAGATTGTGTACTGATAATTCAGCATCCAGCCCCTAGTCTCAAGTCGTAGGGTGCGGGGAACCAGCAGTTAGCGTAATGGCTATGTCGCTGGACTCCCATGTAGTCAACCGCGGTTCACGTCCCGGACCCAGTGGCTTAAAACTCACGCCGGGCGCGTGTGCATGCATGCCCAAGATCCCGAGAGGAGAATGGAGGAGAAGGGATTGCGGCGTGACCATCCTCCCTGGGGGGTGATTTCTCGCTTTCTGTCTCTCTGTCTCTCTGTCTGTCTGGCGAGCGCATGTGCCCTATAGCGAAAACCTCTCAAAAAAAAAAAAAAGTCGTAGGGTGCTACCTCTATCCTTTTCTCTCTCTCTCTCTCTCTGTCTCTCTCTGCGTCTCTCTGTCTTCTCATTTTTTTTTGTAATTTTTCTCGTTTCAATTTTTTAAGGTAAAGTATTCTGTTGGCTTTCAGAAACTCCTTTATCTTGCTAATAATCCTTTCCTTCTCCCATCTAGGAGAGGCAAAGGGGCAGGCCTTCAGAAGAAGACTCCTCCATTACAGCTGAGAACTAGAGCTTTTGCACCATGTGGTTTTAACTTTTTGCTTTAAAAAAATAATAACAAATTTTGTTGGTTGTTTTTTTCTTTTTTTTTTTCTTTTTCTCTCTCTTCCTCTATTTTTTTTCTCTTTCTCTGCTTTCTTATCCTTTTTCTTTTACAACATCACTTCGCAGCTCATCTCCATGCACTGAGTGTCTAGACAGTCTAAGGGAACTGTAGCCAAACATCCTGATAGTATCAGGGTCAACATATTCCTCAACACCCACTGAATCTGCTGCACAAAGGGATAAATATGGAATGGCAAAGAAATTACAGGTCACCTTGTCCTGAACACCCCTGAATACTCAGATTAAACTTCTATGAATTAGGAAAAATCATATAACCCATCAGATGATTAGAAATCACTGTAAAGGCACAAGAAATATGAGAAACCAAGATAATACCTTTCCCTCAAGGGAAAAGAATAACTCTTCTTCATCCACAGACAGTACAATAGAACTTGTGAAATGTCTAATAAAGAGTTTAAAATATTCAGGGACCAGCAGTTAAAATAATGGCTATGTCGCTGGACTCCCATATAGTCGACTACAGTGAGTCCTGGACCCAGTGGCTTAAACTCACACTGGGCGTGTGTGCATGCATGCTCAAGATCTCAAGAGGAAAATGGAGTAGAAGGGATTGTGGCATGGCCATCCCCCCTGGGGGGGAGGTGATTTCTCACTTTCTGTCTCTCTGGCAAGTGCACACGCCCTATAGCAAAAGTGCCCTATAGCAAAAAAAAAAAAAAAAAAACTCTCCAAAAAAAAAGAATTTAGAATATTCATAGTGACAAAGTTAATAGAGATGCAAGAGAAGAGAGACAATGAACTCCAGAAGAGGCAGGAGAATAGAGCTGAGGAGTTCCAAAAGGTGAGGAAGTTCTTGCATGATCTGAAAAAGGAAATACATATCATAAAAAAGAATCAAACGGAAGTATTAGAAATGAAGGCTGTAATACAGGAAATCAAAACCACCCTTGAAAGTATTAAAAGCAGACTAGATCATACAGAAAATAGAATCTCTAATGTAGAAGAGAAAGTGGTTGGCCTAGAAAAATCCACCATGAAGACTGAGAAAATAGTCCAAAACAATGAGAATAATATATGAGAAATGCCATTAAACATCCAAACATCCAGATAATCAGTATCTCAGAAGGTGAAGAGACTAATAAGGGCATTGATAATTTATTTCATGAAATCCTGGAAGAAAACTTTCCAAACCTAGAAAGTCATTCAAAAATCCAAACCCAAGAAATACAAAGGACCCCAAATAGAACCAACCCAAGATCTTCTCCAAGACACACTATAGTCAGATTGATCAAAACCACAAAGACAAAGTACTCAGACTGGCAAGAGAGAAACGACAAGTTACCCACAAAGGATATCCTATCAGGCTAATAGTAGACCTCTTATCGGAAACAATGCAAGCAAGGAAAGAATGGGAAAATATATTCAAAATGTTAAGGGAAAAACAATTTCAACCAAGAATACTGTACCTGGCAAGGTTATCCTTCACATAGGAAGAGAAGACAAGAACATTCTCATATAAACAAAACCTGAAAGAATATACCGACATCAGACCAGTTCTCCAAGAAGTTCTGAAGGGAGTGTTATATCAGGAAAACTAAAGTAGAACACAGAGATAAGAGTTAAAAAAAAAAAATCTAAGAAAAGGGCCAACTTAATGGTAGGGACAAGTCCAGAGCTGAATATTATCTTCCAGAATTTAAACAGAAAACTTGGACCACAACAGAAGTTAGATTACGCACATGAGACTGAGCTGATGAAATAGAATTTTATGACTTTTGACTAAAACAATACTGATCTTCTTCTATACTTTGTGCTCCAGAGATAAGGACTTTTATCTTCTCTTGAATTGTCGACAGATCCATCTAACTATTATTTGAACAGAATCCTAGCCTGCTTCCTGGCTTTAACTCTTAAGCAAAGTTCTCTTAACAATTTTTTATTTTGATTTAACAAAGCTAAAACTGCCTTTCTTGAAATTAAAAAAATATTAAAAAATACCTATTTAATAACCACAGTAAGCTTTGTAGCCTCGGCTAGATGCTATTTTATAATATATTCATTCCACTCACAGTTTCATTAATAAAGTCAAACATTTGTTTACAGATATTTATATATCAACTAAACTTGCTATTAAAAGTAGTTAGATCAATGAAGATATTTTGTTAACTAATAAAATGTTTGTGTGGGGGGGAGGTATGGATAGCAACTACAGATACCAGAGATAGTGTGGGAGGAGGATAGGAAATGGCAGAGGGTGAGAAATGGGATGGGGAAAAATATATATATATGAAACAAGAAATGGAAAATTATTTGTTGATAACATGTATGACTAAGCCACTATACAGTGTATTCTGGATGGGAAACTGCATTTTGTATGCAGTGATGATGTGATAGTGTGGGAGGAAGATAGGAAATAGCAGAGGGTGAGAAATGGGATGGGGAAAAATATATATATTACAAGAAACAAGAAATGGAAAATTGTTTGTTGATGATAACATGGTATGACTAAGCCACTATACAGTGTATTCTGGATGGGAAACTGCATTTTGCATGCTGTAATGATGTTCAGTGAATAAATGTAAAATAAATAAATAATTTTAAAAATAAAATAAAAACAAAATGTAGACTAGATCTATAATCTATGTAAAGGTATTCTCTCTCATTTCCTTATGGAAATAAGACAAAATTTAAATTTGTTGGCAGGGAAATAAATAAATAAATAAACAAATAAATAAATAAATCCATAGTATCATAGATCCAAACAATTTGATTAGCAACTATCTGTGACATAAGAATCATTCAGCCAAAACCAGGAGGTTAGACGTGTGACTTCCTTGGCTTCTTTCCAGTGATTTAATTCTACACAAAAGAAAGTTAATTTTCCCCATTTTTCTATAGATTATGCTTTCAGCTCAGTGATTCATTGAACATACATTTCCTGCCCTAAGAAAGATGTTTGTAGATTGTAGAGGAAAGGCAATCTCTTAGGCTCACCTAATTTGAATAAATTTTATTTGTAACAAACCTGAAGGAAAGGGGGTAGTTTGAGTTCCCACACAATCGAAAATAAAAAATTTTATATTTTCAATATATGGTGACTAAGGGATCAACCAAGTCTCTTAAAATGTCATTCTTTCCTCTATTTTTTTTTTCTTTCCATAGGGCATGTCAGAAAGAGGGAAATGAGGGAACCAGAAGTTAGCGTAATGGCTATGTCGCTGGACTCCCACGTAGTCGACCGCGGTTCACGTCCCGGACCTGGTGGCTTAGAACTCACGCCGGGCGTGTGTGCGTGCGTGCCCAAGATCCCGAGAGGAGAATGGAGGAGAAGGGATTGCGGCGTGACCATCCCCCCTGGGGGGTGATTTCTCGCTTTCTGTCTCTATGTCTCTCTCTGTCTGTCTGGCGAGCGCACGTGCCCTATAGCAAAAACCTCTCAAAAAAAAAAAAAAAAAGAAAGAAAGAGGGAAATGAAAAATTGCCCCCTGAGTGGGAGATGGCCATGCCATAACCTCTTCTCCTCCATGCTCCTCCTGGGATTTGAGGCACATATCCACACATGCCCAGCATAATTTTCAAGGCGCCTGGTCCAGGACTTAAACTGCAGTTGGTCATATGGGAATCCAGGCTTAATCACCATGCCACCTGCTGGCCTCTCTCCTCTCACAAAAGATCCCGGAAAGAGAATGGAGAAGGGATTGTGGGGTGGCCATCCCTCCTAGAGCTTTCTGTCTTTCTTCCTTTCCTGTAAACACACACACACCCTATAGCTAAAAAAACAACAACAACAACCCAACCAAACAAAAAACTCTCAAAAACAAAAACAAAAACAAAAATATACTGATGGACCCAGGCAGAACAGAGTAATCCAACTAGACCCCTATGGAAAGGTCTTGAGTGTGAATACCAGAACCTCTCTGATCATGCCCATGATCCAGGTAAGCCAAGATTAGGGGTGGACTGCACCATGAAGACATGTTAGAGGGGCCTATTCTCTCTCCTCTCTCTCTCTGAAGAAAGAAACAAAAAATACACACGATGCGGGGAGCATGTAGCATGGTTTAGGTGCTCCCACATGGCCAACTGTGGTTTGATTCCAGGACCTGGCAGCTTGCTTTCTCACTTTTTTCTCTGTCTCTCTCTCATGAGTGCATGTACCCTCTAGCAAATTAAAACATAATAACAATAAATAAAATGAAATAATTATTTAAAAAGAATACACATAATGGTACAAGCACACAAAATTTTACATACAAAACTTATACTGGGCATGGCATAGCCTTCAGCTCCACATTTACAATGTGAGCAGATATAGTATAAGAATTCTGGGACCAGCAGTTGTCATAATGGTTATGTCACTGGACTCCCATGTAGTCGATCACGGTTCGAGTCCTGGACCTGGAGACTTAAACTCAAGCTGGGCATGTGTGCATGCGTGCCCAAGATCCCAAGAGGAAAATGGAGGAGAAGGAATTGTGACATGATCATCCCTCTTGGGCAGTGATTTCTCTCTTTCTGTCTCTCTATCTCTCTCTGTCTTTCTGGCAAGTGCACATGTCTTATAGCAAAAAACTCTCTAAAAAGAAAAAAGAATTCTATGGTGGGACACCATAGGACACACCAGTTTACTACAGATTACTAATGGATATAACAAATAATCAATCAACACATTTTATTAAATCTATTTTGAAATTTTTGCCATAATATTTGGGATGCAGTGTTAGACTGTGTCTTCTAAATAATGGATAGGGGATCTAAAATAAACTTTGTTTAAAAGGAAAAATATCAACAGTAAAAATGACAATTATTCATATCATAGACATGCTCAAAATTAAAATAACTAGGCAAGTAAAATCTCAACCACATAAATAGATTTTTCTACTATTACCATCAGTAGCAATGATTTTATCTCAGTGAAACAATACCATCTGTCACACTGAATGGTAATTTCTATTTTATGAGTTTAGTGCTTTATATGTTTTGATTTCATAATCATGTAAGAGCTAAAAGCATAAGTTTATATCTGCTTCTTTTTTTAGAACTTTTTCTTCCTTTTGGTTTTGGCCATAGAGTGCATGTACTCTCCAGAGAGAGACAAAGGTACAGAAAGTGAGAAGTCACTCCCCAGGGGGGCTGTCCACAGAGCAATCCCTTCTCCTCCATTTTCCTTTCAAGGATTTTGGTATACACGCACACACATCTGGAGTGATTTTCAAGTTGCCAGGTCCAGGACTCAAATCCCGCTCAGCCATGTGGAAGTCCAGTGCCTTAACCACCACCTGCTGGCCTCTATATCTGCCTTTTTTTCTTTTCTTTTTCCTTTTTTTGAGAAGTTTCTTTTTTGCTATAGGGCACATGTACTCGTCAGAAAGACAGAAAGACAGAGAGACAGAAAGCGAGAAATCACCCCCTGGGGGGATGGCCACACCACAATCCCTTCTCCTCCATTCTCCTCTTGGGATCTTAGGCACGCACACACATGCGCCTGGCATGAATTTAACTCATCGGGTCTGGGACTCAACCATAGTCAATTACATGGAAGTCCAGCAACACAGCCATTATGCCAACTGCTGGTCCCTATATCTGCTTTTAAATATTTAAATAAATGTATTATCAGAAAATTTTCGATCATAAGTGATTAAAGCCCAAACCAATCTGGCTATGTTCACCCCTCATAGTCCTCCTATCCTGGTTCTAATAAGTTTTCCTTACCTATACCTCCCTTCTAAATACAGCATTACCCAAGATTCCTTCCTCAGACCTCTTTTCTTTTTCCTCTGTGCACTTCCGTTTGGGGACCTCATCCTCTTAACACAGCTATAATTACTGTGAAATGACTCTCTAATCTCTACCTCACCATCCACCATCTCTTCAAATCTACATTTCCAACTACCTGATGGTCATTTCTACATCCTGTTTAATGTGTCCCAGAGATAGATTTCTCTTGATGCTAATAAAGCCCAATATTCAGGCACCCCCAGTTGAATCTCTTTCTTTTCTTTTCTTTTTCTTTTTTTTTTTTTGGTCATAGAGTGTATAAACTTGCTGAAGAGAGACAGAGAGAGAAACAGTAAGAAGGAAAGTAAAAAAATCACACAGTAAGAAGGAAAAAAAAAAAAATCACGCCCCCAGGAAGTATGGCTACACCACAATCCCTTCTCCATTCTCCTCCTGGCATTTTGGACACATATGCACACACGTGTGGTGTGAGTTTCAAACATCTAGGCGCAGGAGTTGAACTGCAGTTGGCCATGTGGAAGTCCAGCACCTTAACAACCTCCTTCTTAAAAAGCCATAGGCGGGGCCCTAGCTTTGTGTTCAGGAGTAATATCTGTCCATCCTTTCTTCCTTCTTCCTCTTCCCTTTTTTTTTTTTCTTCTTCCCATTTTTTGTTTTGTTTTGTTTTCACAAGTAGCTATTTTACTGTATTAGCTCAGTCCACTCTTCTCTCAGATCTTTTCTCCATTATTCTCCCCCTCACACAGGTACCCCTGCTAGCTGTGGCACTTTGGTTCCGGCTCAGGGGGCATGGAGTTAAATGAAAGATGCATCTTACTTCCCAGTCCTGCATCCCAGCTCGCCCAGCCTCCGTGCCTGCCTGCCCCTCAAGGTTTTAACAGATCACCAAAATGCCACCTCAGATGGAACACCATGGAAACCATGATGTTTACCTTTCAAAAATTTGCTGGGGACAAAGGCTACTTGACAAAGGAGGACCTGAGAGTGCTAATGGAAAAAGAGTTCCCTAGATTTTTGAAATTAAAAAGACCCTCTGGCTGTAGACAAAATAATGAAGGACCTGGACCAGTGCCAAGATGGCAAAGTGGGCTTCCAGAGCTTCTTTTCACTAATTGTGGGCCTCACCATTGTGTGCAATGGCTAATCTTATCGAGTAGTCAAGTACTCTTAATGATTACTCTTATCCTGCTAAGAGTTCTCCCACAGGGTCACTGAAGGAAGCCACCTCACAGCTCTCTCTGTATAAGGATTTCATGAGCGAATCAGGATCCTGAGAAAATGAACAAAGAAAAATTCAACTCCCACTTGATAGGCAGAAAAAAGAAAAGTTAATAAAATGCCAGATGTACTTTTGATTTTTATATCGTTTATATTCTCTTGCCGTCAATAAATAAAATCCCTTTATAGTCCCCCCAAAATGGATGCATCCCACTGGGTTTGGAGGGCGTAGCTCCCTGTAGTTTGCAAGCACTCTGTGCAAGGTTGTCCTGTGCAAGGTAGAAATGAGTCTCAGGAACTTCCCTTCTGTCTCTTAGGCTGATTCACAGCGCTTGGTGACACAAAGGAGCAGGGTCAGACTTGTCATGACACGAATATGTCCTACTGCACCCAGAATTGAAAGGATACAGGGAGAGGAAGAGAAACAAGTCTGAAATGTGCAATCAGTTCTCACTGAACCCAGTCAGAAGGGAAGTCCTCTCCTAACAGGAGTCTCTGTAATGCAGCCGAGACCCAGACAGAAGCCAGACTCTGCATTTTTCTTTTTTGATAGTAATTGTTTGAGACAGAACCGTCCTCAATTCTTTATTTATTTTCTCTATAGGAGAACTTCGAACAGCAAGTACGTCTGTAATAGCTATATATGAAAAAAGTTATCTACAAGGGGACTTCAAAGTATTCATGGAAAATGAATTAAAGATCTGACCTTGTGGTCTAATGGTCAAGGGAGCCAGATCCCACATTAGTGACTGCGTGGTTCCAATCCCCACCCTGGCAGCTTGAAAAACAGGTGCATGTGCATGCTTGCCCAAACTTCAGACATGAAGGCAAGATGGATGAGAAGAGATTGCAGTCCATTAGGGGGTGATTTCTCCCTCTCCCTCTGTTTCTCTCTGGCTAGTGCACATACTCTTTGGCAAGAAAGAAGGAAGGAAGGAAAGAAGGAAGGAAGAAGGAAGAAAGAAGAAATGAAAAATGAGGAATTAAAGTATAAGCTGATTTTGGTGCAGAAAAAATTGGAAATCTATGAGTAGATTCTCCATAATACATGTTTTCAATAAACTTTTGGAAAACCTCTTATAAACTTTCAGAATATTAATCCATAAAATAAAATATAATGAGATAACCTCTAAAATAAGAAGATACATCTATGAAATGAAAACATTTTGTCTCACAGATTCTCTTTTTTCATGTTTGTTGCATAAATAGAGCAGGCGTATCTCTCCCAGTGTTCAAGTTAGACCCAGAGGAGGTTTCTGAGTGACCCCACAGTCCCCTGCCTTCTTACTGCACAGAGGACACCTCAGCTGTGGCCAGTGGGGCCACCAGCCTGGTCTCAACTCTTCTCCCTAGGCCAGGTCCAGGTGCCAATTTTCCATATGATGTCTGTGCTTGATGTACGGGCTGTGACATGACACATGGATGGGGACACACGGCTTGCGACACTGAATGCCAGGCCTATGCCAGATGCTCCAGAGGCCTTAATGAGCCAGGGAAACAATCTGCCTCTGATGTGCTTCTGTGTTCCTCCTTGATGGGTGACCAGTTAGGAACACTTTTCCCTCTCTTTTTCTTTTTTTAAGATGGGTCTCCATGGGAACCAGCAGTTAGCATAATGGCTATGTCACTGGACTCCCATGTAGTAGACCGCGGTTCACGTCCCAGACCCGGTGGCTTAAAACACGCTGGGCGCATGTGCGTGCGTGCCCAAGATCCCGAGAGGAGAACGGAGGAGAAGGGATTGCGGCGTGACCATCCCCCCTGGGGGATGATTTCTCACTTTCTGTCTCTATGTCTCTCTCTGTCTGTCTGGCAAGCACACGCGCCTTATAGCGCAAAGAGAAACAAAAACAAAACAAAACCTCTCCAAAAAAAAAGATGGGTCTCCAGACCAACCCATGGTAAAGTGGTTAAGCTGGTTGAATCCCACATGGCTGACTGCATGATTCAAATCCGCACCCTGGTGGGTTTTAAAACATGCCAGCCCCTGTGTGTGTGCCCAAAATCCTGAAGAGAGACAGAGATGGAGAAGAAGGGATTGCGGGGTGATCAGCCCTCATAAGGGTACTTTTTCCTGTCCATCTCTCTGTGTCTCTCTGGCAAGTACATGCATCCTTTGCCACATTAAAAAGACAAAATGACTTTCTGACAGAAATGTGAAACAGTACTATAAGAATAGTTGTATAACATTTTGCCATATTTGCTGTCTCTTGCTCAAGCTCTCCATCTCTCCCTCTCTCTCTACCTACCACCTCTTCCATTTGAAACTAAGTCACAGACATCAGGACATTTCACCCTATAACCTTCTTTTTTTTTTTTTTTGAGTGATTTTTGTTACAGGGTGCGTGTGCTCACCAGAGAGACAGACAGAAAGCTAAAAATCACCCCACAGGGGGGATGGCCATATCGCAATCCCTTTTTCTCCGTTCTCCTCCTGGGACCTTGGGTACACATGCATACACACCCAGAGTGAGTTTCAAGTCACTGGTCCTGGCATGGAACCACAGTTAGCCATGTGGCAGTCCAGCAACGTAACCGCTACACCATCTGCTGCTCCTTCACCCTAAAACCTTCTACCTGGGTCATATAAGAACAAAGAGATTTTTTTACATAACAATAGCCAAGGGACCAGCAGGTGTCATGGTAGTTAAGGCACTGAACTCCCACATGGCTGACCACAGTTCAAGTCCCAGATTTGATGGCTTGCTTTCTGACTTGCCCTCTCTCTGGTTAAAATTAAAATAATAATAATAAATGAAGTTAAATAAAATAATTCTTTTAAAAAAATAGCTAAAAATATAACCAACACCACCATTTCATTTAAGAAACTTAACATTGATATCTTACTTCATACGCTGTCCAAATCCCATAAAATGGAGTCCAAGTTTCAATGTCCCTAGTAATTCTCTGAATGTATTTTTTTTTAAAAATGCCACAGAGCCTGTGTGCTGAGAGAGAAAGGCCCTTCCCCCAATTAAGGACAGGTCACACTTTCATTCTTCATCTCATCAGGATCCTGGGTGTGCAGCTGGCTAGGACTCAAATCCTGGTGGGTCACATGGGATCCGGTTTGCTCTGCAGCACTGTGTGCTGCAGGGCTGGCCTCCCCTAAGTATCTGTCATAGCTGTCTTTCAATCCAATAATGAAGGCTCTATAATTCACTTGGTTCTCAAGCCTCGTTAGCCTCTTTTCGTTGAGAACAGTCCCTGTGTTTTTCTAGTTTTCTTTCGTGACATTTTTAAAGAGCTGAGGCCATTGCCTTGTAGAATGCCCCACAATCCATATCTGCTTGATTGTTTCCTCATGATCATATGGAGATTAAACATCGTGGGCAAATGCTACATGGGGTACTTTCCAAGATGTCACATGAATTGGCACACAATGACATACTATCTCATTATTGATCATGCCAAATTGGCCACTTGGTTAAGATGATTTCTGCCAAACCCCTCTGTTGTGAACTCATCTTTTCCCGTTTGTAATTAACAAGCCATCTTGAGACAATAAGATGCAACTATAAATCATGTGACTATACTATTCCCCAGCAGTCTTTAACCTAATGGTTTTAGCATCACTATCATCACTAAATAACTGTGAAGTGGTGATTTTTAAAAGTCCATCATTCTAGCTACATTCATTAGCTGGCATTCTTCAGAAAGAAGTACGCTAGCTCCTGTATATACAACTATATTATTGTTATATTACTATATAGTATTTATAGTGGTATAGTATTACTATATATAGTATTATGAGTCCTCCCTCCCCCCTTTTTTAGAAGTTTTGGTGTTAGGGCACTTGCACTCAACAGAGGGAGAAAGAGACAGAGATGGTGAGAGGGAAAGTAAGATATCATCCCCAGGGGACATGGCCATGCCGCAATCCCTTCTCCTCCATTCTCTTTCTGGGATCTTGGGCATTAGTTTCAAGCCACTGGGTCTGGGACTTGAATCACATTTGGTCATGCTGGAGTCCGGTGATGTAACCGCTCTGCTATCTGTTGGCCTCATAGATCCCTTTTTTATTCAGTGTCTTATAATCCATTGCCATTATTATTCTTTTCTAATGTTCAAAATTGTCCTGAAATCAACCAGCCAAAACCCTCCAAGCTGGCTCCTCTGACCTTTCCACACATTTCTCATTCTCAGGGCCAGTTTCATGGGTGCAAGACCCGTGCAGGTGTGGAACAGACACTTTGGAAAGCCTCCTGCTTGCTTTAGTGCCTTGCTATTGCTGGCTTGATCTTCTTAATTTTTTTTTCCTGTAGCTTTACTATAGGGCACACACACTCACCAGAGACAAAGAGAGAGGGCAAATGAGAAATCATCTCCTAGGGGGAATGACCATGCCACAATCCCTTCTTCTCCATTCTCCTCTTGGGATCTTGGGCACGCACACATGCCTGAAGTGATTTTCAAGCTGCCGTGTCCAGGACGCAAATCACACAGTTGGCCGTGTAGGATCCAGTACCTTAATATCCATGCCACCTGCTGGTCCTCAATCTTCTTAATCTTTTTTCAGCAAGGGGCCCTGCCTTCCTATTTTTACTGGGCCCTGTGTAGTGTCTGATTGGTTCTGGACATTGGTCTTTAAGCACTTGCTTGCTTTCTGGAATAAGATGTTCTAAACACATTATTATACTTCCATTGTTCCTGATCTAGAATCAGCCAACTGATCTCAGCATTTAATAACCAAGATCTGAGTACTAGATGTGCTATCGCTCCTGGTGTGATCTTGCTTCAAGGCACTATCAGTGCGTAGAGCTGGGAAAACATGACTTCATATCGACACCCCCAATTCTAACCCAGAAGCATAGTGTTCCCCATTTCACATTATCTCCTCCCACAGTGAACAGGTCAGGTCCCTACACAATCAATACATTTACTCAATTGCTATATCCTAGGGTACACATAAAATATTAACATCACTGCATTGTGACACTGATATTACTACCAATCACAAGCCCATTTCGTAAGCCTCTTTTCCAGTCTTTTTTCCTTAGACTACAACTATTAACACGTGACTTTCTTTAAATCAATACTGCTTTGCAGCTTCGAATACAGGCAGCTAGCATATTCACATGTTAACAGCATTCCTTGGCCAAGGGTTAGAACATGTTGTTTAAAAGTTACTTGTACTGGGAACCAGCAGTTAGCGTAATGGCTATGTCGCTGGATTCCCACGTAGTCGACCGCGGTTCGTGTCCCGGACCCGGTGGCTTAAAACTCACGCCGGGCGCATGTGTGTGCGTGCCCAAGATCCCGAGAGGAGAATGGAGGAGAAGGGATTGCGGCGTGACCATCCCCTCTGGGGGGTGATTTCTCGCTTTCTGTCTCTATGTCTCTCTATGTCTGTCTGGCGAGCGCACGCGCACTACAGTAAAAATCTCTCCAAAAAAAAAAAAAGTTACTTGTACTGAGTTGTTGGAAAAGTCATGACATGTTTTCTATGTTTTTTCTATGTAAAACTGTATCATGACTTTTTCGATGACCCAATAATTCTTTTCTCTGTGTTATACTATCCATTTGCCAACCACTTTAGATGCACTTCTTTCTCTTAACATTCACCTTTCAGATTTGTTTTTTGATCCCTTTCAATTTGATTTAAAAATTATAAAACAACATTTACATGGCTTAAAAGTCAAAACTGCATAAAAAGATCTCCTCAGAAAGGTGTTCCTGTCATTCACTTTTCTATTCCTAACAAGAAGACCAGAACTGCTCAGGGATGAGTGGTTGGGTTTGTTTTTGTTTTTTAATTTTTGCTATAGTAGGTGTGTGTTCTCCAGAGAGAGACTGAGAGAGGAGAGAGAAAAGGAAAGTGAGAAAAACACCCCTACCAGGTGGATGGCCACATTGCAATCTCTTCTCCTCCATTCTTCTCTCGGGATTTTGGGCACACGCACATATGTGCCTGGCATGTTTTTCAAGCTGACAGTCTGGTACTCAAACTTTGGAGTCAGCCATATGAGATCCTATACCTTAACCACCTCACCACCTTCTGACCAGTAGATGAGATTTGCATCTCAGAATTTCTGGATTCACAGCGGCAGCTCCCCTAGAGTGGGGCATGAAACCCACACCTGAGTTTCCTTCTATCTCTCCATCCCACTTCAACGGGTCCTAACACCAGCCAGCCTGGAAGTGAAAAACAGCTGTCTTCTTTCTGCATGAACATTTTAGAGCCACATTAATCAAATTAATTATACTTAAATGGCATCTGTAGCTATTAACATCAATCTCGGTGTAATTTTTGCAAGAGCGGAACTTACCCATACACTCACATATTCCTTTCTAAGCTTACGGTTCATATTAATGCCAGTGGTTTATAATTCTTGACTTTAAACATGACCTCTGTCAGGATAACAAAGGCAATCCAAGAGACCATTTCCTTGATCCCTTTGCCACATGTAGCCGACCAAAATTCGCTCCCAGCTTCTGTGCACACTGTTTCTGCCTAGCTTTATAATGCCATCAGGCTCCAATGTCAATTAGTCTCTAAGCTCTCTCCCGCCAAGTCTTGGGCCTTTTTCATCTTCTATTGACTTGATATCATCTTTTTTTAAAAAAAAAAATTATTCATTTTATTTAGTGTTATTACTATTTTTAAAATTTGCTACAGGGCTTGTGTGCTCACCAGAGAGAGACAGAGATAAAGAGAGAGAAAGAGAGAAAGCAAACCGCCAAGTCCAGGTCTCAAATCGCAGTTGGCCATGTGAGAGTCCAGCATCTTAACCACCACATCACCCGCAGGCCCTGATAACAGCTTTTGTATTTCAAAAAATCAACTCAGACCCAGCCATAGTAGCACAAATGATAAGATGCTGCTGTGTGAGGCTGGGGCCACATACGAGGCCTGAGTTTGGTTCTCAGACCAACCTAAAAGGGGCCAGGCATGGTGGCATACACCTGTGGTCCTCACTAACCAGGGTACAGGGCAGAGAGCGCTCAGCACGGCAAGGCTCTGTAAAAACAAGTAAATAAATAAAGCCTTCCCCATTTCTCCATCTATCTCTAAGAAAACAAAACAAAACAAACAAACAAACAAACAAAAAAACCCAAAGTCAACTCACTGTAATTTCTTCCTCTCATGTCCTCATTTGGGGTCCTTTCTTTTCTTTTTTTTTTTTTTTTCAATTTTGCTACAGGGCATGTGTACTCACTGAAGAGACACAGAAATGGAGAGAGAGAAAGAGGGAAAGCATCCCACCAGAAGGGATGAGTATACCACATCCCTTCTCTTCCAGTCTCCTCTTGGGATTTTTGGGCACTCACACACAGACACCCAGTGTGCTTTTATGGTTCCAGGTCCCAGACTCCAAATGTGTAGTCAGCCATGTAGGATCCAGCTGCCTTAACCACCATACCTCCAGATTCTTTCAAACTTCCAATAATGAAATAATTTCCCTCCTTTTCTTTCCCTCCTTTTTTCCCTAAGTTTTTTTTTCTTCCTTTTTCTATGTGTGAGAGAAAGAGAAATAGAGAGAAAGAGATTGAGCAACAATGCCCTCAACAGGGTCCTAATGGTGGCCACAATCTACCTCCAGCCTCTGCAAGTCCAACATCACAGGCATAGACATGCCCAGTGTACTCAGGGAAGGCTCTGACAAAAACTCAGGACCTTCCTATTCGGGTCAGCCTTGCAGAGTGTAAGTTTTACCACTGTGCCACTGTCTGGCCCTCTTCCCTCCTATTTGACCAAGACTGGAACCGAAATACTCTGGGTTGGGGACAACCTCCCATTTGATATCCAGGTACTGCAGGGTAAGGTTGCTCCTTTCCACAGAGAGGTTGGAGGGAAGGAGGGAGAAGGACTAAGGAAATTGTTGAGAACACTGAGATTTACACGGAAAAACTTTTCTGCCCTGAACTCTTCCTGAATTGAGGATAGTTTGCTAAATCTCCTCCAACGTATATCCAAGACTCCCCAGTATGATTTCGTCATGGTTTTTGGCAAAGGGTACAAGTTGTACAGGAGTACGATAATCTATCATTTGGCATTCTTTCCCACACAATGCCTGTTCCTGCTCGTCACGCCCAACTCCTACCCCAACCTTTATCCGTGCCCCTGAACATACACAATCAAAGTGAAAAAGCAATGAAGTACTGATACAGTGGTCTCCCAAAGTTAAGGAAAATGTGTAGTGTAAAAAAACTATGTATAAATTTCCTTTTTTTTTTGCACCAAAATAAGTGTTTGATTGCATTTTTCCACAAACCTTTTCTTTTCAGTTTGCTATAGGGCATGTATAGCTCACTGGAGGCAGAGAGAGAGAGAGAAAGTGAAAAATCACCTCCAGTGAAATGCCCACACTGAAATCCCTTCTCCTGTAGTCTCCTCTCAGGATTTTGGGCACACACGCACACGTCCTTCATGTGTTTTTCAAGCCGCCAGGTCCAGAACTTGAAGTATACAGCCAGCCATGTGGGATCCAGCTGCCTTAACCTCTGCACCGCCTGCCAGCCTTCTACAGACTGAAGTCCCCTCATGTATGCTACAGCATGGATGAATCTTGATCACATTAGGCTAAGTAAAAGGAGTCAGACACAAAGACTAAATTTTACTTATTTGAGTTTTAGTGCCAGAGGGCGTGTGTGCTCAACAGAAAGGAGAAAGATAATACCCCAATGGGGCACAGTCACGTGACAGTCCCTTTTCCTCTGTTTTTCCACCCAGTCAGGATCTTAGGCATGTGTGTTTCCGGCTTTCTTTCCAGCAGAGCATTTAACCACTGCGCTACAGTGCCAGTGCCACTTCTCCCGTTTACAATGTACAGTGCAACGCTTTTCACATGAACCATCACCACGACCAATTTGAAAACATTTCTGCCCTTAGCAGCCACTCCCCACTCCTCCCGTCTCCGCCAGCACCTGCCAACTATCGATCTGTCTTCACAGATCTGCCTATTCTGGACATTTCAAATCATGGAATCATACACAATGTAGTCCTGGTTGGCGCCACAGCACACTGGTTTAAACACGGTGTGTAGGAAGCTGGATCCCACATGGCTAACGTTAGAATCCTGCCCCAGCAGCTTGCAAAACCTGCCAGGCTCACGTCCATGTGCCTCTCTCTCTGTTCGTGGATGCTCTCCCTCTGTGTCTGTCTTCCTCTAAGAGGCAAACAAAAGTGTTCCCCAGCAATTAAAAAAAAAAATTATTTTGAAAGTTCAAATGGGGGAACCAGCAGTTAGCGTAATGGCTATGTCGCTGGACTCCCACATAGTCGACTGCGGTTCGCGTCCCAGAGCCGGTGGCTTAAAACTCACGCCAGGTGCATGTGCGTGCGTGCCCAAGATCCCGAGAGGAGAATGGAGGAGAAGGGATTGCGGCGTGACCATCCACCCTGGGGGGTAATTTCATGCTTTCTGTCTCTATGTCTCTCTCTCTCTGTCTGGCGAGCGCACACGTCCTATAGCGAAAAACCTCTCCAAAAAAAAAAAAAAAAAAAAGAAAGTTCAAATAGGGGACCAGCCAGGTAGTACAGTGGTTAAGGCATCTGGATCCCACACGACCGACTGCATGGTTTGAGTCCCAGACTTGAGGGCTTGAAAAACACACTGAGCACGTGTGTGTGCACCAAAATTCCAAGAGGAGATCAGAGAAGGGACTGTGGCGGCCATCCCCTTCTGGAGGTGCTTCCTTACTTTTTCTCTCTGTCCCTCTCTGTCACTGTCTGGTAAGTACAAGGGCCCTATAGCAAATCTTAAAAATTAACCAAAAAGGTTTAAATAAATCATCGTGTATGGTATGTGAATTTTATCTCTAATCAACTATGGGAAAGGGGAAAGAGAAGGAAGAAGTTAGTGGTGAGAGGAATTGAACAATGAGACTTAGAGAAATTAGAGAAAAAGGTGGGTTTTTTAAGAGAAAAAGAATAAAATTCTCATAAAAATAAGGCTTTTTACCCAACTCCTAATCAGAGTGCTGTTTCTAAAGTATATTCTGGAAACTGCAGGAACCAGCAGGAGAGAGAAAAAATTAAAAAGCCCAGATCAATGCTGTGAAAGTAGAAAACAGACAAAGGGCAAAGCTAACAACGGAATCAAACACCGCGAAGCCAGCGGTCGGAACACCAGGAAGCCAGCGGAAGCAGCAGCCAGGGACAAAGCGACAGGAAAATCGTTTTAAAATAAAAATTAAATGGGGCTAGGGAGCCCACTTTCTTTCTCCTGTACTCTTTGTTTCCCCTACACACACACACACACACACACACACACACACACACACACCTCTGCCCTTCTTCTCCCTCCTCCTGCCCTCCCCTGCACCTTATTTTCCATCCCTAGTCCCTACTCCCACTCTTCACAGCCCTTCTGGTCTACCAAGGTGTGCTCCTCCCTCAAGCCCGCCTCCCTCGTTCTGACTGACAAGCCCAGGAAGGACATTGCACACACACCAGGTTGTCAGTGGCCCCAGGGCGTGTGAGCTTCCCCCAGCAGCCAGCCCTTGAATGGCAGGGCCGGTTCTTGATCCTGCAGGAAGCCTGAAGGTGAGATCATTCATGGATGTGGCCATGAATCCACCTTCACAAGGCAGCTGGGGAAGCCCCTGACGCAGGCCGCTCAGCAGTTTGCCAGAACAGGCAGTTCCTTGGCACTGGCTCCTTCTACTTCCTCTCCCACCCCACATCTGGCCAGGGCTAGACCAGGAGGCAGGAAGTCCTGAGCTCTCTTTTTTAGCTACAACATGTGGTCTAGGCAAACCCTTCAAACCCACGGTCCACTTCCCATTCTGCATTCACACAGCCACTTCCGGGTTGCTCAGGGTGGCCCACATTGTCCTCATGGAAGCTTTGATTCCCTTCTTACAGCTATCAGTATGAAACTTGAACCAGAACACTGACATCTTGTCTCCAGGTCTCCAGATCACTGAGTCCCTAGGTCGAGCTTATAACTGATTAAAGCCCATGTCTCAGTCCCCTAACCCAGGTCTTATCAAACAGACCAGGGGAATGATCAGGGTAACATTAGTTTGTTTGTTTGTTTGTTTTTAATTGCCAGAGGCACATGCACTTGCTAGTAAAGAGAGAGAAAGGGAAAAAGCACCCTCCAGTGGAGTGTAACCATGCCACAATCTTGTCTCCATTTCTCCATCCTCTCAGGATTTTCACCTGGCATGTTTTTCAAGAGGCCAATGTTGAAACCATGGTTGACCATGTACGATCTGACTGCCTTAACCTCTCAACCATAGAGCCAGACCAGGGTGACATTCTGATAGTATCTTATAAAGGGCTTTAAGGAAGAACATACAGCTTACACCAGGCAACATAAACGTCAACTCTGATTTATTCATTTATTTTTGGAGAGGTTTTGTGGTAGGCAGTTAGTTAGTCATGAGCGGGCAGCCCTAAGAGAAAATCAAAAGGCTCACCTAGCCCTGGGCGCCAGGAGGGCGAGGCAAATTGCCACCTTCCTTCCTTGGGGCCTGAGGGAAGCACACAGGGATGATTCCTGGATTTTTCTCTTATCAGAAAGATCCAAGCAAGCATTTTGGTCAACACCCTAATGCCCAAGTAAGTGTGATGGTCAATGCCCTAATTCCCACTAGGTCAATACCTTAAGTCCTACTAGGGCAATAAACTAATTAGGCAGTCTAATTAAATAATCTGGTTCACACTGGGCATGTGCAATTAGGTAATCAAATTCCTCATTCTTTACCTGTGAGAAAAGTGCGCAAGCACAAGAGAAAATGCGCGCGGATTTGAATTTAAACAAAGGAGTAGGTAATATGACAGACCTCCCACCAATAAACATTCATGATCACCTCTAGTAGTAAAAGTAACGATTAACCAGTATCAAACACTGTTGCCACCTGGCAATCTGCCCGCCCGAGAGCCTTTCGGGTGTACTTTCTTTTCTTTCCTATTAAATTTTTTCTACCTACTTCATTCGTGGTTGTGGTTTCATTTTGCACCTAGGGACAGATCTCTAGTTTTAGTGATCTGGACCCAAAAAACTGAGGACTTCACAACGCAGCTCGACATTCTCCTATCCATTAACAGTTTTTGCTATAGGGTGAGTGCGCTCGCCAGAGACAGAAAGCGAGAAATCACCACCACCTCCCCACCGGGGGATGGCCATGCCACAATCCTTTCTCCTCCATTCTCCTCTGGGGATCTTGGGAACGCACGCACATGTGCCCAGTGTGAGTTAAAGTGATCGACTACATGGGAGTCCAGTGACATAGCCATTACACCAACTGCTGGTCCCAACTCTGATTTATTTTTAAAAGGAACATTAAATTGAGTAAATCTACTGTTTAAACAGAAATTATGACAAAGCAAAGCACCCTGCCATGTAGACCTTTTAGGGTCTGGGAGGGCACAGAGATGAGCAGAAACTCTTCACTCTTTTTTTTTTTTTTTTTTTTTGAGCTTTTTTTTACAGGGTCTTGTGCTCACTGGAGAGAAAGAGACAGAAAGCAAGAAATCACTCCCCCGGGAGGGATGGCCACACTGCAAACCCTTCTCCTCCATTCTCCTCTTGGGATTTTGGGCATACACGCACATGCACCTGGTATGAGTTTGAAGCCGCCGGGTCCAGGACTCAAGCCATGGTCAACTATGTGGGAGTCCAGAGATGTAACCATGACACCATCTGCTGGTCCTGAGGCTCTTCACTCTTACTGTCTAATTTGTTTTTTACTGAAATGTCTCCCAAGTGCCCAGAATGGGGTGGCCTTACTCATGTTTACTCAGATATGTGCAATGGAAACTCATTCTGGGAAATGAAAGTAACTGGCTTTGTAAATATAATTTACATTTCCAGAACTATGCATCAAATCAGACCCTCTAAGGAATCATGCATATGTAAACTAAAAATTGGACCCTTAAAAAAGTTTTTTTTTAAAATAATTACCGCCATCCTATCTCTTCGAACCTTCTACCAAGTTCAAGAAATAAATCTATGACAGCCCAAGAAATGCAAAATTGAAAAAATGATTTCCTTTAGTATTCTACCACAAGGAAGCATTTATTTGATACCTAATTTTTATGGCTCCGAGATCATTACTATCTAAAGAAACCTGCGTAGAACTGCTCTTGGTCTCTCTCCCTCTGGCTTTCAAGACCTTATCGTGTAAAGTTCACCTGGACAAACAGGTCAGGACAGCACAACAGTAGGTGGGAAGCTTAAAACATCCCAGTGACTAGACACTAAAGCATTCATCTGTTCGGTGTCGGTGCATTTCATGGGTGGGGAGCCAGAAAAGAGTTGGGTTTCCTAGGGACATCAGGCTCAATTGCAGATGCTCCCCACACCTCTTAGAAGATACCACACTAATCTCCTGGCTGGCAGAAGGCTTCACTGGATTAGGTTGTGGATAGGAGGCAGGAGGGTTGGGGGTGAACAGCTGGGCTGGAGTGGGAATGGCAAGGATGTGACTGACTGAGAAGACTGAAGCAGAGATGGATCTTCCGAGAGGAGACAGACCAGGG
>NW_006159757.1:1892538-1900241 GCF_000334495.1 Tupaia belangeri chinensis | reverse complement strand
TCCGAGAGGAGACAGACAAGGGGAGCAGAAGAGAGAGCAGCTGTTGCTGGCAGCCCCACCCCCACCTCCAACCCCAACGGCTTTCTCAAGCCTTCTGTGGTGCTCAGAGACCTAAGGTGGGTTCTATTATTAGAAAGCTGTGGTTGGCGGGAGTGGTCAGATGGAGGGCCTGGGCAAGAGGTGAAAGCCGCGTGAAGACACGCTCTGCTCAGAGGGAAGGCTGACAAGTGAGAGGATCAAAAGTTCACACAAGAACCCATCCTCAGATGTATTTTGGAGGATGAGAAGACCTCAGTAAAGCCTTCGGTATTTCTGCACTTGAATGAAAACCACACAGGAGGGAATCTACAAGAACGCTAGTGTCTGCTGACCAGCTGACTTCTTGAATTTAGAATCAGGCTTTGTAAAAAGGATTTGAGTGAGTAGTAAATGCTGACTCGGTCTCATCTGGTCTCAAAAACAAGAGAATGTGGGGTTTTTTTTTGTATGTATGTATTTCTGGAGAGGTTTTTGCTATAGGGCACATGTGCTCGCAAGAAAGACAGAGACAGACAGAGAGACAGAAAGTGAGAAATCGCCCCCAAGAGAGGATGGCCACGCTGCAATCCCTTCTCCTCCATTCTCCTCTCAGGATCTTGGGCATGCATGCACATGCACCTAGTGTGAGTTTAAGCCACTGGGTCCAGGACTCGAACCGCAGTTGACTACATGAGAGTCCTGCAACATAGCCATTATGCCAACTCCTGGCCCCAGAGAATAATGTTATTAAAAAGCCATTGCAGAACTGTCTGCAGCCTGGTGGTTAAATGACCTGGATCCTATATAGTCATGTGTATGGTTCAAGTCCCGAAGCCGGTAGCTTAAGAAACACACTAGAGGTGCACATGTGCACTCTGGCAAATGAAAGAAAGAAGAAAGGGATAAAGAAAGTCAACTTGGGTTGGAGAATATCACAGGCAGTTCACAGAAGAGGAAATACTAATGGCAACTCCAGTAGTTTCCATAGGAATGCAAATAATAATAGACAGTGTGACACTATGCTTTTGCAGAACAGAGTGGTAAAAATTTAAGACTGCCCACAGTCAAAGTAGAAAAATAGGTTCTCTCCTACACAGTGGAGACACACTCACGTCACCTTTTTTGGATGGCAATTAGGCAGTCCCTATCTTTCCTGGTTCATGACCTTCAACCAGCAATTCACTACCAGGTTGGTTTCCACCTGTCCTCGAGAATTACTCAGCTATATGTATAAAGTAGTAAATAATGTTTATTACAACAGTGTTTTCTCTTTTTTAGAGAGTTTTTCGCTATAGGGCACGTGCACTAGCCAGACAGACAGAAAGAGACATAGAGACAGAAAGCGAGAAATCACCCCCCAGGGGGGATGGTCACACCACAATCCCTTCTCCTCCATTCTCCTCTCAGGATCTTGGGCACACACGCACACGCACCCGGCGTGAGTTTTAAGCCACCGGGTTCTGGACGCAAACCACGGTCGACTACGTGGGAGTCCAGCGACATAGCCATTACGCTAACTGCTGGTTCCCACAACAGTGTTTTCAATAGAAAAAGAAACAGCTTACATATCCATTATTATAGAGACTGATTAAATTCTGATATGTCCAAGGAATACAATGTAGCAGTAAAAAATGAGTGAAGTTTTATGTGGAAAAGGCCATATACACAGTCTTATGGAAAGATCTTAAATACATATAGTTCATTGAAAGTTGCAAGTTGTAGAACACTACAGGAAACATATTACTTGTGCAAATGCATACATAAAAATATGTTTCTCTACATAAATATAATTGTATAATGCATACAGTAAATCTGAACAGATTTATACAAAACTGATAATAACGATTACCTCAAGGAGAGGAAGTTAAGCTGGTAACTAGAGAATTGTTTCAATCCATTTGTGCTGCTAAAAAAAAATACCACCGACTAATTTAGAAACAATAGAATTTTTTTTTTCACAGTTCTGGAGGCTGGGGAGTCCAAGATCAGGGCATCAGCAGGTTTGTTCTATGGTAAGAACTAATCTCTGTTTTCAAGATAGCGTGAATGCTGCCTCTTCTGCTCGGGACAAACCCTGTGTCCTTGCCTGGCAGAAGGTACAGAAAAGAGAATGAAGCCACTCCCTCAAGTCCTTTTACAAGGACCCTAATCCCACTCATGAGAGTGACTTAATCACCTCCTAAAGAGGCTGTCTCCTAATGTGATCACAAATTAAACATACAAAATTTGGTAAACACATTTAGATCATAGCAAGAATTAAGGGAGATTTTTGGTTTTATCTGTACAGAAATTTTTTAAATGAAAATGTATTCACGTGTTACTTGTGTAACTAAAAGTGAATTTTAAAAGAATGGAAAGAAGGAACAAGAGTATCTGTCTTCATGAGGCAAACAGATAGATAGACTGGACTGAGGAACTGTGTGTCAGGAAGGATGGAACCAGGAACCAGGCCCACTCCTTCCCCCACCTCCTTCTCATGCCTCTACTTCCAGAATACACCAAGTGGTTGACACTCTGGTCCTACACACCTCTAAGCTGGGTGACTCCAACAATCTATACCAAAGCAGTGTGGTATTCCACTACTATGAACCCTACCCCCTTGGAATGAAGAACACACAAACCTAAGGACCAGTATTTAGGAATTATTAATAAATAGTGAGGAACTTCTCTGGAATATAATCACCAGAGCTCAAAAACTCAGTGTGAGTTCATTTATCTTAGGTTCCATCCAGGGGAGTTTCATTTTGTGAGGAATACAAAACACCCCCTGTATTACATGACTCAGCCTTCGTGAGTCCATATTAGCTTTGGTGCTTTGGTTTTAAACAGCAACTTTGGGGACCAGCAGTTAGCGTAATGGCTATGTCGCTGGACTCCCACGTAGTCGACTACGGTTTGTGTCCCAGACCTGGTGGCTTAAAACTCACGCCGGGCGCGTGTGCTTGCATGCCCAAGATCTCGAGAGGAGAATGGAGGAGAAGGGATTGCGGCGTGGTCATCCCCCCTGGGGGGTTATTTCTCACTTTCTGTCTCTATGTCTCTCTCTGTCTGGCTGGCAAATGCACACGCCCTATAGCGAAAACCTCTCCAAAAAAAAAAAACCAAAACAGCAACTTTGGAACAATTTGAATTTACTGAATTGGCATTTTAACAACTCACCTATGAGAGAATTGATGAGTGACAAGAATGACAGAATATAGCATGTTCTGCACCTAAGAATTGACAAACGTAGAAACTAGCAAACAATCAAAAACAAGCCAGAAAACCAAACTATGGAAAGGAAAACACCTGAAAATAAAGAATAACTCCATTTTCAGGCTAAGATATCATTTTCTGAGTAGTTTCACCTTCACACTATGCTCTTTACCTCCCCCCACCCCAGATGAGAGGTAAAATGGTGAAATATGAATGAGTCCTTCATTCTCGGGGAATATTTGGCATAAAATATTAACCACATACTCTTTCATGTTCTTTAGGGAGGAACAAAATAATATTTTTCATCTCAATCCAGCTAACGTGAACGTTTAAAAAATATTTTGCTGGCAAAGGTTATAATCACAAATGCATTGAACCAAATAGCCTCACATTCCCTTTGTCATTAATTTAGTGAATGGTGATTTCATTCAGAGGTTCATAGTCAAGAACCACGTACACCCCAATGGTATTATAGCCTTGACCCCATTGAAATGATAAACAGAAAATATGATCAGATGTCAAATCCTAGGTTATCATAACAAGTGGAAACGTGTTCTTTATATATAATCTACCTACTGTGACCCTCCATTTGCAGGTTCTTGGTAAATGAGATAAAACCTACTTAAATTTTTTTTTTAATTATTGACACTAGGTGAGATAGATAAATGGATGTGTCCATGTATAGTACTAGTCTATTATAGATTTCTGTATGCTTGACATTTTTCATAATAAAAAATTGGAAAAAGTCTGTTGCTTCTTTCAGATTATCCTTAAGTATCACCTTTAGCTTTTCTGGCTAACAAGTTCACAGCAAGCTTCTCTGACTTTCTAACCCTATTTTGCCACCCAGTCTATATATAGCAGCCACACAACTCTTCTGGACACAGCTTTTATTGTACTGGTCCCGGCCATGTCTCCTTGACTTACCACACAAGTCCACCCCCTTCTGCCTGGCTTTCCTGGGCCTCACTGTGCGTCCCTTCCTCTGTTTCACCTTGGTTCTCCATGACCTATGGGCTGCCTCCTCATCAATACTATGTTTTCTTCACTGGGCTTCTATCCATGGGGTACCCTACAAGTGATATTCTTCCCTTTGGCCATCATTTCTGTACATTCGACCTATTTATTTCTCATCCTGGCTCTTACTTCCTCCATTCATTTCCTGTCTTTAGCACCTGAAGTCTGAACTATAATCATCTCAACTCCTGCCACATGGATGCAAATGGAACATCTCTGTTTGAAAAAAAGAAAGAGGAAAAAGAAAGAAAGAAAAAGAAAGAAAGAGAGAGAAAGTCATTCAGTAATTCTTTCTCAGCTACTTAAAAACCAGGAAACAAAAGGAATAAGTGGGACCAGCCAGTGGCCTGGTGGTTAAGGTGGCTTAAACCATAGCCAACTGCATGGTTCAAGTCCTGGACCCAGCAACTTACAAAGCACGTTGGGAGCTTTTGCATGGGTGTTCAAAATCCTAAGAGGAGAATGGAGGAGAAGAGATTGTGGTATGACCATCTCCCCTGGAGGGTGCATTCTGACTTTCCTTCTCTCTCTTTCTCTCTTGTACTCTGTCTCTCTGTGGCAAGCAAATGCACCTTATAGAAAATTTAAAAAGAAAGAAAAAATAAAGGAACAAGTGAGCTAGTCCCCTGACCTCGTGGTTAAGGGAGCCAGATCCCACATGGCTAGTCATAGTTCAAATCTCAGCCCCAGGAGCTTGGAAAATACACTGGGTACATGTGTGTGTTCCAAAACCCAATGGGATAGAGAGGTAGAGGAGAGAAGATAGCAACATGACAGTGGGCAATTTGGCAGTGCTTTCTCCTTCTCTCTCTTTCCCATTTTCTCTGTCTTTTTGTTTCTCTCTGGCAAGTACATGTAACCTCTGACAAACTTAAAAAAAAAAAAAAAAAGAACATGCACCATTGACAGATGTTGATAAATAAAATATTTGTTCAATTCAGTGGGATGCTGCTTCTAAAGGTATATACCAAGGTAGATTCACTAAAATATGTAACTACGTCATGAATTCATTGAACACCTACTTACTGAGCATCTGCCACATGCCAGGTACTGTCCTAGGTACTTAAGATGCATCAGTGAATAAAACAGGTAAGGCTTTTCTTTTCTTTCTTTTTTCTTTTTTTCTTTTTCTTCCATAGGCCAGGGGTACTTGTTGCAGAGAAACACAGAAAGACAGAGAGGGGAAGAGAGAAAGGGAGAATGAGACACCCCCACCACCATCACCACCAGGAGATGATCATGCTACAATCCTTTCTCTCTCATTCTTCTCTTGGGTTTGGGCATGCACACGCATGTACTGGTCGTGATTTTCAAGCCACTAGGTCCAGGATTTGAACCACACAGTCAGTCATGTGGGATACAGTGCCTGAATCTCCACATCACCTACTGACCTCAATTTTTCCTTTTTCTTAAATCTTTTTAAAAATTTTTCCATGAGAGACAGAAAGAAACAGTCATCCCCCATCCTACCCCCCGAGTCCCCATGCTATGATCCACCCCAGTCTCAGCTGGCCCAAATCATGAGCATGCACACATGTTTACTCAGCATGCTCAGGGAGGTCCTAGGGCTCAAACCAGGACCATTCCAACATGAGTCCACTTATGTTACTACTGTACTACCACCTGGCCCTCCAGCATTATTTTGCTTCCCTTTTCTTTAGTTAATTTTATTATATAGTGCCCTTTGGAGAATTGGAAACAGAATTTAGTACCCTATAGGGTAAGGAAAGAAATATGCTATCCCAACCCCCTAAAAAAACTAGCCAAGTCAGTGTTTGAGAGAAAGGAGGAGGCCAGAGGCAGAGGAGAACACAGAAGGTGACTGCGAGGCCTTTCAGAAGTGGTGGGGTGGCGAACCCCCGGGGAACTCGGCAGCAGGAGCTCAGCTTCATGGTGCTCAGCACTCAGGGAGGCCTCAGCAATTGAGGACAACCTGCCTCATGTGAAATCTCTGCAAAGAAAAGAGAAATGAGGCATGCCTGAGAGCTACCATTTGTACACTCTAACTTAAAAACACAAATAATAAATCGTGTTTATTACCATATGAAAGTCCTTACAGAAAGAAAGATGAATAAAAGGGAAGAAACAAAAATTAGGATTTTGTCTGCCTAGATTCTGAATCATTTACTACCATCCAGCTATTCATATACTTTAAACACTATGACCAACAAAATCACCCAACTGGAAACACCTCATTGGTTTAATTAGATTGAATTTTATCTTAGCCATTATAGAGAAATAGTGATGTTTTCTAATTAGAAATAAAATAATTGAGGACCAACAGGTAGCATGGTGGTTAAGGTGCTGGACACTCCCACACGGCCAACCACGGTTCAAGTCCTGGACCTGGTGGCTTCCTTTCTCACTTTCCCTCTCTCTCTTTCCTCCTCTGTGTCTCTCTCTGGTCAAATTAAAATAAATGAGTGAATAAATAAAATTAAATAAATAATTATAAAGAAAAGGACTGTTCTTTAAAAAAAAGAAATAAAATAATTTTTCAAGTTGTATGTTTCTTTTTATTTTATTTGTTATTATTTTTTCACATTTTATTGATTCGCAAAATACCTTAATTAATCTAAAAACTTTCAGTAGCAAGTGCAGCTGATATATATATAACTATGAACACATGTCTGACTTTAGGCATAAACTTCAATGAGTAAGGTGGACATACTATGAAGTAGCACCTAGCTGGGCTATGAAGTCATCAAATAGGTATTTTTTAATTCATTTTTTATTTCAAGAAAAAGTTTCATTTCAACAGATCAAAATAAAAAGATATTAAGAGAAATTTGCTTAAGATGTAAGGCCAGGAAAAAGATTAGGATTCAGCTCAAGCAGTAGGTAGATGAGCCTACCAACAGTTCAAGAGAAGACAAAAAATTCTTAAATCTGGAAAACAAAGCTTACAAAAAAATCAGTAATGTTTTAGTCAAAAATAATAAAATTCTATTTCACCAGTTCAGTCTCATGTAGTTAATCTCTCTTCTGTTGAATTTGCAGTGTTATTGTAGTTTGAGCTTTCCATTGAAGTTCTGGAAGTTAACTATCAATATTATTATTGATCTTTCTGGACTTGTCCCTACCATTAAGTTTGCCATTCTCTTGATTGTTTGTTGTTGTTGTTTTTTGTTTTTTGGGCTTTTGCTTTTCTTCCTTTTTTTTTTTTGGAGAGATTTTTGCTATAGGGCGCGTGCGCTCGCCAGACAGACAGAGAGAGACATAGAGACAGAAAGCGAGAAATCACCCCCCAGGGGGGATGGTCACGCCGCAATCCCTTCTCCTCCATTCTCCTCTCGGGATCTTGGGCACGCACGCACACGCGTCCAGCGTGAGTTTTAAGCTACTGGGTCCAGGACGCAAACCACGGTCGACTACATGGGAGTCCAGCGAATGAGTCACTATGCTAACTGCTGGTCCCTCTTGATTGTTTTTTTTTTCTTTTCTTTTTTTTTTTTTTTTTTTTTAGAGGTTTT
>NW_006159757.1:1876807-1892450 GCF_000334495.1 Tupaia belangeri chinensis | reverse complement strand
GGGGGATGGTCCCGCCGCAATCCCTTCTCCTCCATTCTCCTCTCGGGATCTTGGGCACGCACGCACACGCGTCCAGCGTGAGTTTTAAGCTACCGGATCCGGGACGCGAACTGCGGGTTGACTACGTGGGAGTCCAGCAACATAGCCATTACGCTAACTGCTGGTTCCCTCTCTTTATTGTTTTTTATACTTTTATTTCTGTTTGTCTGACTTTAGCTTTCCTGGTACAGCACTCCCTTCAGAACTTCTCAAAAAGCTGGTCTGGGGTTGGTAAATTCTTTCAGGGATAAAGTCCTTTTCTTCCCACATAAAGGATAATCTTGCCAGGTATAGTATTCTTCGTTGAAATTGTTTTTCACTTAACACTTTGAATATGTTTTCCCATTCTTTCCTTGCTTGCATTGTTTCTGATGAGAGGTCTGATGTTAGCCTGATAGAATACCCTTTGAAAGTAACTTGATGTTTCTCTCTTGCCAATTTTAGTGTCTTATCTCTGTGGTTTTGGTTAATCTGGCTATGATGTGCCTCGAGGAAGATCTTCTTAGGTTGAGTCTATGTGAGATCCTTTGTATTTCTTGGGTTTGGATATTTGAATGACTCTCTAGGTTTGGAAAGTTTTCTTCCAGGATTTCATGGAATAGTTTATCAATGCCTTATTCTTCACCTTCTGCAATACCAATTATCAGGATGTTTGGACATTTAATGGTATCTAGTATTACTCATATATTATTCTCATTTTGGAGGTGTTATTTTCTCAGTCTTTTGGGTGAAATTTTTTAGGTCAGAGATTCTGTCTTTTACATCTGAGATTCAATTTTTTGCATGATCTAATCTGCTTTTAATACATTCAAGGAAGGTTTTGATTTCCTGTATTACAGCCTTCGTCTCTAACAATTCCGTTTGATTCTTTTTTATGGTGTGTATTTCCTTTCAGATGATGCAAGAACTTCCTCACCTCCTGGAATGTGTTGTCTCTTTTCTCCTGCATCTTCTGCAGTTCATTGTCTCTCTTCTCTTGCATCTCTGCTAACTTTGTCATTATGAATATTCTAAATTCTTTATCTGACATTTCCACAAGTTCCATAGTATTGTCTGTGGAGGATGATAAGTTATTCTTTTCCCTTAGAGGAGTTATTCTTTTCTCTTAGATATTTTCTTGACTTCTCATATTTCTTGTGCCTCTGCAGTGGTTTCTGGTCATCTGATGGATTATACGTTTTTTCCTAATTTTTGGAGTTAAATCTGAGTGTTCAGAGGCATGCAGGAGGAGGTGATCTGCAATCTCTCTGCAGTACTGTATTTCTCTCTTTGTATAGAAGATTCCATGGGAATTGACACTGGCTAGACCTTGGGGTCAGGAGGGGAAAGTCTAGGCAGAAAATCTTCAGTTGGCCTAGTCCCTGAAAGGGGCTGCTCAGAGATCAAATGTAGATAGCTTATGATTGATCTGTCTTGGCTAGATCTTGGGGTCAGAAGGGTGAAGTCTCTTATTATTATTGTTGTTTTAAATTTGACCAGAGAGCAAGAGAAAGGGAAATAAAAAAGCAAGTTGCCAAGTCCAGGACCATGGTCAGCCACGCGGGAATATAGCACCTTAACCATTGCACCACCCAATGGCCCCTTCTTTTTATTTTTTTAAAAGAGGCTTTTGCCTTGGGGCATGGATGCTCACCAGAGAGAGACAGAGACAGTGAGAGAAAAAGGAAGATCAAACCACAACAAATCGATTGAGTACATGTGACTGAACTGGTGAAATAGTATTTTATTACTTTTGACTAAAACATTGCCAATTTTCTTCTAGGCTTTGTTTTCTAGTTTTAAGGATTTTTGTCTCATCTTGAGCTGCTGATAGGTTCGTGTACCTACTATTTGAACAGAATCCTAACCTGTTTCCTGGCTTTAAGTTTTAAGCAAACTTCCTTAGCATATCTTTGATTCATTAAAGTTAAAACTGCTTTTCTTGAAATTAAAAAATATATTTAAAAATACCTATTTAATGACCATAGTAAGCTATCTAGCATCAGCTAGGTGCTACCTTACAGTATATACATTCTACACAGAGTTTCAAACCTAAAATCAGACACGTATTCACAGACATGTACAAACCAGCTGAACTTGCTATTGAAAGTAGTTAGATTTTTTAAGAAATTTTGTAAACCAATAAAATGTGGGGAAAAAGGAATGGAAAACAACTGTAGACACCTGAGATAGTGTAGAAAGAGAGTGGGAAAGAGAGTGGGAAATGGCAGAGGGTCAGAAATAGGGGTAAAATACACACACACACACACACACACACAACTAGAAATGGAAAATTATTGATGATAACATGTATGATTAAGCCACTGTGCACTATATTCTGGATGGGAAATGACATTCTATATGCTATGGTGATGCTCAGAGAATGAACTTAAATTAATAAATTTTAAAAAAATGTTTCAGAAGAAAATTACAGTGCACTTTTAACTAGATTCTAGCTTCATCCATATTTTTAGTTTAAGGTATTTTGTGAATTAATAAAATGTTGAGGGGGAAATTGATTCACACAGCTATGGAGGCTAACAAGTCCTAAGATCTGCAGAGTAAGTCGGCAAGCTGGAGACCCAGGAGAGCCGATGGTTTAGTTCTAGCCCAAGACCTCAAACCCAGGAAAGTGTCAACTGCTGGGGTTCCAAGTTAACAAGCAGCGGGCTTGAAGGAAGAACTGATGTTTCTGTTTGAGTCTGAAGGCAGAAAAAACTGATGTCCCAGCCCAAAGGCACTCAGGCAGGAGGAGTTGCCTACCTGGTGGATGGTGAGTCTTCTTGTTCTGTTCAGGCTTTCAACTGTTTGGACTAGGCCTGCCTACTTTAGGGAGGGAAATCTGCTCTACTCAGTCCACTGATTTAAACCACCTCAACTCAAAACACCCTCACTTACACACACACACACACACACACACACACAATACCACTTAACAAATACCTGGTTATCCTATGGCCCAGACAAACTGATACATAAATGAAACATCACTGGGGAATGAGGAAGGAGGCTAGAAAGTTAGGTGTGAGGCAGGTGTACAAAGGCCTTGTGAACATTGCTAAGAGTTTTGATCTTTATTCTAAGAGCAATAAGTAGCTATTAAAGGGCTTCAAGAAAAGGAGAGAAGTACTTTGATTAGTACTAGGAAAAGGCTGCTTTGGTTTCTGTGTAAGGAAGAGAGAGAGACAAACTCAGAGAAAACTTCATAGAAGTGACATTTAAGTTAGAGCTTGAAGATCGAGTAGGACTTCGTTATTTGGAGAAGATTAAAGGACATTCTAAATAAAAGAAGTACCATTAGCGAAGGAACGAAGATGAAAGTCAAGGGTATTAAGTGGCTAAATCGTCTTGACTAGAGAATAGAAAATGTCAAGAGGAGAAAGGATATGAAATGATCATAGCAAGGTGAGTAGGGGACAAATCAGAGTCATGAGTAACAGGGCAAGGAGCCCATGGCTTTATTTTATAGCTAACGATGGAGTCTTTGAGTAGGTAAATGACACAGCAGGCCTGTATTAGATAGATGACTATCGATGGCAGTGGATTGGCAGCTGGAAAACATGCTGATAGAGCAGAGAGCACTTGGAAAGAATCATTCAGAACTGAAGGGGGTGAGATGGTAGAGATACAAAAGTGGGAATGAATTCAGGAGACTTATCTGAGGTCAAATATCAACAGGACTTATCAACTGACATGCTAAGTAATTAAGTGCAGAACAACATCCTTGACCTTGATAGGAGATTCAGGAAGAAAAGGGACATTTTCCTACTATTTGGGAAGGGATGGGATAGTAGAGAGGGAATACACAGTATTTCAAATTACATATGTCAAGTTACAAGTGTTTGTAGCATATCCATTTGTAGCATTTCTCTGAGTTTGTCTCTCTCTCTTCCTTACACAGGAAGGACATCTGGCAGGTAGATAAGATTTATGAATCCTGGGCCACTGCCATAGTATAGGGCTTAAAGAAGCCAGATCCCAGATGTCCGACTATGGTTTGAATCCCTGGCCCACTGCTTGAGAAACTTGCCAGGCATGTGTGGGGTGTGTGTGTGTATGTGTGTGTGTGCCCCCCAAACACCAACAGAATAGAGAAATGGAGGAGAAGAGATTTCAGTGTAACCACACCCCATTGGGAAGTGCTCTCTCTCTCTCTCTCTCTCTCTCTCTCCCTCCCTCCCTCCCTCCCTCCCTCTCTCCCTTCCCATTGTTCACATGTGCCCTCTGGTAATACAAAAAAATATATATATTGACCTGGAATACAGGAGAGAAGTTGGGATTAGGAACTCAGATTTGGGAATCATAATCACAATATTCTCAGTTATTTTTATTACAAAAATCAGTCAAACTTAAAAAAAAGATAACCCATGCAATGGTTTTTATGTTTTTTGTTTGTTTGTTTGTTTTTGCCAAAGAGAGATAGCGAGAGAGAAAGTAAGACATCACCCCCCAGAGGAAACAGCCACGCCATAATCCCTTCTCCTTCATTCTTCTCCTTGGATTTTGGTCACACACACAGACACCCCTGACATGATTTTCAAGCCACCACGTCCAGGACTCAAACCATGGTTGGCCATGTGGGAGTCCAGGGCCTTAACCAGGATGCCACCTGCTGACCCTGCAGTTTTTTATTTGTTAAATACTACCATCTACTGTCACTACCACTTCACAAAGACCAGATAATATGATTCAAAAAAGTATGAAAGCCATCACCTCAAAATAAAGAAAACTCCTTTAAATTGAGTGAATTTAGCCTTATGAAAAACTTCCTGGGGGACCAGCAGTTAGCGTAATGGCTATGTCGCTGGACTCCCACATAGTCTAATGTGGTTCGAGTCCCGGCCCCGGCAGCTTAAACTCATGCCAGGTGCGTGTGCGTGCATGCCCAAGATTCCGAGAGGAGAATGGATTGAGGTGTGGCCATCCCCCCTGGGGGTGATTTCTAGCTTTCTATCTCTCTGTCTCTGTCTGTCTGGCAAGCACACATGCCCTATAGCAAAAACCTCTCCAAAAAAAGAAAAAAAGAAAAAAACTTCCTGGGACCAGCAGTTAGCATAATGACTATGTCACTGGACTGCCATGTAGTTGACCATGGTTCGAGTCCCAGACCCGGTAGTTTAAACTCACGCCAGGCATGTGTGTGTACGTGCCCAAAATCCCAAGAGAAGAATGGAGAAGAAGGGATTGTGGCGGTCATTCCCCCTGAGGGGTGATTTCTCACTTTCTGTCTCTCTGTCTCTCTCTGTCTTTCTGGTGAGCGCACATGCCCTCTAGCAAAAACCTCTCCAAAAAAAAGAAAAAAAAAAAACTTCCTTATTGTCCTCATTTTTCTTGCTTTGCTGCAAATCTGTGAAATTTGTGCCACAGATTGTCTGGTTTACATTTGGCCAACATGGGTTTGTGACATGGGGGTAGCTGAAACTGAGATTTTATGAGAATCCCTGGAAGAGTATTTATAGCTCATAAAAGAGAAGGGAACCTCAAGAAGTAGGCATTTAGCAAGGGGAAGAAGCAATGTAAAAAATGAGAACAAGGGACCAGCAGTTGGTGTAATGGTTATGTCACTGGACTCCCATGTAGTCAACCTCAGTTCGAGTCCCGGACCTGGTGGCTTAAACTCACACTGGGCACATTTGCGTGCGTGTCCAAGATCCCCTTAGAGGAGAAGGGACTGCGGCATGGCCATCCCTCCTGGGGGGTGATTTCTCACTTTCTGTCTCTCTGGCGAGCACACATGCCCTATAGCAAAAGCCTCTCCAAAAAATAAATAAATAAATAAGAAGAGTCCTTCTATATCCAACAGTAATCTGATAGAAACTCTTACTCACATCCTTGCTTTGATAGAGAAGGGACTTCGATCAGGGGAGCAAAGAGGAAATCCTTCAACCCTTTTCTCCAGGGGGATGATGTGCACTAAGTCCACTAACTACAAGAAGGGTTCATAAATGCAGCCCATGAACTGATCTGGTCCACCCTCTGCCTGGTTTTGTACAAATGTAGGCCAAGAATGATTTTCACATTAAAAAAAGTTTTTTTAATCAAAAATAGAACATGAGACCAGCAGTTAGCGTAATAGCTATGTCGCTGGACTCCCACGTAGTCGACAGCAGTTCGAGTCCTGGACCCAGTGGCTTAAACTCACACTGGGTACATGTGTGTGTGTGCCCAAGATCCCGAGAGGAGAAGGGAGGAGAAGGGATTACAGCATGGCCATCCCCCCTAGGAGGTGATTTCTCGCTTTCTGTCTCTCTGTCTCTCTCTCTCTATCTTTCTGGTGAGCACACGCACCCTATAGCAAAAACCTCTCCAAAAAAAGAAAAGAAAAGAAAAAAAAAGCCAAAAAGAGTTCTGGCTTCATAGCTTACTGATCAAGGGAGTCAGATCCAATATGACTGACTACCTGGTTTGAATTTCTGTCCCCATAGCTTGAAAAATATGCCGGGTACATGCATGTGCATGCCTAAAATCCTGACCGGATGGGGAAATGGAAGAGAGGGGATTGTGGCACAAATAGCCCCCACTGAGAGGTGCTTTCTTCCTCCCTCCCTCTGTGTGTGTGTGTGTGTGTGTGTGTGTGTGTGTGTGTGTGCATGCGCCCTCTGGCAATTAAACAAACAAGCAGCCAAGGAAAACTGTAGAAGGCAATGGCTGGCTTCCCACCTTCATCAGGGACTGAAATCATGCGAAGGAAAGTCAACGGCAGCACCGTACAGATGCCGTGCACTGTTCAGCAAGTTATAAGCAGGTTCATGAGTAGATTTTTATTGTTGCTGTTATTTTATGTTTATGTGTTTTTCTATGAACTTTGAATATGTTCCTTTAAGGGCAAATCCACTCGGTCATTTAGAACTGGACTTCTCACCCCAGTCGAGGTGGTGATCACTGGGTCAGAGTGACATTTCCCTGCAATGCTGGCTCATTAGTTTGCTCCTGGAATTGCAGACCTAAGGATCACATGGCCCAGTCTGCATACACCAAGGAGGAGAAGGCCTCCCACTGAGGTGCCTAAAACAAAGAAAACAAATAACTTCAAAACAACATCGTCCAAGCTGGACCTGTTACAGGACAGATGGAACTCAGAATTGTTTGATTCTGTCAGCAGGACAGAGGAAGGAAATGTTTTAAAATGAGATTATTTTATTTCCCCAGTTCTTATTATGAAACCTTCCTGAAATGAACTTTAAATACCAGCAGTCCCTTTCAGGGGATTGAATGGGGTTCCGCCACAGGTAGGAGCGGAGCAGGCAAGGGTGCCATTATGGAAAGTGTGGGGAAGGGGAGTTTGGGATGAATAGAGGGTCCCTGTGGGGTTCTCTAGCTGTGTAAAGCCAGGCTCTAAAACACAACGTGGGCGAGGCCAGTGGTGTGGAGGTTAAGGCAGCTGGATCCCACAGGGCCTACTGCGCTCTTTGAGTCCTGGACTTGGCAGCTTGAAAAATGCACTGGGTCCTGTATGCTTGGAATCCCAGGAGGAGAGAACAAAGCAGAAGGGGTTGTTGTATGACCACCGACTCGGGGAGTGGGGTGAAGGCTGCTTTCTCACTTTCCTTCCCTCACTCTCGCTCTTTCTTTGGTGAGTGCATGTGTCCTCTAGCAAATTAAACACACACACACACACACACACGTGTGTGTGTTAGGAGAGAATGGATATTTTTAAAAGGCCATGTGCCGGGGCCAGCAGATGGCATGAGGGTTAAGGTGTTGGACTCCCACGTGGCAGACTACAGCTCGAGTCTGGATCCAGCAGCTTGAAAATCATGCCAGCTGCCTGTGAGTGCATGCCCCAAATCCCAGAAAAATGGAAAAAAGGTTTCGGCACAGCCATCCCCCTTGGGGGGGTGATTTCTCACTTTCCCTCTCACTGTCTCTCTCTAGCAAGTGCATGCACCTCATAACAAAAACCTTAAAAATAAAAAAGCTATCTGCCCTGTAAACATTAATTAAGGGGTCCTTTTCCAAAGAATATGAATTTTAATTAAAAAGTCTGTATTCTTTGACTTCGAACAGGAAAATGATTAACAGCTAGTATTGTATAGAGAAGAATTAATATCCTGAGAGAGATGAAAATCTCCTCCAAAATAAAATCATGCAATAATTTTTCTAAGGGAGATTTTTGCTATAGGGCACGTGTACTCGCCAGAGAGACAGACAGAGAAAGAGAGAAATTGCCCCCCAGGTGGATGGTTGTTCTGCAATCCCTTAACCTCCATTCTCCTCTCAGGATTTGGGGCATGCATGCACACATGCCTAGCATGAATTTCAAGCCGCCAGGTACGGGACACAAACCATAGTCAATTTCATGGGAGTCCAGCGATATAACCATTACACCATCTGCTGGATGCCCATGCAATCAATTTTTATAATACTAGCCTTTCTTTTTTTTTCTTTCCTTCTTTTTCTTTCTTTTTGAGAATTAAACTTATTTTTAATATTAAATTATTTTTTAATTTTTATTTTTTTATTCTAATTTCAGGTTTACATAGATTTCCAGTTGCACATTAGAAAATAGTTTCACTAGAGGTTTTTTTTTAAAAGTATATATTGACTTATCAATGTATATAATTTCCTTTTTTAAAAAAATGCTATAGAGTGTATATGCTTGCTAGAGACACATGAGGGGCATTGTTGGGGGAGGGGGAAGAGAGAAAGCAACCCCCAGTTCACTTTCCCTCTCACTGTCTCTCTCTAGCAAGTGCATGCACCTCATAACAAAAACCTTAAAAATAAAAAAGCTATCTGCCCTGTAAACATTAATTAAGGGGTCCTTTTCCAAAGAATATGAATTTTAATTAAAAAGTCTGTATTCTTTGACTTCGAACAGGAAAATGATTAACAGCTAGTATTGTATAGAGAAGAATTAATATCCTGAGAGAGATGAAAATCTCCTCCAAAATAAAATCATGCAATAATTTTTCTAAGGGAGATTTTTGCTATAGGGCACGTGTACTCGCCAGAGAGACAGACAGAGAAAGAGAGAAATTGCCCCCCAGGTGGATGGTTGTTCTGCAATCCCTTAACCTCCATTCTCCTCTCAGGATTTGGGGCATGCATGCACACATGCCTAGCATGAATTTCAAGCCGCCAGGTACGGGACACAAACCATAGTCAATTTCATGGGAGTCCAGCGATATAACCATTACACCATCTGCTGGATGCCCATGCAATCAATTTTTATAATACTAGCCTTTCTTTTTTTTTCTTTCCTTCTTTTTCTTTCTTTTTGAGAATTAAACTTATTTTTAATATTAAATTATTTTTTAATTTTTATTTTTTTATTCTAATTTCAGGTTTACATAGATTTCCAGTTGCACATTAGAAAATAGTTTCACTAGAGGTTTTTTTTTAAAAGTATATATTGACTTATCAATGTATATAATTTCCTTTTTTAAAAAAATGCTATAGAGTGTATATGCTTGCTAGAGACACATGAGGGGCATTGTTGGGGGAGGGGGAAGAGAGAAAGCAACCCCCAGTGAAAGTGACCATGCCGCAATCCTTTCTCCTCCATTCTTCAGCTGGAATTTTGCACCTGCACACACACATACATCTGGCATGCCTTTCAAGCTGCTGGTATGAGATTCAAACTACACAGTTGGCCATATGGGATCCAATCACCTTACCACCACACCACCGGCTGGCCCAATAATTTCAATTTTTTTTTTTTTTTTACTTTTTTTTTGGGGGGGGGAGAGATTTTCACTGTAGGGCGCGTGCGCTCGCCAGACAGACAGAGAGAGACATAGAGACAGAAAGAGAGAAATCACCCCCCAGGGGGGATGGTCACGCCGCAATCCCTTCTCCTCCATTCTCCTCTAGGGATCTTGGGCACGCACGCACACGCGCCCGGCGTGAGTTTTAAGCCACCAGGTCCAGGACACGAACCGCGGTCGACTACGTGGGAGTCCAGCGACATAGCCATTACGCTAACTGCTGGTTCCCAATAATTTCAATATTTTTACGCTGTTGTGGTATACTGTTTCATAACTTAATTCACGTTTTTCACATGCATCCCTGTGTCTGATACCATTTTCTCCCCATCCCCCCAGTCACTCCCACAATGCTAGACATTCTCTCCCGAATTTTCCAAAGGAAGTTGTTATATCATTCAGCCTCAAACTCTGCTGAATGATAATAATAATGATAAAATATCTCACTAATGTTCTTAGCCAAATGATTGTCCAGGCGGGATGGAGAAATGGAGGAAAAAAAATATTATGGCATGACCACACTCCCCTCAGGGGTGCACTCACTGTCTCTATTGCTTTCTTTCTTTCTTACTCTCTCTAGCAATTGCACGTGCCTTCTGATGATAAACTAATTTAAACAAGTAAATAAATAAGAGTGGACCAAGGAAACATTATGGAGGCAGTTGTTGGGTATGGCTTTGCGGTATCTATATCATTGTGTTCTATAGATTAAAGGATGACCCCTATTAGGAATGGAATTCCAGCTAGGATGGGACCTTAAACAAGGTGAGATACAGCACAGAGAACCCCAGCATGACTGGCCCCACCTGGAGCCTCCAGGTCCAGAGACCAGTCTCTCTGCATCCTCAATAGTTGGTATAAAACCAAGAGAAGATCTGTTCTCACTGAAAAAGTCACAGGGTTTTGTGTGACCTTTTTTTTTTTTTTTAACATGCTAAATACAGGAAAAGTATTCATCACAGACTGCCCATGACACAGATGTTAAATGGTTCAATACATGTCACATTAACTTCAGCTTCCTGGTGACAAGAAAGGGCCTCAGACATTAAATTGTTCTTGTTTTAAAACCAGTGCAGCTGCATTTGAATTCTCTCTCTTCCAAGGAGATTTAAACAACCCCCGTAAAATATATATGTGGTTCCACTTGTTATGCAGGCATTTCTGAGAACGTCGTATAATCACTACTTATAATCCACAATCTGTCTAGTTCAGTGCTAGCTCACACTAGCATTTACATTCTTTGCAAGGCGTAATATTTGAGCCTGAACTACTGCAGAGAATGAGGAAGAATGTGCTTACAAGTAGGACAGGCAGCCCAAGGGGGAAGTCTAACCTACCAGACTGAGGACGGCAGGAGACAGAGTTATTAATAGAAAAGTCACAACCCAGATGGAGGAAATGCTTTCCCAAGGATGGAGAAAATCTTAGCCCTGCTTTGCCCCCACCACCAAATCTAGATGATTCCAGGGCCAGGAGACTGATTAGGGAGGTGGTGCCATTCATTGCTTCAGAGAAAGCCTGAATACTTCCTAGAGGTTGGTCTAGGTGTTGAGAAACACACATGGATCTATGTAGGAAGATTTGCACAATGAAGCTTCAAGAAGCACCTCCACCCACACTACGTTCCACATGCAGCTTCTAATTATACAGTTTCCAGAGTGTTCTTCCACAGCTTCTTTGTGTTAAAGAAGTTTCGATGTTAATGTTGACCTTGAACTTTACATAACTGTCCAGCCAGGGAAGTGATGGAGGCCCGGTGGGACTTCACCTGAGCCCACACCATCTGTGGGCAGGACCTTGCCTCTAACACAAGGCAATGACCAAGATATGGAACCAACCTAAGGCCCATCCACAGATGAATGAATAAAGAAAATGTGGTGTGTGTGTGTGTGTGTGTGTGTGTGTGTGTGTGTGTGTGTGTGTGTGTGTGTGTGTGTGTGTGTGTGTGTGTGTGTGTGTGTGTGTGTGTGTGTGTGTGTGTGTGTGTGTGTGTGTGTGTGTGTGTGTGTGTGTGTGTGTGTGTGTGTGTGTGTGTGTGTGTGTGTGTGTGTGTGTGTGTGTGTGTGTGTGTGTCTGTCTGTGATGGGATGCTATTCAGTCATTGAAAAGAATAAAATTTGGTCATTCAAAAGAATATAGATGCCTGTTGAACTTTGTGTGACTTCGAAATAAGACAAACATACAAAGAGAAAATATCACACATTCTCACTTACATGTGGAAGCTAAGAGTTGACCTCAGAAGTAGAGAGTAGAATGGTGATTGCTAGAGACTGAGAAGGGTAGAGGGTAGGGGAGAATAGAGAGGTCTTGGTAACAATACAAAATTAATTACAAGTAGATAAAAAGAATAAATTCTAATGGTAGCAAAATAATTATAATTAACAGTAATTTCTTGTATATTAGGTCATCTGAAAAGTCATAATGCACTTTTCTGTTTTTCTATGCAAAAATGTGTCATGACTTTTCTGATGACCCAATATTTCAGAATAGCTAAAAATGAGGATTTTAAATGTTCCCAACACAAAATAATGGTAACTATTTGGGATGATGGATATGCCAATTACCTGATTTAATCATTATACATTTATTTATGTACTGGGGGAAAAAATCACACTGTATTGCATGAAAAGGTACGATTATTATGTATCAATCAAAATTTTAAAAATGGTTTAAAGTGGGACCAGTAGGTGGCATAATGGTTACATCGCTGGACTCTCACATAGTCAACTGCAGTTCAAGTCCCAGACCCAGCAACTTAAACTCATATTGGGCTCATGTGCGTGTGTGCCCAAGATCCCAAAAGGAAAATGGAAGAGAAAGGATTGTGGCATGGCCATCATCATGGGGGGTGATTTCTTGCTTTCTGCACCTCTCTCTTGCTCTCTCTCTCCCTCTCTCTCTCTCTCTCTCTCTCACACACACACACACACACAACACACACTTGATCAGTGGCAGGGTGTGGACTGCCTCATCAGCAGTCTGCATTACACACACAGCAGGCACTTTCGGAGAAATGTAAGTAAATAAATAAGAAGACAACATCCAGGAAAGCAGAAATAACAGCCAACTACAAAAGAGAACTGTGTTCTTCACTTCCCTTTGACTACGAATCATGATTGCCTGTAAGGCCCTATATTTCTCAGTGAGCCCCTGCAGCATGGCGAGGAGAACTTGAAAGGCAGGGGTCAGGGACTAAGACATGGCAAGTGATGTGGGCTCCGACGGCTCCCAATGTCCTCTTGATTCAGAATGGATTAGTCAGTCTGCCTTTGTGTCACCCCCCATGTGAAAATCAAAAAGCTGCCCCAGTTTCTAGAACCCTCCACTGAAAGATCATTATTTTGTGCCTCTCCGAGTCTCATGGTCAGGGAGAAGGAACAGCTGGCCTTGTCCCACAGCATGTTTGATATGAAGAAGGAAAAGAATCTGCCTTTTAGATTGTGGCCCTGAGACTCAGGTGCTCGCCTGGCCACCTGCACAGGCAGCTCTCAAGCAGGATCTGCAGGTGGTGCTCCTTCCTTCTGGGTTCCCAAGGTCCATATTAAACCTATGCTCTCAGTAGGCCCCATAGCCCAGTGGTTAAAGGAGCTGGATCACACATGGCCTACTAGGCCGTACTAATCCCACCCCAGGGTCTTGAGAAACACAGGTACATGTGAATGCATGCTCCAGATCCCAACAGGATGAAGCAATGGTGGAGAAGGAATTGCAGCATGGCCACAACCCACCAGGGTGCTTACTCCCTCTCCCTCTGTCTCTCTCTCTCTGGAGAACTCATGCACTTGCCTTATGCCAATAAATTAAACAAAGAAACCCTCTGACTTGCACCTCTTGGAGGGGAAAGAAGAAGGTTACATGGTATCTAAATTTACCAGCTTCATCAGACCCTAAAATCCTACTTGATCTAATGAGTCAGGCCTCTTCAGGCCAAGTCTTTCAGGACTTGTGGCTCTTGTGGCCCTTGGGTCCTGGTCGAATCATGCATGAGAACTCCTGGGCTTGGACCAAGTGTAGAAAAACCCCCTTCTCTGAGCCTGACTTCCAGGAGGGCCCCGCCCCAAACCTTGGGGCCGGTGAGGACCTGTTTGCAAGGTCTATTTTTAAAGATCTCTAGGGAAGTGGTTTCTGTACCTACTAAAGGATGGGCCAGTGAATAGAGGTGGTTTCATTTGTTCCGGGTTGGAAACAAAGAGACAGCTCAACCTGTTCTCACTGCGCAAGTGGCATTAGCAAGTACCTCAGACTATAATTACATCTTGCCGGTTGGACTGGTTGAGGAAACGATGGCTTCCCCTACAGCTGGGGCGACTGCCAGTCCTGGCTTTCATGAGACTGTCTCTGAATATCTTGGTCTGCTTCTAATGTGCTTGTTTGTTATGTGAATCACAGTCAAAATAAAAGTGGCCAAGGGAGAAGAATGGGAGGAAAACATAGAAAAACTATGTACCGGACACAACGCAAGTAAGGATTTATGTAGCGGGCATGCCTTACTCTGAAAAACACCAACACAAAATCTCAATTTACAAGATATAAATGGTCTGGAATGGAAGCAATTATACTCATTGCAAAATGTGAATGATTTTATCTAAAAACAAAAACATAAGAAGTTTCCTTTGGTTACTTGTCTAGTGGATTTTAAATATTGTTAACTTGTCAGAAATCTGATTTACATACCACTTTTTCAGATCCCCTCTATGGTGTAAAGAAAGCTCTTAGATTCTGAAGCTAGACGCTTAAGCTTGGAAAACACCAAATGGTTTTGTAGTTATAGACAATAGTAGGTGATCCTTTGGCATGGAAGGTTACAAAATATAAACACCAGCTCATCACTGGATTTCAGATGTCTTAAAAAGGAAAGGAAACAATACAGTCCAGATCCCAGCATGATCACAAGCCTAACTCACAGAAGTCTGCAGACATCAGGCAGCCTGCACAAGGCGTGAGGCCAATGGGGGTTGTATTGTGGGTTCCTCCCTCTCATAAATGAACAAGTTGGAGAGACTGAGGTTGGGTTCACCATGATTCACTACTGAACTGATCTTACTTAAAAAAAAAAAAAATAGCTTTATCAGGGCTGGCTCCAGGGCCTCATGGTTAAAGTAGCTGGATCCCATATGGCCAACTGTGCAGTTCAAGTCCTGGACTTGAAAAACACACTGTGTATGTGTGTGTATGCATGCCCAAAATCCCCAAAGAAGGGAGAGATAGAGGAGAATGGATCGCAGTGTGACCGTTCCCCATGGCGGGGGGAGGGGGGTGCTTTCTCCTTTTCCTCTCCCTCTCTTTCTGCAAGCACACACAGCCTCTAGCACAAAACAAAACCAAAAACACTTTATTAAAGCTTGATTGGTAAGTAAAAAGCTATACATGTTTAATATCCACATCTCAATGAGTTTAGGGATAAGTATACATCCTGTAAAACCACCACCACCATCAAAGCCATCACCTCTCAAAGTCTCCTCCAACCCTCTTTGTTATTGTGTGTGTGTGTGTGTAAAGAACACTTACCATTAAGATCTACTCCTTTAGCAAATCCTATAGTATTGTTAGGAACTAGCCTATACAATAAATCTCTAGGATTTCTTTACCTTGCATATGACATTTTGGACCATTTAACCAGTACTTTCCCATTTCCTCCTCTCCCACTCCCCAGTGACCACTGTTCTACTTCTGCTTCAGTGCATTTGACTATTTGAGATTTCACATGTAGGTGAGGTCTTACTTTGATCTTCAATTGAAAGCAAAGTTTAGGTTTGACCTGGGCCCAGGAAGAGGGGCATGGAGTCCTCATGGACCCCTGTTCCTGGTCACCTTCTTTCCCAAATCCAGTCTAAAGCTGTACCCGACCAGGGCCAAATAGTAAAGCAGATAAAAGTGACCTTTGTGTTCTTTAGCCTGCCCTACCTAGTCTTTGCCTC
>NW_006159757.1:1875058-1876643 GCF_000334495.1 Tupaia belangeri chinensis | reverse complement strand
ACTCTTTCCTGCTTCCTGCAGGCTCCGGTCTGTCCTGTTTCTCCTAAAACTTAGGTCGAGGAAGCATGTGTTCACCATTCACCAGCTTATCAATGACTGAGTGTGCAGGGCTGCTACCACCTCTTGGTAACACCTGTATTGCATTCCTGTAGGCTGACAAAGCCTTGAGGAAAAGGAATGTGTTTTAACTGGAATTTCAAATATCAGAAGGAAGAGGCAATATCAGGAAAAGTGAGGGAACATGGAAGAATGCAAGAGAGAAGCCTTGAAGGCACACTGAATCAGTGTCTTACGTGAGCTTCACGTAAGACCAGCCAGGTACTTTGTGATAGACCAGTCGTTCCAAAGAAACCACTGCTCAGTAGGACCAGCAAATGGTATAATGGTTATGTAACTGGAGTCCCACATGACCAACTGTGGTTCAAGTCCTGGACCTAGAGGCCTGATACTCATGCCGGGTGTGTGTGTGTGTGTGTGCATGCCCAAAATCCCGAAAGGAGAAGAGATTGTGGTATAGCCATCCCCCCTGTCCTTCTCTGTCTCTCCAGCGAGTGCATGAACCCTATAGCAAAAAATCTCTCTAAAAAGAAAAAATGAAAAAGAAGCCATTACTCAATGTCATGGATCTTTCTCTTTAGCGTCTTTGGATCAGCTACTTAACAAGGGGACAAGAGTAGTCCCAACCATGCTGGCTCTTCTGCTGTAGCCTAAGTAGTGCTCTAGGTTGGAGGAAAAGGGGATCTGAGTCTCAAAAGGGAAGGCCCCCACCTTCAAAGGGGATCCATGTAGGATCGAGGGACAGAAAATGGCATAAGCTGGAGTCAGACAGAGCACATACATCCCTTTTCCTCGCTGCCCTAAGAGAAACCCAGGTATTCTGCGCAGGTGCTATTTAAACACATAGAGGGATGGCTTGTCACCATCCTTGCCCAGAGCACCAGTTCCACCTGCCTGCTGCCCCTAGCCTGCTGGGGCTGGGCCTGGATGGCAGCCCAGGAAAGCCTTCCTGAGACTCAATTCCTGGGCAGAAATGCTTCCCTTCACAGCCTCCACCAGCCTTAGAAATATTTCCTCCTGGGTGGGAAGTGGAAGGGAAAGAACAAGATCTTCAGTGTTTGTTGAAAAATAGATGAGATGTGACTCCCAACTGGTATGAACAGTCTCTTCCACATTATCCTGCAGCATTGCTCACCAAGTTTCCTGGAGTCATGGCCTCACAAGCTGGCACTGCGGAGCCTGAACCACAGGGGTAAAGGTCGAATTAGGAGCCCCTTCGGGTTAGGTTAGACTCCTGTTTATCCTGTTTCTTTCCTCAGTGAGCACATTTTAACATTTAGTGTGTAGGGTTGGACTCTTTTCTGTGTTGGATCGCTGACAGCAATTTTGTGTATATGTGCTGGATGTGACATTGTGTTATTGATTTCATTAGGCTTTGGGGAAAGAGCACTGTGGTCTGGCTTTATTTATTTCTGAGAAAATACAGGCCCATGGAATTCGAGGCTGGTGTTTCTCTGGCAGGGTGTGGACAGGGAGCCAAGGGGCTCTCTCGCAGTTGGGAAAGAGGGTCCCCGTGTCCGCACCACTT
>NW_006159757.1:1872525-1874882 GCF_000334495.1 Tupaia belangeri chinensis | reverse complement strand
AGCCCCACTTTCCTCCCTGACCTGGAGATGGACCTGTGCTTAGCCCTCCACTAGAGCCAGAGGAAAGAGGCAGGGCTTTCAACCAAGCTGACAGCTGAGAGAAATGAATCCTGCCATTTCTTTTACAAGCCTCCACCCTCAACACGACTCTCCTCACACTGTCAGCCCACAGGGACAACTTCCCCGGCTGTCACCTCAGCACCACCTCGTAAAGGACCCACAGTCCCTGACTTCTCTGCCGGTCCCTCCTGCAGGCACTCAGGACTCTGTCTTCCCCTGACCCCTCTAAAACAACCCTTCTCCCTAGGCAGTAACTAGCAAGTTTAGCATTGAAGCCTGGCTTGTGAAAAGTGCCCTAGACTCCAGAAAAAAAGCTGCCTCCCTGCACCCTGCCTTCCAAGGTCGCTGTCACCAGGCAGGGGTCCCCTTGCCATGCCAGCCAGAGAGCTCCGTTGGAGTGAGGACTGGAGAGTGGAGGTGCATGCTCAGGTCCAAGTTGCACTTGGTGTGTCTGTAAAATCATTGTGTCAGAACCCTAGCATCCTGTGGTAAAGGCCAGCCTCCTGTCTGAATTCAGGCTTCAGCACTTTCCAAATAAAGCTCCTGGTTTGCTCTGTGCTGGGATCAGTCCCTGCCTCTCCACGCACCAGGCTCCCCCTCTCAGAGCATTTTATGCCTGCTGGGGACCAGGGCAGGGAAAGCCAAGGAAGAATTTGCCAAGCAGGGCCAAGTGCTGCCAGCTGTACTCTTAGAGCCGGAGCAGGGGGCAGCCGCGAGAGTCACAGTGTGGCAAACCCGCCCCACGTCTGCCAGAGACCGGAGCAATCCTCACCTGACTCACCGCCCCAGATGCTCCGGTAACAAGCAGTGGCTCCTCCCCTGCCAGCCCGGGGAGCCGCCCACTGGTGCGGGGCCCAGGGCTTTGCACCGAGGAAGCACAGGGAGGGGTCAGCCACACACCCCTCCACTACATTCCATCGCCCCTGCTCTGGTTTAAACGATAACTTTTATCAGAAGCCGCCGAATTCCCGCAGTACTAAGGCTCTGCTTGAGAGGTGTTTGCGGGAAAACCGACGTGCAGGCTGGCTCCGGAAGGCGGCTCTCGGGCACAGGCTGATTGCGGGCGGGTCGGCCCCCGCGTGGTCAGCGGGCGGCGCTCCACTCAGCGTGCACATATGGCCACATCGCTTTCGTTTCCACCATCCATCACTCAGCCCTGCTTAATTAGAATGAACAGGAAATCCATTTATCTTCTTCACGGGGCTCTCTCTTCCCCTCCTCACCCTGGGAAGTCCACTTTCTCTAAGCAGGAAAACCCAGCAGTAGGATCTTTTGCTTCTGGTTGCCACACAGTATGGCTGCCGTAAACTGGCCCTGCCCATCCCTCGAGCGACCTTTGCCACCACTTGGCGGGTACCCTGCTCAGGCTGCTCGGGTTTTTCAGGGACACTATAAGTGAGGTCTGGGATATACCCGTTTTCTAGAGTTGTCCTAATGAAGGATCACGAACAGGCTGGCTTAAACAGCATAAATGCCTCCTCTCCTAGTTTTGGAGGTCATAAACCTGACATCAAGGCGTGGCCAAGGCTGGTATCTATGGGAGGTTCTGAGAGAGAATCCATTTCATGCCTCTCAGCTTCTGGCTGCTGCCTGCAATCCCTAGTGTTCCATGGCCTTCTCTGCTTCTGCTAGTCTCTTCTGTGTCCCCCAAGGACACTGCCATTGAGTTTAGGGTCCATCTGGTTAATCCAGAATGTTCTCATCTCAAGATCCTTAATGGTATCTGCAAAGACACTTTTTCCAAATAATACTCACAGGTTCTGGTGGACGCATCGTTCAACCAGAGGATCTTAGTCTGTTCAGGCTACCATAACAAAATACCACAGACTGGATGTCTTAAACAACAGACCTTTATTTTCTGGCAGTTCTGGAGGCCGGAAGTTCAGGATAGAGGTCTTAGCTGGTTTGATTTCTTCTGAAGCCTCTCTACTTGGACAGCTTTTCCCTGGTCTCTCACAGTCTTTCCCCTGCATGTCTCTGGCAGTCCTAATCTCCTCTTATAAGGCCACCAGTCGGACTGGACTAAGGCCCACCCTAACCACCTCATTTTTAACTTCAACATATGAATTTGCAAGGGGATACAGTTCAGCCTATAAGTATGAGTGAAGCTGGTTTTCAAGCACAGCCTTGGCCGAATCAAAATAAAAACACAAATGTATCTGACAGTGAGTCATCCCCTACTCTCATACCCAGTCCCATCTCAAAGGGCCCAGAAGGAGAGGTGTTCCTCTGTACTGAGGGCTAACTTGGGCTGGGTGCTATCCAGTACTTAACATATATTTGTCAAATATTAGTCT
>NW_006159757.1:1869174-1872357 GCF_000334495.1 Tupaia belangeri chinensis | reverse complement strand
TTCCCTCTTAAATCACCTTTCTTTAGTGTGTTTGGGAAGGGGTGATAGCAAAAGGGGAAGCCCCTATCTCTCATGAGTGTTCCTTCCTGCCCTGCTAGGGACCACTCCTCCCTCCACTCTTAACCACAACTCAGAAGAACCCATGGGCTGGCATTTCCTTGGTGCAGTATGGCTACATTTTTAGAAGCCTTTGTAAAGGGGAGGTAGAAACGGGAAAGATCACACTGTCTTTGTGGCCCTGTCTGTTCCTCCGCTCTGTAAAACACTACATCATTAAACACTTTTGTCTGTTAGGGTGCTTCAATGACAAGTAAGAGCAATTTAACTCAAAGCAGATTCAATAGTAAGAGAAATATATTGGTTTATGTAAATGAAAAGTCCAAAGATTGGGTGGGTTTTAGGTAAAGGTTGATCCAACAGTTTAACAACACCACTAAGAAACCATCTTTCTTTTCAACTCTTGTCCTCCTTTTCCTGGTATTGGTTTCAACCAAGAGCTCTCTCATCTTTGGGCTCAAGAAAGCCACTAGCATCTTGTAGGTTCAGCTACCTCTGTCCTATACGGAGAATATCCTTCCCTCACTGGATCATAAGTCCCAAGCATCTATCTGATATGGACTATCTTTAGTTACATGCACATGCCTGAACCAATCAGGGTGGTTGGGAGTAGAGTGGGTCTACTCTGAATAGCTTGGAAAAACAAAGACCAAATTCTGGAGCTGGAGGGGGTGGCCTAATATGCATTCCAACCCAAACAACATTGTTGCTTCACAAAGACTGGACTACAAAGGCAACCTGACACAGACCCTGGGCGCTCAGCTTCATCATCCATAACACGAGTTACTAAATTTTCCTGAAGCATGGAGAACACAAAACATAATTACAACACAAAAGGAAAATTATACATAATGTAAAGTATGCCTTGCTTTATGATCCAAGAGTGAGATACTTAAGGAATACCCTTGTTGTAGGCAGAATTATGATGTCCAAGGAGATTCTGCACTCTAATTCCTGAAACTGTGAATATACTATCGTCACTGCAGATATATTATCTCACACTGTAAAAGTGACTCTGCAGATATAATCGGGTGACTTTAAAATACAGAGATTATCCTGGGTTATCTGAGTGAGGCTAGTATAATCATGTGAGCCTTTAAAAACAGAGTCAGGAGAGGAAGTCAGAGAAATTTGAAACACAAGGAAGATTTGCTGTTCCATTGCTAACTTGAAGATGAAGGAGGTCTTGTGGGGAAGAAATTGGGTGGCCTCCAGCTAGAGAGAGTAGTCCTCATCTGACAGTAAACCAAGAGTGAGAACTTTAATTCTTTAGTTGCACACAACTGAATTCTGCCAACTATCTGACTGAGCATAGAAACAGACTCTCTAAAATTCTCTAGATAAGTACCCAGGCCAGCAAACACCTTGATTTCTATCTGGAAGATACTAAATGGAGTATCCCCACTAGCCTGCCTAGACTTCTTACCTACAGAATTAGGAGTGGGTGTTGTTTGAAGCCACTACATTTGTGGCAACTTACTACATACTGAGAGAAAAGTACTCTCTCCTTCTTTGCCAGTTCTTTGCTCGTTCCCCTACCAGTAGGTTGTCCTTCCTATGTGAATACCTTCTTTCCATAGATTCCATTGTATGACTCTCCTCCCTTATTTTGTAAAACCTTCCTCCCTACCAATGTGGAATGGTCTCATTGTGGGCAAAATATCCCCAAATCTAACTTCCTTAAAAATGAAGTACTCAGGAGTTTTCTTGCTTTGTTTTGTTTGTGTTTGTTTGTTTGTTTTGCTATAGCATGTGTGTGCTCATCAGCGAGAGAAAGGGACTGAGAGAAAGAACGTAAGAACTAACACCCCGGAGAGATGACCACACTGCATTTCCTTCTCCTCCATTTTCCTCTTGGGATTTTGGGCATGTACGCATACGCACCCAGAGTGTTTTTTAAGCCACCACATCAGGGACTCAAACTGCTCAGCCACGTGGAATCCAGCTTCCTTAACCACTATGCCACAGGCTGGCCCCAGTTACTCAGTTTTTAATAACACCCCAAGCTCCAGCAAGACATTCCAGGACAAATCAGTCCAGAGAGGGTGTGTGCGAACTTGGCCCAGTCCTCTTTAAGATCCTTCTGGCAGTGTGAGCTTCAGCACACTTCATTATTCTTACGTTTCCTACACCCACTCCAGTCAGACCTTGTTCACCGGCTCCACTGCATTAAAAATGCTGACCTATTGCTACACTGAGGATCAATTCTCAGTCTTCATTTAACCTGCCCTAACAGCAGCATCTGACCCAGTTGGTTGTTGAGACACTGTCTACACTTGACTTTCAGGTCACCACTCCCTCCCATCTACTTTTATCTTTCTACCTGCACCTTGTGTCCTCTCCTCCCTGTAAATTCTTTTTTTCTTTCTTTCTTTTTTTTTTTTTTTTATTTGCTAGAGGGTATGTCTACTCACTAGAGAGAGACAGAGAGAAAATGAGAAAAGACCTGCCGATGGGAATGGTCATACCACAATCCCTTCTCTTCCATCTTTCCCTCCTTCTAGGATTTTGGGTAAGTATGCACATGTGCCTGAAGTGTTTTTTAAGCTGCCAGGTCCAAGACTTGAACCACCTAGTTAGCCTTGTGGGATCCAGCCACCCTAACCACCACACTACTGGCTGACCCGGCATAGTTTTCTTAAACTTGTATTATTTGTATTGTTATATATTTTTTCCCAAATATTTTTTATCCACCATAGGTTGGAATAATGGATGTGGAGGGCTGACTGTGATATCTTATTAAAAAAATAGTGAGCACTGGCAGTGATTAAGGGAGCTGGATACCACATGTCCAACCATGGTTTGAGTTCTGCCCCTGGCAGCTTGAAAAACACACCATGCATGTGTGAATGTGTGCCCCAAATCCTGTTGGGATAGAAAAATTACTACAGAGAGACCATGCCCCATTAAGGGTATTCTCTCTCTCTTTCAAGAACACACACACACCCTTGGGAACCAGCAGTTAGCGTAATATGGCTATGTCGCTGGACTCCCACGTAGTCGACCGCAGTTCGCGTCCTGGACCTGGTGGCTTAAAACTCATGCAGGGGACAGCCGGGCCTGCGCGGCGGCGGCGGCGCCTACACGGCCGGGCCTGCACCTACACGTGGCCGCCGGGCCAGCACG
>NW_006159757.1:1854875-1867132 GCF_000334495.1 Tupaia belangeri chinensis | reverse complement strand
AAAAAAAAAAAGAGCACACACACCCTAGGGACCAGCAGGTGGCGTAGTGGTTAAGGTGCTGGATACTCCCACATGGTCGACCTTGGTTCAAGTCCTGGACCTGGTGTCTTGCTTTCCCACTTTCTCTCCCTCTCTCTCTCTGTCTCAGTCTGATCAAATTAAAATAAAATGAATAAATAAATTAAAAAGTTTTAAACACACACACACACACACCCTTTAGCAATTAAAAAAAAAGGATAGTGAGTTCTGGCTTCAGATCTTATATCCACATCCATTTTCTTAAACAATATTGATTTGGTCACTAAATGTTTTAGAAAGTATATATAGAGAGATAATGGCTGGTGAATGAATACAAAGACAGTGAAAAGATTATCTATCCACAGAAGAGCTTTGTGTCAGTGGCAAGGGTCTTAAGTGAGGATGCCATTGCAGTGTTGTTTGTGGTAGCAAAGAGTTAGGAGAAACCTAAGTGTCCATCCACAGGGGAATGGATAAGTAAAATGTGGCATAGCATACAACCGAATACTATGCAAATAACACAATGAGTGAACTGGGTTGATATACACCAGCACGCCTGATAACAAAAAACTAATAACAAGGACAATAAAAACAAAAGATTTATAGTACGATGTATTTTTGAAAACTTTTGAAAGTACTTGCAAAACAATGGATATTATACATTTACATATGCTTTTCAAAAGTATGAAGTGGGGGACCAGCAGTTAGCATAATGGCTATGTTGCTGGACTCCCATGTAGTTGACCGTGATTCAAATCCAGGACCTGGTGACTTAAAACTCCCACTGAGTGCATGTGCATGCATGCCCAAGATCTCAAGAGGAGAATGGAGGAGAAAGGATTGCAGTGTGGCCATCCCCCCGGGGGGTCATTTCTTGCTTCCTGTCTCTCTGTCTCTCTCTGTCTTTCTGGTGCACACACCCTATAGCAAAAACCTCTCCAAATAAAGTATGAAGTGGGGCTGACCTGGTGATTTAGGGAACCCATCTCACACGGCCAACTGCACAGTTTGAATCCTGGACCTAGCAGGTTGGAAAACAGGCTGAGTGTCTGTGTGACCTTGCTCACCCAAGGTCATATCAAGATGGACAAATGGAAGAGAAGGGATTGCAACCTGACTGTGCCCATTGAGGGGTGCTTTCTCCCTCTCACTGTCTTTTATCTTTCCAGAAAGTACATACATCCTCCAGTAATTAAAAAGGAAAAAAGTGTGAAGTGGATTAAAAATACAAGAATGGGGGGTGTGGTGAGGGAGACGAACAAACTTGGGGACAAACAGGGACAAATGGGGAAATACAATGAAATACAATAAAACGATAACTAATCATAAGAGCTGACATTTCTAGACAGGAAACTTTGTGCCAGGAACTGCTCTGGAGTGCCTTATTACACAAGCTGTTTAATTTTCACTGTCAATGTACTTTCCTTTACTTTTACAAAGAAGGTAACTAAGGCACAGAGAAGTTAAGAGACTTGCAAAAGGTGACACAGCTAGGTGAGGATGCCAAGCTCTTGGAGCCAGACAGTCTGACTCCAGACCCTGCCATTATAGCCATTATTCATACCAGAGGGGGTGGGAGATGTTGATTCAGCCACACACTCGTTTTTCAAGTTTGAGATGGAATGGACAGGTTTCTTTGAAGCAAGAAGTCATTGGGGTCGTGGAGCCTGTGTTTTCACAATACGCATTCCAGATGTCACTTGCCAACGCTGAACACTTAATTCAAAGGTGAGGAATTCTCTTCATTTTCAGGACCTTTGTAATATAGTTTCCCTAAACAAATTAAATCTGATTTTGCCATCAGATGGAAGCAGAGTATAATGGTACTGATTTATATCTATTCTACTCTTCCTACGTGCCAGGCACTGTGCTGTGGGCCTTTCACAAACTTTCATGCAATCCTTCCAGTCAGCCCCAGAGGGAGACAAGGAAGCCTCCTTGCAGAGGTGAAAACACAGCCTCAGAGAAGCTAAATGATCTGTCCAAGGTCACTGAGCCATAAAGTTGGAAAGGTGGGCCTCAGGCTCCAAAACCTGACCCATCACACCATCTGCCTGCCCATTGGAGAAGCAATGATAGGCAAGGAAGGTCACTTGGATCCTCCAGAAGGGAGCAGGGTCCAAACAGGAAAGTCAAAGCAGGTGTGTGGAGGCGTGTGCATAGGGCCTAGCTCTGCAGCGAGTGCTATAGAAAGGTTAGACACAAAACAATTTCATTTCTTTGCAACACGGGAGTGTGTGGGCCTTCAGCCGGTCAAGTGGTGAGCTCGTAGTATCGAATCTTGGAGGGTGGTGAATGGGGTGGGCTGCCATATCACATTCTTCTCAAGGTACTTTAAAAAAACAAAGTTCCTGGGCTCTATCCCAGACCCATTAAATTAGAATCTGTGGGAGTATCACTGGTACCTCCATTTTTTTTTTTTTTTTTAGGAGAGATTTTTGCCATAGGCTGTGTGCCCACAGTGGAGAGACAGAGAAACAGAAAGCAAGATGTTACCTCCCGGGGGGGTATAGCCACACCACAATCCCTTCTCCTTCATTCTCCTCCCGAGATTTTGGGCACACACGCACATGTGCCTGGTGTGAGTTTCAAACCTCCGGATCTGGGACTCAAACTGCAGTAGACCATGTAGGAGTCCAGAGACGTGATCATTACACTATCTGTTGGTTCTGGTACCTCCATTTTGAACAAGCTCCCAGGTAAGTTGTAAGAACACTAAACTTTAAGACATACTGGCTATTATAAGTTGAATTGTGTCTCTCCAAAATTTATATGGTAAAGTCCAAACCCCGAGTACGAGGGTCTTTGCAGAGAACCCCGAGTACGAGGGTCTTTGCAGAGGCCATCAAATTAAAGTGAGGTCATTAGGATGGACCCTGGAAAATCTGGGCACACAGAAGCTCACAGAGGGAAGAAGATACAAAGGAGACAGGGAGAAGACAGCTATCTGCAAGTCAAGGAGAAGACCAGCCCCATGGCCTAGTGGTTATGGGAACAGGACCCTATGTGGCTTATAGCAGTTCAAATCCTGGCCACAGCAGCTTGAAAAACACACTGGGTGCATGTGTGTGCCCAAATCCTTACAGGATGGAAAAATGGAGAAGGGACTGCGGCACAACCATACCTGATTAGAAGGTGCTTTCTCTCTGTGTCTCTGTTTCATTGTCTTTCTCTTTCTCTGGTGAGTGCACATGCCTTCTGGCAATTAAAAAATACATACCTACGTGCATACAAGCAAAGGAGAGAGGCCTAGGGCAGATGCTTCCCTCACAGCCCTGCCAAATACCCTGATTTGGGGCTTCTGGCCTCTAGAACTATGAGACAAGAAACTTCTGTTAAATCCCTCGGTTTGTGGAACTTTGTTATAAGGGCCCGAGCTAAAACGCCACTCTATAGAGACAGGAATCGTTACATTACATATGCCTGTTGTGGACTAGGATGGGGGCCAGTCACAGCTGGAAGGCGAGACTGTTCCACATCCTGCCCAGCAGCAGGGAAGCAGCTCACACAAAGGTCTTCTAGCGAATAGTCTGAGGAAGGCAGGAAAACTGGTGAGGGTGACACGCAGTCTGTTTTCTGGGGCAGAGAGGAAGAAGCCAAAAAAAGTGGGGGAGAGAGATTAAAAGTCAAAAAAGGGGGAAAAAAACAGGATTTGGGAGATAACAGTTTTTATGCATTATTTGTTCCTAACTTACTGGCTGAGGCTGTAGGGGGTCTTCTTTTCTCTACTTGTAGGAGTCTGAAAAATAGTACTGCCTCTTGGCATTCTGAGCATGCGTGTTACTTTATCAAATAAATGCTTCTCTAAAAGTCTCCTACATTCGAGCAAGCGTTCACTGGCTAATCCAAAGTTCTGTCACTCGGCATGACCACCGTCCTTGCTCCAGGGTCTCTGTGCTCCCAGACGGGGCAGAGTGGGCCAGAAGTGAGGTCAGTCTTGACATCACTGCTGAGCAGCTATCTGGTCTCTCCAGGGACTGTGAGAGCCTGTTGTCCCCACTACAGAGTCCTGGGTGCTCCCAGAGGGGGCAGAGGTGGCTGGAAGTGATGTCAGTCACTTGCTGAGCAGCTCTCTGGCCTCTCCAGGGACCGTGAGAGCCTGCTGTCCCCACCACAGAGTCTTGGAGGCTTCCTGCCCTGGAAATCCTGCCTTTAAAAAAAGAGAGAGAGTCCCTCCAGACTCAGGGCAGGGCCATCTCCCCTACTGTATCTGGAATGGTTACAGTAAGCCCATGGCCTTTTTTTTTAAAAGAGAGATTTTTGTTATAGGGCAAGTACCCTCACCAGAGAGACAGGGATATAGAAGAGAAGAAATCATCCCCTCTTGTGGTGATTGACCACACTGCAATCCCTTCTCCTCCATTCTCCTCTTGGGATTTTGGGTGCACACGCATACGTGCCTGGCATGAGTTTCAAGCCACCAGGCCAGGACTCAAACCACAGTCAGCCACATGGGAGTCCAGCACCTTAATCACTACCCCACCTGCTGGCCCCAGCCCATTCCTTTTTAACTGGCTCACTTGAGGCTTTAGGACAGTACCCACACTGCGTTTCCTATACCCTCCATGGAGATAAATTATTTTCCTTCCAACCTGAAAATTCCCTTGCTTACAAGGAGCTCTATTTCCCTTCTCTCTCCACCCTAAGAAATTGAAGAACATTCCCATGAAATTCTAGTGCCCCAGCTGGAAGGGATCTTAGACATCGGTAAGAAAAGCGAGCTCAAAGAAGTTAGGCCCATTGTCTCCCAGACAATCCATGGCAGTGTGGCCACCACAGTCTGAGTCTCCAGCATCCTGTCAGGGATCTTTCTTTCTTTTTTTTTTTTTTTCTTTTGGAGAGGTTTTTGCTATAGGGTGCGTGCGCTCGCCAGACAGACAGAGAGAGACAGAGAGACAAAAAGCGAGAAATCACCCCCCAGAGGGGATGGTCACACCTCAATCCCTTCTCCTCCATTCTCCTCTTGGGATCTTGGGCACGCACGCACACGCGCCCAGCGTGAGTTTTAAGCCACCGGGTCCGGGACACGAACCACGGTCGACTATGTGGGAGTCCAGTGACATAGCCATTACGCTAACTGCTGGTTCCCCTGTCAGGGATCTTTCTGACACCAAGGCTAAACTAGTCCCACAAGACACTGGAAGCTGGAAGAGGAAATGGGGAAGGGGTTCTTCGGTCAGTTTTGTTTTCAAGACACAGCCCGGACTCCATGCTCTTTTCTATTAACCACCTTTGCATATGCTAAACCTTTGCCTAAAATGCCTTGCACCTACGTGACCTTCCACCAAGAAAACATCATTTTCTTCTTTAGATCTTTCCTTGAACATCAGTGTCCCAGAAAAGCCACTTCTGGCTCCCCAGACTTGATATGGACTGATGATCAATGCCCTCTCAACATCCAGCTCTTCTTCTTTGTAGCTGTATAATTGCATAATTAGTGGGTAGTTAGTCATTTCATGTCTGTCTGCTGCAAGTCCTTGAAGACAGGGCCGCATCTTTCCTACGCCTGTTCCTAGCAGCTCGCACTCAGACACGTGGTGGGCAGGCCATCATTGTGTGCCGGCTCAGTGGCTGAATTAGCATATTGCAGACTCGAGAACTTCTGCGATGAAGAAGCCTGGGTACCTTTGCTTGAATTTAGCAATTTCTACACTTACCGAATCACAGAACACTTTTCTTAAGAAATGTTGACAATCAGAAGACTTGTTGGGTCGTTGAGAAAGTCATGACACATTTTTGCATAGAAAACAGAAAAATATGTCATGACTTTCCCGACAAACTAATAGATGTGTCCTTGTAACAGGGCCACACTTCAAGAAACTGTGCAGGACTCTCTACAGACTGCCAAAAAAACAAAACAGAAAACAGCGCTCATGCTCTCGTTTCCTGTTCTTCTCTCCCAGAGAGAGCGGAATAGGGCTTCTGCATTAAAGATGGAAATGCGCTCAAGCCACTGTCCCTGTGGCCACCCAAGAAAATGAGTGCATGACCATCATCCGTGACCCTCACTCTCAGATCACATAGATCTCAGAATCTAGGACACTTTGCAATCAGAAGTGCCCTCACAGAGTTCCTACAGCGATGAACAGAGGGGTCCTAAGTGCCTCTTGAGCTATAGATCTTTAAAGGTGACAGAATGTTTCCCACAGCAAGTGGAATTAGCGTCCACTGAGAGTTCAAGGCCAGGGCAGAGCCTGACTGTCAGTCAATATGGAGGGGAAGGCAGGTATTTCAAGCAATAATGACTGCTTGAGGAAATCAAGTGCCCACAAAGGGACAATATCAGAAGAACCAGACACTCTCATCCAGCAAGGCTCACTTAGGCAAGGAGCTAGGAGCGAGGGAGCAGGGCTCAGCATTGGGTTAGCCCACAGCTACATGAAACCAGGAAGAACAAGGCAGAAGCCAGGCAAAGGGAGAAGAACCAGAATGAATAAACTTCTCTTGGGCATCACCTAGAATATCAGAGCTGGCTGAAGAGCCACAGATGTGCCAGCTGCTTCCAGCCCACGGCTGGCTTTTGTCTCCATCATGACTTCACCTGTAGCATTGGCAGCAGCTGGAGAAAGCAGACACTGCAGGAAACGGAAAGAACCACAACACAGGTAGGGAGAAGCTCCTAAAAGGAGAGCTGTCTGAGGAGTGGGAAGTCCTCCCAGGCTAGCATGCAGCCCAGAGAGAGGTGATGGGAAAAGACCTGGGTCTCTACAAATGAGCTGTGGAAAGGGAGGCCTTGCTACTGCCAAGTGTGGAGACAGGAGGGCACTGGAAGGCACAGTGAGGAAAGGGCAGAAAGAGACGACCATGGCAAAGTCAACCACACGTCTGTAAGTCTATCAGGATACAAAGAAGAGAAAGTGTGGAAGCCACAGGGCAGTGAGGTCAAGTTCAGATTAATATTAGGGAAAACCTCAATATCTTCCAGCCAAAATGACAATCCTACTGGGTTTCTTGTAAGTCTGCTATCCTACCCAAATGTAGGGTGGGATAGGAAGTCTCGGAAAATGACCTTAGGGTTCATTTTTTTTTTTAAGAATTACTGCTATTTAATTTTATTAATTATTATTATTTTAGTTTAACCAGAGAGAGAGGGAAAATGAGAAAGTAAGCCACCAGGTCTGGGACCTGAACTGTGGTCGGTCAACCACGTGGGAGTCTAGTACCTTAGCCACCATGCCACCTGATAGCCCAGGTTTAATTGTTAATAATAATTAATGGGGAGACCAGCTGGTGGCATGGTGGTTAAGGCATTGGACACTACCACATGGCTGACCACAGTTCAAATCCCGGACCTGGTGGCTTGCTTTCTCACTTTATTTCTCTCTCTCTCTCTCTCTCTCTCTCATTCTCTGGTCAAATTAAAATAAAATTAATGAATAAATAAAATGATTCTTTTTAAAAATAATAATAATTAATAGAGTCAGGGATGTCACTGCAGTAATACAATTGGACTAGGAGGAGAGAGTCCTGGGTCCATGGCCTGGGGCCTCCCTGTACACACTGTGTATACACACCCATGATGTGGGTTAACTGAAGTTGGATGTAGACAGTGGTATTAAAACTCTGTTGGAAATGACTCACTTTCTCTGTCTCTCATAAAGAAATACACTTTTTAAAATAAAATAATAATGATGATGGTAATAACAACATTTAAATAATGTTTTAAATTTGTAATTGCCAAAAAGTATTCTATGAAGAGGAAAATTAATACTGGGAATTTAAAACACAGATAGACCTAGAGCCTACCCAGACATCCCATTTAGTTCCTTTAGCAAATGTTTCTTGTTGAAATATTTGCCAGAAACTATTCTAGGCACCTGGGAGACAGCAGTGCACAAAACTCAACAAACACAGGTTTCCCCTTGGAGTTTACATTCCAGTGGGCTCCAGGAGGGAACAGCTGTCACACACCCAGTTAGGCTGATGAAAGGATTCTTTGCAAAGGTGTGGTTGAGAGGAACTGTGAGAAGAGGTACAGTGGAGACCTGGGGCCAGAAGAAAGAAGGGAAGGCCAAGCCCCAGGGGATGCTCAGAGGAGTAGCAACCTTCAGCTAAAGGGCCCCAGTCTGCCTGCAGGGACCTCACAGGAAGGGAACCAGCTAGAGAAACAAGCCCCTGACCCGCTCTGCTTGTTCCAAAGTGGGAACCAAAAGAAGCAAGCCTGTGGGTGAGCTCATACAGGGCAGCCTCCTGTGACTGAGCATAAGGGAGAGAGGGGAAAGGACCCAGAAGGGCAAAAAGAAGCCACCCAGCAGAGGGTTCTATCACTCCATCTCTGTACCCTGCAAATTTATGTATGTATGTATGTATGTATGTATTTTTTTTTAGGTTTTTGTCAAAGGCTGCTTTCACTTGCCAGAGAAACAGAAAAAAGTGAGAGGGGAAAATGAGAAGTCATCCCCCAGGGAGGTTGGCCATGCAGCAATCCCTTCTCCTCCATTCTCCTCTGGAGATTTTGGGCCCATACACATGCGCCCCGAGTGATTTTCAAGTCACCAGGTCTGGGTTGGCTATGTGGGAATCCAGAGCCTTACCCACCATGCCAACTGCTGGCCGGGCCCCAGTTCCTACAAATTTAGTAGGCAGGGGAGGAGGAAGGAGGCTGGCTGTGAGTAGCAGGGAGGTAGGATTGGGATGGGGCCTCCTCGCAAACTAGTCCTTTCACTTTTCCTCTAGGCCATATGCGGGGGGAGGAGGGGAGGTTAGGAGGAGAGAAAGTGAGAAATCACCCCCAAGTGGGTAATGGTTATGCCACAATGCCTTCTCTCTGGATTTTGGTCATATATGCGTATACCAGGCCTGTTTTTGAAGCCACAGACTGGAGCTTGAACCACAAAGTCAGCCTGTGAAGTTCAGCTGCCTTAACTACCACACTATCTGGCTGGCCCCAAAATACTCTTTTCTTTCCCTCATGCAAAGAAATGTCCTTGCCCTCATTGAATTCTCTCCTGATTCATTCTCCCAGGAAGAATACTGGGCTGGAAGCCCCAGCCTCTGAATTTGAGTCAGTTTTCAACTTATGAGCTGTATTCCTTTGCTGGCGTCAATGTAACAAACTCATTAGAATGGGTGGCTTAAAACAGGGAATTGGTCTCACAGTTCTGGAGGCCAGACATCCAAAATCAAGGTGTCAGCAGGGCCAAGCTCCCTCCAAGGACTCTAGGGGAGGATCCTTCCCTGCCTTTTCCAGTGTCCAGTGGATCTTGGTGTGCCCTGGCTAGCAACGGCATCACTCGTCTCCATCTTCGCATGGCCTTCTTCCTGTATCTTTGTGTATCTCAAATCACCCTCCTTTTTCCCTTATGAGGACATCAGTCATTAGATTTAGAGCCCACCCCAAATATGACATAAACTTATCTCGAGATCCATCATTTCGTAACATCTGCAAAGATCCTGTTTCCAAATAAGGTCACATTCACAGCTACTGGGAATTGGGCCTTGGACAGATCTCTATTTTATTTTACTTTATTTTATTTATTTATTTAGTTTGCCATAGGACATGTGTGCTCATCAGAGAGAGAGAGACAGAGACAGAGAAAGTAAGAAATCATTGCCCAGAGGGATGGCCACGCTACCATTATTTCTCCTCCATTCTCCACGGGCAATTTTGGGCAGGGATGCAAATGCACCTGGTGTGATTTTCTTTCTTGTTTTTTTTTTTTTTTGGAGAGGTTTTTGCTAGAGGGCACGTGCACTCACCAGAAAGACAGAGAGAGACAGAGAGACAGAAAGCAAGAAATCAACCCCCCGGGGGGATGGCCACACCGCAATCCCTTCTCCTCCATTCTCCTCTCGGGATCTTGGGCACGCACGGACACGCACCCGGCATGAGTTTTAAGCCACCGGGTCCGGGACGTGAACCGTGGTCGACTACATGGGAGTCCAGCGGCAAAGCCATTACGCTAACTGCTGGTTCCTCTTTTTTTTTTTTTTAACAGATGATAATCAATTTATTAAAATAGTTGACTTAGGCATCCGCAATGGTGACTTCAACCTCTACTCCTGGCTCAGTACGGATGGAAGTAATCTGTTTAACAATCTCAGAAGGACTGTGCAAATCAATGAGTCACTTGTGGATTCTCATCTGGAAATGATCCCAAGTCTTAGAACCTTCACCACAAGGTGTTTTTCTTGTAGTGATTCTCAAAACCTCAGTAGGCATCCGAACTGGTCCTCTCATCTTGAGATTCGTTTCCTTTGCACTTCTGATTAAGTCAGCCCACACTTTCTCCAGGGACTTTAAGTTAAGGCTGGTTAAAGTAATTCTAATTCGGTGAATGGCCACCTCTGGCTCCATGGGTGTTTTTCCAGTGTCTTCAAAAGCCATGGCTACGGGGCGTGGCTTCCTTACCGACTTGTTCCTCAGGGAGAGCGAACAGCGGTGAGTCAGGAGCAGAGCAGGCAATGGAGCTCCGTGCCTCCTGCATCCACTTCCTCTGCCCCTGGCATGATTTTCAAGTCACCAGATCCAGGACTCAAACCACAATTGCCTATGTGGGAATCCAGTACCTTCTCCACCACACCACCTGCTGGTCTCTTGGATGTATCTCCTTAGAGAGCACAATTCAATCTACTACATTGGCCCTGGATAATTGCTTCATCCTTCTAAACTTCAATTTTCTCCCCTGTGAAATGGGAAACCCAACATGAAGGGTTTCTGCGAAGATTAGGGTCATGTGCTACAACAATGATGAACCTTGAGAACATTATGCCAAGTGAGAGAAGCCAGTCACGAAAATGCAAATACTGTGTAACTTCCACCTATATGAGGTATCTGGAGTAGTTAAATGTAGAGAGCCAGGAAGGGTTTCTGTGAAGATTAGGGTCATGTGCTACAATGATGAACCTTGAGAACATTATGCCAAGTGAGAGAAGCCAGTCACGAAAATGCAAATACTGTGTAACTTCCACCTATATGAGGTATCTGGAGTAGTTAAATGTAGAGAGCCAGGAAGTAGAACAGTGGTTATTAGGGGATGGAGAAGAACGGGAACAAGAGTTATTCAATGGGGACAGCATTTCAGTTTTGCAAAATGCAAAATCCTGGAGATAGGTGCACAATGATGGGACTAGACTTAACACCACTGAACTATACATTGAAAAATGGTTATGATGGAAAGTCTCATCTTCTATTTTTTTTTTAACCACAGTTTTAAAATAATGCAGGAAGAATAACAACAAAAGATTAGGTGATGGAACAGAAAGTGCTTTGTAAACTGTAGAGCACTCTACACATGCAAGGTTTTATGACCACATAGCCACACAGGACAGGGCCTAGCCATTGTAGATGCTAGTGAATATCCACTGACTGCCTGAATAATCCTTATTATACTTCTAACCACTCACAGTGCTTCGGCAACGGACCATTGTCCTGGAGAACAGAGAGAAAGCATAAGGGCCACCATGACTCCCAGGTATATACTCCTGACCACTCAAGCCTGTGTCACCTAAAAGAAAACTCACTCATGGTGGCATAGCATGCTGGATGTCTGGCTGAGCCCTGTGATTCCTACAGGGAAACCCTTTGGACCTCCCTCCTTTACCTCTTCTATAGGGGTAAGAAGTGATAAATAGGAGAAGATTTTTTTTTTCTTAACCAATTGAGTTTTATTTGTTGTATAAACCAAACCACTTCACATCTTTCAGGTGAAAAAATACTAAATTTGAATAAAGATATTACAAAATGAATAAGAGCCCAATACAAATTATCTTTGCGGAGGGAACATAATTCTACTCAATTAAGGCAAACACTTTTATAGACCACAGATTATTTTTAATACCCATCATGCCATGAATTCATAGGGAATAGGTTCCAGTAGCTCAGGCTCCTTTCCATTGGTTCTCACAAAGTGTGCTTCTCTGGGTGGAGCAGGCTGGCGCTTTAGTTGAACCCAGGTACCTTTCTCTTTGGCTTCCTTCTTTTTCTGGTCATTTTCCTTCATATGTTTTAGGAAGCTGTCTCTGCTCTTAGAATGCTTAATATGCTCAATACGCACATTGATTCTCTTGGCAAGAATCTTGCCCTTAACTTGTTTGTTCACAACAATGCCAACAGCATGCTGGGTAACATTGTAGACTCTTCCAGTTTTGCCATGGTAACATTTGTGGGGCATTCCTTTTTGAACAGTACCCATTCCCTTGGAGTCTACAATACCACCTTTCTTGTAGATTCGCATATATGTTGCCAAAGGAAACACTCCCTGTTTTCCAAAAGTCCTAGAGAACATATACCAGGTGCC
>NW_006159757.1:1853516-1854844 GCF_000334495.1 Tupaia belangeri chinensis | reverse complement strand
CCCTTGGTGTTCGTCATTTTGGTTAAACACAGGAAGATGGCAGTTCCAGCCAAAAGGCAATAGGAGAAGATTTAGAGACACCCCTCTCCAAGAAATAAAGGCAGGTGCTGAACAGACAGGGCTGCTCCTGGGTGGCCAGAGTGCCACATCTGGAGAGATATATCCTGCGAGGTCTCTGAACATCAACTAGGATGTGGAGACCACCGTCCTGTCCTCATCCAGCACCCAGCACCCCTCCAGCAGTACGGCTAGCACACGGCAGCATGCCCTACCCAGGAAAGCCCACATGCGAGCTCGCACCCCTGGCTCTCCAGTCGGGGTCTATCACTTTGGCATCACTTTAAGGACACACTGGTGGCAGTTGTGCCTGGGCGTGTTTACTAGCCATCTCTAGTATCAAATCACTATAAACATCAACCCATGTTTTCTTTCATCGCAAAAATTTTCCTTAAAAAACACAAAATCCTTGAGCAGTGCATGGCAGGGCTCACCTGTAGTTGCAGCTGAGAGGCTGAAGGAATGGATTATGATGGGGTGGGGTGACTGGACCCATCGCTTAGTGGCTAAGGGATCCTGGATCCCACATGACCAACTGTAGCTTGAGTCCCACCCAGAAGTTTAAAAAACACCAGGTTGCATGGACCAGCAGATGGCATAGTGGGTAAGGCGCTAGATCCCACAACTGTGCGGTTCCAGTACTGGACCACTGGGTACGTGTGTGTGTGTGTGTGTGTGTGTGTGTGTGTGTGTGTGTGTGTGTGTACCCAAAGTCCTGACAGGATGGAAAAGTGAAAGAGAAGGGATTGCGATGTGACCATGCCCCATAGGGGCACGGAGGGGGTGCTTTCTTCCTCTCTCCATCTCTCTGATAAGCACACATACCTCTGGCAATCAATCAACCAATCAATCAAAACAGGAAATAAATTTTAAATCATGAAATCCTTGTTATAACAAGGATTTTGTTTATTTTGGGAATATCTGTTACTCCGGGCATCCCCAGGTACCCACTACACTGGCTTTTCCTCTGTGCTGTACCCTGGAGAAGTCTCCTACGTTGAAGGGGTCTATGTAGCTGTGTTTCCAGAATGTGAGGTACAAGGCAGATACGTACCACTCTTGTCTGAAATCACAAAGCAGAAAGAGGATTTGCATAAAGCCTAAGCCAGGAGTGGATGCTTGAACTCTGCCCTCTGAGTGGGCACAAATCATGACTGAAAGGAACCCAGGCTACTGTAGCAATGCAGATAAGACAACCCGGGCATTCACACACACCAGCGCCCACACCTGTGCTGCTGAGAGCCTCTGATTTCAGCCCCGCCTAAGGGAAA
>NW_006159757.1:1842450-1853485 GCF_000334495.1 Tupaia belangeri chinensis | reverse complement strand
AGATAAACAGGGTGTTAGCTGAGTAAGGCTGGGCTCCAGTCTGTCCTTCATTTTTTGAACTTCCCTCCCTCACCCTCTTTAGGAACTTTGATGAAAGTCAAAGAAAACACTTTACTTCTCTTCTTGGGTGTGGTGGAGAAAGAAGGTACGAATGACTTTGAAAGACTTTTAGGTATTGGTTGGAAAAGGAAATCCCTGTTGGCTTTTGAGGGGCACAGTGCAGTAGGGAGGATTTACAATAGTGGCTTTATGTCCCAGTGTCTGACAGGGAGGTACAGATCTCTTCCTCTGAGTCGATGGCCTGGGAAGTCTGGGCATCTTCTCAGGAACCCCATGCAGAGGGACTGGTCAGGCCAGCCCAGACCCAACACTGGGCTCCTGTCCCTGAGCAGGAAATGTCAGCCAAAGGACAAAAGCCAAGAGAATCCTGGTCCCCATTCCTGGTCCCCCTGAAAATTTGCTTTAAAGTTCACCCAAAACCACAGGGGTGATTGCTCTGTACCACAGACGGCCTAGACTAAGATGCACCTCTAGGATGGGTGGAGTGCAGGCCACTCTTGGCCCTGAATAAAGAGCTATCCTTTCACAGACGGAGCTAGCACGGTGGGAGGTGAGAGGGCTGAGGTCCAGCTGGGCTGGCGAATGACAGGGACTGTCTGGGCTGCAGCCCCACCCAGCAAGCAGTCTGAGGGCATCCAGCTGGAACAGAGGGGTCGCCTTTGTTTCAGGCCTCCCCATAGAGCCCCATTGCCTCCCCTTGTCAGAACAGGCGGACCAAGGCTGAGCAGCGTGAGCCAAAAGGCAAAGACCGCTCAGGACGTAGCCCAACCAGACTCAGAAGAAATGCACTCTCTCCATCTGACACAAAGAGGAATCGAGTATGCCTGTCCCATCTCAGAGACAGTGCGTGAGGAAAGGAAAAGAGCAGGAAAGGAGGGACAGAAAAGGGAAACCATGCTGAGAATAACTTATTTTTTCTCTCCAACCTCTGGAAAGGAAGTGATGAGAACCAACCAATGGGGACTGGTGAGAAAAGTAATGACAATGGAGGTTGCCAGCCTAAGACGGGAAGAGAAGGACCGGCCAAAAGCAAGAGGGGACGCCAGGTGCAGAGAGCACATCTACAGGTCCCAGCAGAGTGGGCAGAAGGCCAGGGAAGCCTGTGAGAGAGGACGGTGTCAAAACTTGAGTCTGGCCCCAAACTGAGCTGACCTGGGAGTCCAGTAGGGGGCAAAACAGGAGGCAGGCAGCCAGCCCAAACCAGGACGCATGACGTGCTTCCCTAGGGCCTCCTTCTGGGCATTTCTGAATTGTCCAAGCGTATTAGCACCTCCCACAACACCTCCTGGCTGCTGCTTACCTGGTCAGACAGACACCACAGGAAGGGGGTGGTGCTGATGGCAGGGAGAGGGCCAGGCGGTCACTGAGAAGCCCATGCTGGACCCTGAAACTGGTCTCCCAGGAAGATCGTCCCCCTGTGTAGGGAGGCCCACCCTGCGGCTGCCATCTTTGCAGTGTAAAGTTAAACCGTGTCTCCTTTGCAGACACTGTGAAATTACTGGGATGGAGTTCACTGAGAACTGTATTTCTAGGTATCTTACTCTAAACTGTGTAGACCCTTCAGAGGAGACCTTGGAGGCTCAAAGTCTACCAGAGAAATGCTCCTTGAAAGAAGCAGGTGGCATGGTGGTTCAGACACTGGATTCCCACATGGCTGACCACAGTGCAAGTCCTGAACCTGGTGGCTTGCTTTCTCAATTTTTCCCTCTTTCTCTGTCTTTTTCTGGTGGGTACACTTTTATAGCAAAATTAAAATAATAGTAATAAATAAATAATTTTTTGAGAAGTTTTTGCTATAGGGCGCGTGTGCTTGCCAGACAGATAGACAGACAGACAGACATAAAGCGAGAAATCACCCCCCAGGGGGATGGTCACGCCGCAATCTCTTCTCCTCTATTCTCCTCGCAGGATCTTGGGCACGCACACACACGCGTGAGTTTTAAGCCACCAGGTCCAGGACTTGAACCACGGTCGACTACATGGGAGTACAGTGACATAGCCGTTACGCTAACTGCTGGTCCAATAATTTTTTTTTTTTTAAAGAAATGCCTCTTTTGGGACCAGCAGTTAGCGTAATGGCTATGTCGCTGGATTCCCACGTAGTCGACCATGGTTCACGTCCTGAACCCGGTGGCTTAAAACTCAAGCTGGGCGCGTGTGCGTGCATGCCCAAGATCCCGAGAGGAGAATGGAGGAGAAGGGATTGCGGCGTGACCATCCCCACTGGGGGGTGATTTCTCGCTTTCTGTCTCTCTCTGTCTGTCTGGCGAGCGCACGCGCCCTATAGCGAAAAACCTCTCAAAAAAAAAAAATCCTCTTTTCTCTGCTTGACTTAGAAGACACTTTCAAGGAATTGATGATGCTCACTTTTTGGTGGTTAAAGGGAGAGGAGAGCAGCTTTCGGTTGTGTTGTGTTTGTGAGTCATTTGTTCTCACTAGGGGAATGGGCTTCACCTCCTCCTATGAGGTGGCTATGAAAGCCACCATCTGGCTGTCCCTGCAGATGTCTGAGTGACTTAGAATGGGCCAGGTTTGGACCTTTGAGTCCTGGTGGAGGCCACTGGACAGGACCAGGGGCATGAGTAATGTGGGCATTCTCTCACCCAGAAGAGGGCCATCTGGGGTTTGGAAATAAGGATGAGGAGGGAGGCCAGAAAAGTACTTCCTCCCTGAGCTGGCCCCATGGCCTGGTGGTTAATGGAGCGGAATCCCTCATGGCTGACCACAGTTCGAACCCCAGTCCCATTGGCACACACAGGCCTGGTATGTGTGTGTATATGTGCCCCGAACCTGAAAGGAAGGAGAAATGGAAGAGGAGGGACTGTGGTGTGACCATGTCTCACTGGGGAGTGTTTTCTCCCTCTCCCTGTCGCTCTGTCTCTGTCTCTCAATGGCAAGTGCACCTACTCTTTAGCAAATCTTTTTTTTTAATGAAGAAAGAAAACGCTTTCTCCCTCTGGCTCCTGCGAGGTTAGGATGTGGGCCTGGGTTGCCAGCTTGTATGGTTCCAGGGTAAGACAATTCCTGCCTCACAGAACCCCACCAGGCACAGGGTCATGCCATCTAGGCTTGTGGACCGAGAGTGAGTTCTCCTATCTGGCACCAGCTCTGTGCCTGACATTATTTTGCACATCATCCTCTTTTTAAAATAAAGTTCTTGCCAAAAGTTACCACATGCCCTGAGTTGTCATTTTGGCAGAGGGAGTAAGAAAGAGGTATGCCCACATTTGGGTGAAAGCCCTGGAATTCCTTATTTCAGAAACTGTGGAGAGGCATTCCCACAGGAAGGGGACAGCCATGGCCAGTGTGACCAAGGCACACCTTAGGGTCCTGGCATGAAGCCTGGTGAAAGGGTAAGCAACAGCCAGGAGGGGTTGTGGGATGGGTGGGCATCCTAGGAGGGTCCTAGAGATGCCCAGCAGGAGACCCTAGGAAACCACATCTTACAGGGAAGTGTGATAAAAACACAGCCGTGTCGCAGTCTAGGAATGAACCCATATGCGACCTCCCCCGTGATGATACTGGGGCTACCCCCACAGTCACAAAAGATCATCCACTTCAGAAGAATCAGGACAGGGGAGAGCGATACATGCAAATGCAATGAAAACAAAACAGACTTGTTATGGTCTAACAGAAGTTCAAAAACACTCCCACTTTATACGAGGATCACTGTCAAATACATTTACAACTCTAGAACCCTGTGAAGTGGAGAAGGGTCTGTACTGTAAGTAACTCGGAGCATAACTGGGTCCTCTTACCAGTTAGCACTTTCTTTTTTTTTTTTTTTTTTTTCTTTTTCTTTCTTTTTGGAGAGGTTTTTGCTATAGGGCATGTGGGCTTGCCAGAAAGACAGAGACAGAAAGACAAAGAGAGACAGAAAGACAGAAAGCGAGAAATCCCCCCCCAAGGGGGATAGCCATGCCACAATCCCTTCTCCTCCATTCTCCTCTCGGGATCTTGGGCACGCACACACACATGCCCGGTATGAGTTTAAGCCACCGGGTCCGGGACTCAAACTGTGGTCGACTACATGGGAGTTCAGCGACATAGCTGTTACGCTAACTGCTGGTCCCCATTAGCACTTTCGAGGAAGTCAGTCTGGGTAAGACCATGTAAAGACAAAGAAGTGAGGGGATACTCGTAGTAGCAGCCACAGGGCTGAGCTGCTGCCAGCCTGTGAGGGAGTCAGCTCTTGGGGCAAGTCCAGCAGGGCTCTGTTTTCTTCAAGTGTGTGTCCCTGCTTGCTTCTGCAGTGCGAGTTTCTGGTCACGACCCCAAGTAGGCAGATGTACGCATATGCTGTATTTTTCTATAACATCATTTCTGTCTTGATAGTAGAACGTAATCTCATCACATCTAGTCTTTTTCTTTCTTTCTTTTGATTACCAGAGGGGACATATGCTCTCCAGAAAGAGACAAGGAAACTGAGAAGGAGAGGGAGAAAGTGTCTACCCGTGACGTGTGGTCATGCCACAATCCCTTGTCCTCCACTCAGCACTTGGGGCACACACACATATGTACCTGACGCTTTTCAAGCCGTCAGGTCTGAGACTCAAACTAGGCAGTCAGCCATGGGGGATTCAGCTGCCTTAATCACCATGCCACAGGCTGGCCCTTTCCTTCCTTCTTATGGCTAAATACTATTTCATTGAAGTATTTATCACATTTTTTTAATCCATTTATCTTTGGATGGACACCTGCCTCGCTGCCACCTTGTTGCTATTGTAAACAACGTTGCTATGAACAAGGGTGATCAAGTATCTCTTTGAGTCCCTACTTTTAATTCTTTTGGGTACATAGCCAGAAGTGGAATTGCTGGCAATTCTATGTTTAGGGTTTTTTTTTTTAAGTATTTTCTTTTTTATTTTTTAGAATTATTTATTTTATTTATTCATTTATTTTAATTTGACCAGAGAGACACATAGAGAGAGAAAGAGAGAGAGGGTAAGTGAGAAAGCAAGCCGCCAGGTCTGAGATTCAAACCATGGTTGGCCATGTGGGAGTGTCCAGCGCCTTAACCACCACACCACCTGCTGGTCCCCATGTTTAGTTTTTAGAGGAAAGACCACAGTGTTTTCCACAGCAGCTGCCCCATTTTGTATTCCCACCAATAGTGTTCAAGGGTTCCGATTTCTCCCCATCCTTGCCAACACTTTTTTTGTGTGTTTCATATTGTTTTGTTTTGATGCTCACCATCCCCATGGATGTGAGGTAGTTTCTCATTGTGCTTCTATCTTGAAGTTTGTTTTTTGTTTTTTTTTTTTTTTGGTCTCCTCAAAACTCTACCAGAGAAAAAGTCCTTTTTAGAAATCCACATACTGTATTCTCTGCAGCTTACATGTTATCATTTATCTTTTTTATGGGAAGCACACCTTTCACATCACTGATTCTCCCCAATTCTGTTGTTTTTTAGTCAGAGATACTTTTTTCCCCTTTTTAAATTTTGCCAGAAGGCTGTGTGTGCTCACCAAAGAGAGACAGAGAAAGAGAGAGACAGAAAAAGAGAGAGGGAAAATGAGAAAGTACCCTTCATGAGGAATGGTCAAGCTGCAATCCCTTCTCCCTCATTTCCTCTTTGGGGATTATGGGCATGCATGCACACATGCCTGGCATGTTTCTGAAGCCACCACATGTAGGACTTGAACTGCACAGTCAGCCATGTGGGATCCAGCTGCCCTACCCAGCACACCACAGGATAGCCCTATTTGCCAGGGCTTCTTGATGCTGAGCAACAACAGAATAGAAAGGATAAGATGATCTCTTCAGCTCTTGGGCAGCCAGGCTGGGCCTGAGGTGCACCGTCAGCTGGGTTGGCATCCCTTAGTGTGGTCCAAAAATGCAGCTAACCCATCTTATCTGTGGGGTTGGGGAGGGAGGAGTGTCTTAAGAGCCTGAGTGATGCCTAAAACCACAGGTGGTACAAAACCCTATAAAATCCTGTATGTGTATACCCATGACAAAGTTTAATTAATAAATTAGGCACATTAAGAGGTTAATAATAACTAATAACAAAATAGAACAATTATAACAATATACTGTACTAAAAGTGATCCACATATGGTCTCTCTCTCTCTTTCAAGTTATATTATTATTTTGTACTCAGTTCTTGAACTCACTTACTCATTATACTCACCGTTTTTGTCATGATGTGACCATAGGTCACCAACCATGGAAAGCAAAGCCATGGATAAGGAAAGGCAGTATTTAGTTTGATCACCTTCTGTGTGTGCCACAAAATGGAAAAAGTTGGGATTTCAGCCTTATGGTATGAACTTTCTCTGTTGAGTTCTTTGGGCTTTGCCTCTGAGCAAGCAATGATTGACTTTTTAAAAATATGTTTATTTAATTTTATTTGTTAACTATTATTATTATTATTATCTAATTTGACCAGAGAAAGAGAGAGAGAGAGAGAGGGAAAGTGAGAAAGCAAGTCACCAGGTCTGGGACTCAAACCATGGTGAGCCAAGTGGGAATCTAGCACCTTAACCACCATGCCACCTGCCAGCCCCTCAGTGATTGACTTTTTGAACTCTAAAATCCTTTCCCTTTCAAAAAAACTCAACTCGTGCAAATGAAATGGGCCTCGGTTCTTAATTTTGAAACTCAAGCAAATGCTTTGTTCTCTCTGGGCTATTCTGTGATGTCTCTCTGCTAAGCATATGAATTTCCCCAAAGCAACTGTCTTAGTCTGTTATTGTGTTGCTAACAGAAACACCTACAACTGGGAGAATTTAAGAAAATACAGGTTTATTTGACTCATGATTTTGGTGGCTGGAAAGTTCAGAGGTGTAGGACATGCTTCAGGCTGACCTGTGTCACAATATGGCTTACAGAGGCAGAGAGACTGGTAGGAGCAGACAGAAAGAGTTGCCCTTAGCTCTCACTCTTAAACCAATCTGTTCTTGCAATAGCTAACCCCTTCTCAGGAGAGTTAGCACTCATTCAGTTTCTCAGAAAACAGCACTAATTCCTTCATGAAGGTGGTATCTAATTGGTTCCGATTACTATGATCCAACCAACTAAGATCAACACATGAATCTTTGGGGGGAACAAACCATGATCTAAACCATAATAGCAACAAAGGGCAGGAGACTAGGTAAAGCAGGGGTTGGTGACAAAGGTGATCCTCCATAACTACCTCTTCATTTTCTCAAGCCATACAAGAAGGGTGTCCTTGCCACCCCAGGTGCCTCTAAAGTGTGTCTTTTAACTTGAGACTCTGCTCAGGGGCCACTTCCTTGGGCACAGCAACCAAGGAGTGATGGACTGTGTTCTAGTCTATTCTATGGCTAGTAGCAGAAATCCCTGGGTATGAGTGGTTTAGGGAATAGAGGTTTATTTAAATTATGGTTCTGGAAGCTGAGACAACAAGAGCCTGGGGCTGGCACCTGGCAAGGGGCTTCTTGCTACATCAGAACATGGCAGGGGGCAGATGTATGTGTCTTGTGTCTGTGTCTGTTTCCCTCTGCTTATAAACCTACCAGGAGATGGGGTGGGGACAGACGCTGGCATGATGGCAAAATGCAACAGTCTGCAAGGCTGACTCACATGAGAAGCTTCTCTGCTCAAGTCTAAAGATGTCCCGGAATACGCTAGGTACATATGTGCCCATGATTAGGGGCTGGCTGAAGCTGGGGTGAATCGTGGCATTGGGACTAAGTGCTATCTCTCACATCCATAGAAGAAATAATAAATAAATAAACTTAAAAAAATAAAATAAAATAAAACTGGGACCAGCAGTTGGCATACTGGCTGTGTCGTTGTACTCCCATGTAGTCAACCACGGTTTGAGTCCCAAGCCAAGTGGCTTAAATTCACGCCTGGCCATGTGTGCGTTCGTGCCCAAGATCCCAAGAGGAGAATGGCAGAGCAGGGATTGTGGCATGGCCATCCCCCCTGGGGGGTGATTTCTTGCTTTCTGTCTCTTTGTCTCTCTCTGTCTTTCTGGAGAGTGTACGTGCCCTATAGCAAAAACCTCTAAAAAAAAAAAAACCTACCATGAATCAATTATGGGGGCCTAATTACTTCCCCAAGACTCCACCTCTTAATCCTATAGTCAGATTAAGTTTCCTCTTAATATCATCATAACTAAATTCCAACACATGAGAACTTTGTGAGGACACATGAGAACCACAGCAGACTGGTTTCTCAGAAGAAGAAAACAATGAGCCAGCTCATGGCCTGGTGGTGTTGAGGCAACTAGATCCCATATGACCCATATATGGTTCGAATCCCAGATCCAGCAGCTTGAGAAACACGCCAGGCACACATGTGTATGTGCCTAAAATCTTAAGGCAGAAATGGAGTAGAAGGGATTGTGGCATGACCATGCCCCATGGGGGTGGGGGGAAGTGCTTTCTCCTCTGTTTCTCACCAGTAAGCATACATGCCCTCTGGCAAATTAAAAAAAAAAAACAAAGAAGAAAATAAGAGAGAAATTCTCCAGGTGCCAAGAAGAGATCAAAAAAGAGAACAGAGTCTCTCTGCGGCAGAGTAGCATCGAGCATGACGGGAACTGCTGTAGCAAGCTCTTGTCCTGATTCACTCTCTCTGACAGACACTAAGTGTCATGTGAGGTCAGTGGCTCATCCTTTCTGAGCCTGTTTCCTCTTCTGCAGAGCAGGCACTAATCATCCTGCAGCATGTGTTGTGGAAATGGATGAATAATCAAGGCCTCCTGCAGAGGAGGAATGCCCTAAAATCCCACATCAGGAATGGTGACAATGTTTGCCACTGAGAAGTGGGAGAGACGCTTTCAAAGACCAAATATCAGCGTTGGCTGTGTACATGTGCTTAAAGTGTCTCCTTTCAGGATGAGAGGCAGGCCGAGCATAGTAAATTTCTGTCATTCATAAAAAGCCTCACTCCTCATGCAAAGTTCCTTGGATGTCTGTTAGGAAGAAAATTGAGCCTTTCTCGCTCTCTCTTTTTTTTTTTTCTTTTTCTTGTTTTTAAAGATTTTTGTTATAGGATGTATGCATTCTCCAGAGACAGAGAGAGAGAGGGAAAGTGAGGAATCACCCACCACAAGAGAGATGACCATGCTATAATCCCTTCTACATTCTCCTCTTGAGATTTTGAGCATGCACACATGCTCAGTGTGACTTTCCAGCTGCCATGTCCAGGACTTGAACCATAGAGTCAGCTATGTGGGTTCTAGCACCTCAATCACTACACCACTTGCTAGCCCCGAAGACCTTCGCTTTCTTCAGGCTGACTCAGATTCCTAATATGTGTGTCTGGAAGGGTCTGGTTTAATGGTCTTCAAAGCTGATTTGTTTTAAATCATTAGAACCCATTCTTCAAACCAAGTTTGGATAGAATCCAATATACAAAGGGTCTTCAAAAAGCTTGTAGGAAAATGCATGTTCTAAAAAATACTATACATGGCTCTCAAAGTTCTTGCACCAAAATAAACTTGCACTTTACACAATTTTTTTTTTCTTTTTACAAACGTTTTGGAGCCCTCTTATACAAAAAAGATAAGAACGTTGGGCTAATTGGCCTCTCATCCTTTTGCAACTCATAGTCCTAAATCTTCTCCTCAGACTCCATAGGGCTTCCCATCCCACTGTGTGAAAACATCCTATTTGGTTTAACTCTCTGACTCGATGGATAAATAGGCACATCTAGAGAGGTTAGATTAGTAACCTGTATGTCTTGATTCTAGGCTCAGTTCATTTCCCTTTATGTCATGCCAAGAATGGCAGGAGCCATTGATAATGGTGTGATCATAATGGTGAAGGGAAAGTACAGCAGGCAGACAGGCAGAAGACAGACAGAATGCAAAAGATGGATATGAGCAACATTTTTGAAAAAGAATAAAAAGCAAGCATTTCTGACTGAAGGAAGCCAAAGGCCATTACTTTGTATATAAAAGACAGTGCAAACAAAATAAATTTCAATGGATTAGGAGAGGTAAGATGATGGTAGGTTTTATTTTCTGTCCCTTGGGCAAGAAGGCCACATCTCACATGTTACAAAGGGCCTTAAATTACTGAGATCACCTAATGCTGAATTAGGTGTTTTGTAAAATGCTGTTTCTTAAATCAGTGATAATCTGACCTCAATATCATAAATCTCTGGGCCTGTCTCTGTAGATTTTGCTAATCAGTAAAATGCCTGGGATGGCTAATCAATACAGTAAAGTTATAGTGAGTCTGAGAGTTCCCTATTCCTCCTCTGTCTGTGTCAACTTGACTGGGATCTAGGGTGCCCAGGTAAAACATTATTTCTGGGCATGCCTGTGAGGGTGATTTTTGAAGACATTAGCATTTGCGTCAGTGGACTCAGTAAAGTATTGGGTCACTGGAAAAGTCCTGATGTATTTTTTCATGTTTTTCTATGCAAAAATGCAGCATAGGGAACCAGCAGTTAGCGTAATGGCTATGTCCCTGGACTCCCGCGTAGTCGACCGCGGTTCACGTCCTGGACCCGGTGGCTTAAAACTCACGCCGGGCGCGTGTGTGTGCATGCCCAAGATCCCGAGAGGAGAATGGAGGAGAAAGGATTGTGGCGTGACCATCCCCCCTGGGGGGTGATTTCTCGTTTTCTGTCTCTATGTCTCTCTCTGTCTGTCTGGCGAGCGCACGCGCCCTATAGCGAAAACCTCTCAAAAGAAAAAAAAAATGCAGCATAGATGACAACCCAATAGAAGGCCCTCCCCCACGTGGCAAGGCATGACACTCTGTTGAAGACCTGAATAGAGCAAGAAGCAGAGGAAGGAAAAATGACTCCTTTTTCCTGCTTCACAGCTTGAGCTGGGGCATCTCACCTTGTCCCCTCCTGTCCCTGGACCTGGATTTACTCTATTAGCTTCCCTGGTTCCCAGGCCTTGGGACTCAGACTGAGTTAAACCACAAGCTTTTCTGGATTTCCAGCTTGCACATGGCAGATTGTGGGATCTGCTCACATAATTCATGTGAGCCAATGCCTCATAGTCGATCTCCTTTTATATATATATATATAACAGACA
>NW_006159757.1:1828471-1842341 GCF_000334495.1 Tupaia belangeri chinensis | reverse complement strand
TATAAAACAAACATACAAACATGTTTATACGTACATATGTCTCCTATTTGCTCTGTCTTTGAAAAATCCTGAGTGATATAGCCACATTTCCTGCACTTGTTCTGAATGTGTTTTGTTTTTGTTTTTGTTTTGAGTGTTTTTATTTGTTTTTGTTTTGAGTGTTTTTACTGTTTTTGTTTTGAGAGACAGAAAGTGAGAAATCACCCCCTAGGGAGGATAGCCACACCACAGTCCCTTCTCCTCCATTCTCTTCTCAGAATTTTGGGCATGCGAGCATACATGCCCAGCATGAGCTTCAAGCTGCCAGGTCCAAGATTCAAAACACGGTTAGCCACATGGGAGTCCAGTGCCTTAATCACTTTGCCACCTGTTGGCCCCCTAAATGTTGCTTTATATACCTGAAAATCTATTCATTCTAAAAGGTTATCCAGGCACATACTACATAAGGCATCCCATGGGTATTTTAATCTTTATGGAGCAAATAAAACCATGTTCATAGATGATTTCTAAATCCTATTCAAGGTCACTCCCTTCTCTTAAAAAAATCTGAAATGGGACCATCCGGTGGTATGATAGTTAAAACGCTGGACTCCCACATGGCCAGCCGCAGTTTGAGTCCTGAACCTGGCAGCTTGCTTTCTCACTTTCCCTTTCTCTCTTTATGGCCAAATTTTAAAACAATAATAACAAATAAACAAAACTTCTGAAAGTAGGGACCAATAGGTAGCATCATGGTTAAGAAACTGGATTTCCACATGACTGACTATGGTTCAAATCCTGGACCTGCAAGCTTGAAAATCATGCCAGGTACATGTGTGTGTTCCCAAAATCCCAAAGAGAAGAATGGAGGAGAAGGAATTATGGCATGGTCATCCCATAAATTAAATAATTTATGGTAAAACTATATGATAAAATAGTGTGATGCTATTAAAGTCATTTGTAGAAAAATATTGAGTGTCGCGGAAGGGTTTATAACTTACTGAAGGGGGAAAAGTAGCTTATAGGGCCAGCTCCATGGCATAGCAGCAAAGTGCTACTCAAGAGAGGCTGGGTCCCACATGGCAACTGTGGTTTGAATCTCCAGTCCGGTCATCTTGAAGCACACTGGTCATACACCACAAATGCCTACCTATAACCTGGTGGACTGGAGGAAAGGATTGCAGCATGACCAGACCCTGTGGAGGGTACTTATGGCTCTTTCTTACATGTGTTTATAAAGAAAATGAATAAAGAAAATAAAGGACCAGCTAGTGACTTGGTGGTTAAGGCAGCTGGATCCCACATGGCTGACAGTGCAGCTCTAGTCCCAAACCCGGTAACTTAAAAACTATGCTGGTGTGGGGGGGAGGCAGCAGGTGGCATGGTGGTTAGGGGTGCTGGACTCCCACATGGCCAACCACAATTGAAGGCCCAGATCGGGCAGTTTTCTTTTTTGTTTTCCCTCTCTCTCTCTCTCTCTCTCTCTCTCTTGCTCTGTTCCTGCTCTGGTCAAACTAAAACAAATAAATTAAGTTAAATAAAATAATTCTTTTTTTTTTTTTTTGAGAGTTTTTTTCGCTATAGGGCGCGTGCGCTCGCCAGACAGAGAGAGACATAGAGACAGAAAGCAAGAAATCACCCCCCAGGGGAGATGGCCACTCCACAATCCCTTCTCCTCCATTCTCCTCTCGGGATCTTGGGCATGCACGCACACGCGCCCAGCGTGAGTTTTAAGCCACCGGGTCCGGGACGCGAACCGCGGTCGACTACATGGGAGTCCAGTGACATAGCCATTACGCTAACTGCTGGTTCCCAATAAAATAATTCTTCAAAAAAAATAAATAACTCCAGGGGAAAAGGAAAGCATGCTGGATACATGTGCATACATGCCCAAAATCCTGCAAGGAGGGAAAATGGTGGAGAAGGGGTTGCAGGGGTGCCCACTCTCCCTAGGAAGTGCTTTCTCACTTTCCCTCTTTGTCTCCCTCTGGCAAGCGCACACACCCCTCTAGCAAAATTTATAAAAGAAAAGAGCATAAAGGAAAAAGCAGGTTATGAAATATCTTACTATGTTATTCAAAATTTGTATTATGTTATAAAATAGATACATTTAGAAAATGTGTGTAACTTAGATATAAACTAGGACTTCTCTCATCTTCAAGACCTAGTTATACGTGGATTGATCCTTCCTCATCAATTCCATGGGCTGTGGAAGTTCAAAACCTTTCCTGAGATTTGTATGATACCCACAAATGGGGATGAGGGAGAAGACATTTTTGTGGTTATGGCTGCACCATGCTGACCCAGATGTGAAAGTCAGCCTCATCATTCATGTATACGAATACGTGATCTCGTACGGACACTCACAGGGACAGAGGGAGAGCGCGAGGGAGAGACCCGCATTAGTGCAGAGCATTTGGCAGCTAGAGGGGTGGAGAAAGGGAAGGAGAAGATTATACTTCCACCACTTGTAAATCACGTTAAATTGTACCTTAGGCTTCTATTCACTACCTGCCTTTGAATTTTGCCAATTTCTTCAGTTTATTCAAGTCCCATTTATTCAACATGCAATTCAGTTTGTTCCAATAAATAAACATGTAAAAATTTAAATGTGAAAGCCTTATAACAGTACAGGAAAGCAAGGATGTATCAGGAAAGCGAGGTCTGCCCCGGTATCAGTATATGTGGCTATTACTCCATAGCTGGATTCCTTACATTTAATTTGCTCATTTAGACCAACAGAAATTTAGACCAGCACAAAAATCAATTTAGCCCAGGGGACAGAGCTGTCACAGCCCATTTCTCATACAATGTCCCACCATGAAGAATGGAAGGATGACATTCATAAATAGAAACACAGGGGCTGAACAGTGGCACAGCAGTAAAACATAGCACTCTGTGATGCCAACTCCCATGGGAGGTTCTGGGTTTGTGTCCAAAGACTTGTCTGTATACGCCGGACACACATGTGCCCAAGATCCAGAGCTGGTTAAGCTTGGCATGGATCTTGGCATCAGGAACCCATTGAGGGTGTGTGTGTGTGTGTGTGTGTGTGTGTGTGTATTTTTTTTTCCTTTTTAAGAGAGATTTTTTTTTTCTACAGGGCACTTGTGCTCATGAGACAGAGAGACAGAAAGCAAGGAATCACTTCCTTTCCCCCCTCCAAGGGAGGAATGGCCACATGGCACTCCCTTCTCCTCCATTTTCCTCTTGGGATTTTGGGTGTGCACACACACGCACCCAGCATGAGTTTCAAGCCGGCGGGTCCAGGACTTGAACCATGGCTGGCCCTATGGGAGTCCAGCAATGTAACCACTATGCCATCTGCTGGTCCCAATAATATATATATTTTCAAAAGAATAAAAAAAAAAATACAAATAAAACCCTGGTCCAAATGAACTAATGGAAGAGATTTGTCACCATTACAACCATTATTAAAAGAAGAAAATGGTGGTACTTTTTATTGTGTATGAGATTAGGTGTATTCTAAACATCATATACACTTTAAGAAAACAAAAGTCAGAGGAGGTGAAGGGAGAACTGAATTCCTATTGTCTGTTGTCAACTTGCATTTTGATATTTTTGTGTCTCAGTGGTAATTTTTCATGGAAGGAGGAAAAGCTCCAAAGCCAGTTTCCCACCCAGCTCCCGGCTCCCAGATCCCAGCCCCATCTGGAGGCCAGAGACATCCATGTTGAAGCCACAGTTGTGATCACAGGGCCCTTGTTCAGAGGACTCAGGTGCTGTCTTGCCTTTTCTCTGAACAGCTGCCGTGTCTGGATTCGATTTGCTAACTCTATTTCGCCTGTTTAGTCGTCCTCTGCATTTCTGTCCTGTCATCCACAGCTAGTCAATATGACCCCTGAGATAGGATTTGAAAGGGGTCCCATCATCTTTAAAGCAGCTCAGAAACTACTACTCCATCTGAGCAGTCGAGACAGAGTTGCTTGGTTAGGCCACCCCCATGTGTCGCTAAAGGGAACTACCATTTAAGGTCTCTGAAACCTACCACTTGAATCATTTTCAGTCAGTACTTGGTAATCGTTTTCTGTCTACTTACATTAAACACCTACTACATCAAAAATAAGATGATGGCATATGCAAAACTGATGGGGGACTGGATCTGGCCTCAGGGAACTTGCAGTTTACCAGGGAAGAGTAGTTATGCAGAAAGAAACGCTAAGGCAGAGGCAGAAAGCAAAGTGTCTTTCATTGCTTCGCAGATGTGCTCTGAGGGCAGACGGAGGCCAGATCGATGCCAGCGAGGGGGCATTGAAAAGGCTTCATGGATGTGGTGTTTGCTACATGGGTTTGAAAGACTGAATATGATTTAGGAAAGTTGTTTTTTACTTGTTTGTTTGGTTTTAGTTCTGCCGTTGTGTGCCAGAGGGCACATCAGATTACCAGAGAGGAGTCAGAGAGAGAGACAAAGCAGCCCCCAAGGGGAGGTAGTCATACTGCAATCCACAATCCTTTTTTTTTTTTTTTTCATTTTATCTTTTCTTGAAGTTTTTGCTGTAGGGCATGTGCACTTTGCCAGAGAGACAGAGAGACACAGAAAACAAGAGATCACCCCCTAGGAAGGGTGCCCATGTGCAATCTCTTCTCCTCCATTCTCCTCTCGGGTTTTTGGGCACACATGCACACTCACCCAGTGTGAGTTTCAAGTCCTGGGTCCAGGACTCTAACTGTGGTCAACTATGTGAAAGTCCAGCAATTTAACCATTACACCATCTGCTGGTCCGCTGGTCCCCATACCACAATCCTTTTTCCTCCATTTCTCCATCCTTTCAGGATTCTAGCATGCATGCATATACACCGGCATGGTTTCTGTTTGTTTTTTTGAGAGGTTTTTGCTACAGGGTGCGTGCGCTCACCAGAAAGACAGAGAGACAGAGAGACAGAGAGACAGAAAATGAGAAATCACTTCCCAGGGGAATAGCCACACCACAATCCATTCTCCTCCATTCCCCTCTCGGGATCTTGTGTATGCACACACATGCGCCCAGCATGAGTTTAAGCCATATAACCTATCCACATCCTCCCATATACTTTAAATCATCTCTAGATAGATTACTTACAATATGTAATATGATGTAAATGCTATGTAAATAGTTACTATACTCCATTATTTAGACAAAAATAAAAAGGTTTATACATGTTCAGGATAGACGCAACCCTTTTTTTCCCAAATATTTTTAATCCATGGCTGATTGAATCTACAGATGCAGAACCCAAGGATACAGAGGACTGGCTGTATATGCGATTTTTTTTTTTTGAGAGTTTTTTGCTATAGGGCACATGCGCTCACCAGACAGGGAGAAACAGAGAGACAGAATGTAAGAAATCACCCCCCAGGGGGGATGGCCACACTGCAATCCCTTCTCCTCCATTCTCTTGTCGGGATCTTGGGCAAGCACGCACACACGCCCGGCATGAGTTTTAAGCCACTGGGTCCGGGACGCGAATCGCAGTTGACTACATGGGAGTCCAGCGACATAGCCATTACGCTAACTGCTAGTCCCGTATATGCGATTTTTATTTGTCAATTACATCTCAGTAAAGCTGGGAGGTGATGGTGAAAGACTGGAAAGGCTGGTGAATGGAGGGTAGGCACCAAGGGGCACAAGTAGGGATTCACAAAAGGAAAATGGCACTACCTGCACCATCCTAGGGGCCACAGCTATGAGCCAGGGTCTTAGGTGCCCTGAGGAGCTGAAGAGCAACTCGATCCCATCTACACTTGGGAACACTTGTAGTATCGTGTGGAGAACGCACTAGAAGAGGCCGAGGCAGCTTGGGGACTCCTGGTAGGAGGGTTCAATAGCTGCCTGTGAGACACTGGTGGCTGTGAATGGACAGTTGTCACTGCGGTGGACAGAAATGCTCCCGTATGGATAATCTAGCCACAGTATGGACTTAGAGAACAGAGGCCAGGTTTAGAGTGCATTGCAATTGTCTTAGTGGGGAACGGGAGTGAGGGATGAGAGGGAAGAATGGTCAGTATATGGCTTGGAAAACCCTCACCCCCGCTCCCAGGGCCGAGAAGCCCCTGTTGGGGGAAGCAAGGATCAGAAAGGCAATGGAGGAGACATGAGAGCTTCGAGCAGCATGTCCATCACACAGTTAACGCTCCGAGTGAATAAAACAAGGAAGTTCAATGGAGCAAGGACAGAGAACGGGTTTGCTTTGGACTTCTCAACATTGGGAGTAAGGATGAAGACCCAGATAGAGAGATCCAGGGAGGACTGAGAACTGAGACCAGAAGCAGGGATTCCCTTCCATCTTACTTCTATTTCGCCTGGGAAACAGACAAGAAGATACCTCCATGGGGTGAGGGTGCAGAGGAAGGGCTGTGAGGATGTCATGGGCCGTGGGGTGGGTAGTGGTGTGACGAGGAAAGGCAATATACAGACACCCAGAACCTAAGGCAGCTTGGCCCAGAAGAGATACAGAAATGCAAATGAAAGTTATCTAAAATACTTTCCAGCTATTTTGACATTGTATTACGTTATTTTATATAATCTAATAATAGCAGCTAACTATTCACTGAGTTTATGTGTCAAGCTCACACTATACACACATACATAACACGTGTTACACATATGTCATTTAATGTAATAACAGCAAGCATTTCTATAGAGCTTGCACTAAGTTGGGCACTGTTTGAAGCTCTTCGGGGGTTACTAATTCACTCATGAGATAGGTGGTATTTTCACTATTTTATAGGCAAAGATAATGAGACAGACTAGTTCAGTAAAATGTCCAAGGTCAAGGGCATGTAACAGGTAGTAAAGTCAAGATTTGAGCCTAGGCTCATCAACAATATTCTGTACCATTTTCTACATCATATAATAATCACAACGAATTTGGGGCATAAAAATAAGTCACTGAGTTTTCAGAAAAGATATGATACGTTTTTGCATAGAAAAACATGTCATGACTTTTCCGACATCCCAATACTTAGTCATCTTTGACGCCTGTCCTTCTCTCTCACTCCAATCCATCAGCAAATTCCGCCCACTTTACTTTCAAAATACATCCAGAATCTACAGTTCACACTCATCTTCCCCATTATTACGCTGCCCAAGACTGTCACTTCTGTAGACGGCCATTTCCTCCCAGTGCATCTCTTGGTTTCTGGTCTTCAACACCTACAGAAGATTATTCTCAACCCAGCATCCAGGAGCAGAATTTGAACATGTACATCCAGGGGTGTTACCTCCTTGCTACAGACCTCCTGTGATCTCCCCCTCTTGCTCAGAGTGGGAAGGCCAACCACTACCAATCCCTCCTCCATGTTCTGGGCCCTCTTGGCCTCCTGCTGGACACAGCAAGCCCTTCTGTCTCTGTGGTTGTGCTTGTCCCCTCTCCCAGAGCAGCTCTCCCCACGCTTGCATGACTCACTCCTTGGCTTCCTTCTGGTCATTGCCCAACATCAACTTATCAGTCTTTCTCCAACTCCTCCACCCTGAAGTAGAGCCATGACCCCCTCTGCCCTGGACTCTGCCTTACCATTCTTCAGAGTGCTTTTCCCATGACCTGACACAAGATCCATGGGTTTTTCTTACTTCTCTAAACTAGAATTCAGGCCCTCTGAGAGCAAGCACTGATGTTCACCACTATATCCCTGGTGCCTGGATCAATACCTGGCACATGGTATGTTCAACAACATTTTTTTTTAATGGGTAAAGGTAATATTTCTCCCCCTTTGACAGACAAGAAAATAGCCTCAGAGGTAGCTTATGAAGGTCATTAACTTTGTAATCTAGAAACTACCAAGAGCCAGACCTGTCCCATCCTTCCTCCCACTGACCAAGTAGGAAGTCACCCTCTGCTTCTAATCAAACAACACCCACCCACCCCCCTCCTTTCACCCCACCACCTTCATTATCTTCGCTCCTCTGCTGCGCTCTCCCGAACGTTCAGGCCAGTATCACTCTGCACAGTAGAATGCCCCCATTTGGCTGAAGGTTAACCAGTTCACTGCCAGAATGCCAACTGCTCCTCCTTTCTTCTTGAAGTATTGAAATGTGATTGAAATTTGTCTTGATATTGCCGTTATTGTGGGAGGCAGTGCAGGTAATGAAGATGCAGATGCAGGCGATGCAGAAGATAGGCAGGAGTGAGGCTTTAAAACTTGGTTTATTGGTCGGTCTCTTGCTCCTTCCTCCTCAACACTGTGAACGGCGATGAGTGGGTCGGCGCCATGGTGTCTGCACAGCTGTCCTCCTCCAGCATCACGTAATGAACCACATGTTCATTGTTCCTCTCCCAGATGATTGCTGGCCCTCCAGAAGGTCTCCATCACCATCACTATGAGGACCTTGTAACTTTTCAACTCATTCAAAACATCTGTAGCCACATGTAGCACGTGTGAAACACGTGCCTCTTCATCAGTGTATAGCCCTCTTTCACCTGGAGTTACTGAGTGTGTTTGTTTAAGGCAGATGGACAAACTTAAAAATCCACGCTCTGGGAAGTGGGCATAAAGGAAACTCCATTTTATCGCACCCCCTACCCCCCCCCACACACACACACACCATTTAAGTTTCTAAATCAATTCTCACCCAACATGAGGGATGGATCCTTGTGAAGAAGTTTTAGGTTTGCAAAGACATTTGGACAATGACTGGAGGATTATAAATAAAAATAAAATAAGAAAACTAGGATATTGAAAAATATCTACGGCTGTATGAAACTACGAAAGTCTGAAATCTTTCTGATTTATAGATGCTTGACCCTCCCATGGCTTTTGTGGTGAGGAGGGGGACAAATATGGAGATGAGGATGAGGGTGGGGAGCTAGGAAACCGCTCAATGCCAGAAGGAGCTCCGCTGAAGCTCAGTTCTCACATCTTCCCATTGCACCTCTGAGCCGATTTATGTCATGCCATGCCTGTCTTAGAAAAGCATGAAATCAATAAAAAAATAAAAATTAAAAAAAGAAGAAAAAGAAGACGGAGAAGGAAATAAGAAGTTGTTCAAAAACCACCCCACAAGAAGCCAAAAATGTGTCCTTCACTTTTCTTTCTCTGCACCCTGAGGATTTCTAAATCTTCCTTCATTGCTACATCAAGCCTGAGACACCAGGCTCCTGAGAACTCTTTTATTCTGCATTATTTCTGCCACGTTCTGCCAAGCATCTGTGGGTCTTTAGAGGCAATGTGAAAAGGTAGTGAAGACACATCTGTACAGCAAAGACATGTGGCCCAGGGAAGGCGCACATAAATCAAAGCCAGGGAGACGCCTGCTAGCAACCTGGAAATCAGATCGTGCCGGAGAGAAGGCCCTGCATGGAAAATAGATTAGAAGGGCACAGAAGAAGAGAGAAGGCAAGCAGCCCCTACAAAAATTAATGAGAGGCAGAGAGCCCTGAGAAGCAGCCGGGATTTGAAAAGCCTTGCATTGCTTAAGGATGGCCTAGTGTTTCAGCGAGTTATCTCACTCCTGCCTGGATAATGCCATGGCCATCCATCTCCACTTCCCTTTCTGTGTGCTCACTGCTCTCAAACCAGGCTCTGAAAGAAATTAAGGAGGAACAAGACATGAAAGGAATGGGAGAGCGGACATAGAAATTTAGATAGGACAGAGCCCTGCAGCCACAGCCTCATTCTTCAGCTGACCTCCAGCCCCAATCCCTGCGCCTCTGGAACTACCATGCCCACTGCCAACATGGCTGGTAAAAACCCTCTCCCAACCAGGATAATGATTCCTATCTACATTGATTCTGAACATTCAAAGAGATGGCTCTGGCATGGAGTGGGGGGCTCCATAAAGAATGCCTGTTGTTATTATTAAATAAAATTTAGAAGCAGGTAGAAGTTGTCTCTGAAACTTTCCATGTTCATTTGTGACTTTCAGGTGCTGAGTGTCCTTCTATTTCCTTTCTTTTTTCGAAACCTAATAATCCAGGCCTAGCAGTGGGAGGCTGGAAACTGCATGGGAGTTTTGGGTTCAGTTCCCAGGTCGACCAGAACACAACAGATGCACCTGTAATCCTAGCTACTTGGGAGTCTGGAGCAGGAGGATCATAGCATGTCAGACTCTATCAAAAAAACATCTCAGGGCTAGACAGTGGCATAGCAGTAAAACACAGCTTTGAGAGGCAATCCCACATGGGAATCTTTCCTGAATATACTAGCACACACTTGCCCATGATCTGGGGTTGGCTGAAGGCTGGGGCTTTAGGACTCTGTTGGAGGTGCTGTCCCTCTAAAAAAGAAAAAAAAATCACACAAAATAAACACTATCTGTGTTTCCTTTCTCTCTCTCTCTCTCTCTCCTTCTCTTCTCTCTCTCTTTCATAAAAGAAATATAAATAAACAAATCCAAATCTATATTCCAACCCCTATGTTGGAATGGAGCAATCTCCTTATCTCTTCCCAACCAACCCTCCTGTCCTCCCAGGAAACCAATCTTAGTAAGAAAGTGAGAGATATCCTCAGGCAGTGGACTCAGGCCCATGATGCTGTTATTTTGAGCAAGTTTTTGATCTTGCAAGCTCTGCAGTGTATGTGGCACTTGGCATGACTAAAAAGACAAACATAAGTGCACAAAACTTCAATGTTCTAAAAATTTAATTATTTCATGTGTGAATTTAATTTCTATTTTAAACTCTCATTCGGACTGGTGGCAAAAACTTAACCTAAGCCAATTCAGAATTGTATCCCCAATTCTTAAACAAAAGGCATAAGTTAGTTGATACACCAAGATACGGTCACGGTAGTTATGATTAGAGTTGTTTGCAAAGGTTCCAGTTTCCCTTCTTCCAAACAAACAGAAGAGTTGCATTTCCCCACATACCACCTGAATTTCAGTGTGGCCATGCAACTTGCTGTAACAAATAGAACATAAGAGCAGGTAGCATTTCCAGAAGAAATTTTTTTTTTTTCTTTAGCCACAGAGACTGGTAACTTTTTATCAGGTCCCCAGGTGAGGACAGCGCTGATGCAACATAGATTTTTCAGCTGATCTGCAGTGGATACGTAATGTGAGAAACACATCTTTGTTGTTTGAACCACTGAGATTTGCTTTTGTTATTGTTTTTGTTACCCTGGCATAGTCTAGCCTACTTGAAAGATAGAGGTGACCTCATCCCTCTGAGATGTCCTCATTCTTACATTGTTTTCAACAAGTCATTCCATACTTGCTGAATCACACACTGTTTCCCACCTCAGGCCTCCTTAGGACGGGCCTCTCTGCTATTTCCGAATCCCTCTAGGGCAGGGAATATTCTGTCATCACAGCATCAAACTGGGCCATGAAGAACCCTATGAAGGCATTCAGCCAGTCTGCTCAGACTTTCCATGCCACCTGGGGTCTCATGATTCCCTAGGGTTCCAACAGGAAAAGGAGCAAGACTGCCCCCATCTGAACTAGGACTTCCCTCCAGGAGACTTACGCCCACCCTTTTCCCAAAGCAACTACTGGTATCATTTGAATGTGTTCCTCAAACATGTATTCAGATTTGGTAGCAACATCAGGTGGTTAAGGCACTTGAACATGGCTGACCATGGTTCAAGTCCTGGACCAGGCAGCTTGACTCTCATGCCAGGTGCATGTGCATGCATGCTCAGAATCCCAGAAGAGGAGAAGGGATTGCGATGTGGCCATGCCCCATAGGGGGTGATTTCTCTCTTTCTGTTTCTGTCTGCCACTGTCTCTCCTGCAAATACACATTCCCTATAGCAAAAATCTCTGTTAAAAAAAAAAAAAAAGTGGGGCCAGAGCTAGCAGGTGGCATGGAGGTTAAGGCTCAGGTAGCCACATGGCCAACCTTATGGTTCAAGTCCTGGACCTGGTGGCTTGAAAAATCATGCCAGGCACATGTGTTTACATACTCAAAATCCCAAGAGGAAAATGGAGGAGAAGGGACTGCAGAGTGGTCATCTTCCCTGTGGGGGGTGATTTCTCACTTTTCCTCTCTCTCACTCTCTCTCTCTTTTTCTGGTGACCACACATGCCCTATATTAAAAAAAAAAAATGGTGGGGTCAGGGGCTGGCAGGTGATGTGGTAGTTAAGGGCGCCAGCTTCCCACACGGCTGACTATGGTTCAGTCCCGGACCTGGGAGTTTGCTCTCTTGTTACCCTTTCTCTCTCTCCCTCTGTCCTTTTCTGGTCAAATAAGCAAGTAAATAAATAAATAAATAAAGTTAAATAAATCTTTTTTAAAGGTGGGGTCTTTGCGAGGAGATTAAAATTAAGGTCACCAAAGGGTAACTCTCTTACACTGTTGATGGAATGTAAATTGGTCCAGCCATTGTGGAAAACAATATGGAGGTTCCTCAAAGACCTACAAATAGAATTACTATATGATGCAGCAATTCCACTCCTGAGTATCTACCATAAAGATAGGAGAATGTTGGAAAAGTGCTTGCACATCTATGTTTATCACGGCATTATTCACGACTGCTAAGACATGGAACCAATACAAATGTCCACGAACAGATAATGGATTGAAAGTGTGGCACATATACTCCATGGAATACTATTTAACCATAAAAACAAGACCCTGGCATTTGATAGAAAGTGAAAAAATATGGACTATTTATTGCTGAATGAAACAAGTTGGGCTATGAAAGAGAGACATTGTATGTTTCCACTTAACACATAATGATTGTCTGTACTTTATGGTAGAGACTGAAAGATTGGAGGGCATAAAAACAGTGAAAATAGTGGGACCAGCAGGTAGCGTGGTGGTTAAGGTGCGGGACACTTCCACATGGCCAGCTGTGGTTCGAGTCCTGGACCTGGTGACTTGCTTTCTCACTTGCCCTCTTTCTCTCTCTGTGTCTCTCTCTGGTCAAATTAAAATAAACAAATGAATAAATAAAATTAAATAAATAAATAATTTTTAAAAAAAACAGTGAAAATAGTTATGGACACTAGAGACAGTGGGGAAGGAGAGTAGGAGAAGGGAAGAGTGTAGAGAAGGAAATTAGGGAGAAAAATAGAGAAGTAATACATTTGTGGGACACAGAAATGGCTTATTACCTGTTGATGATAATGTGTACAGTATTCTCAACTGGACTGGTCTGAGGTGTATTTCATATTGGGTAAATTCTCTCTACAAGCTAAATGATGTACAGTGATTCAATATATTTAAAAATTTAAAAATAAAAGATTAAGGTCACCAGAGTGGGGTCCCTCAACCTGACTCCTGGTGGGTTCATAAGGAGAGAGGATGAGACCAAAACAGACACATGGACACAGATGCACCTTTTCCTGCCCGCATACCTGCCATGTTGTGACACAGCCAGAAAGACTTCTCTAGATGCAGCCCCTGAACCTCAGACCTCCAAACTGAGAACTGAGTTAAAACTCTGTTTTCTTAAATTACCCAGACTCGGGCATTTTCTGTTATTAGCAATGGAACAGGCTAGAACATCTACCCTCTCTTCCATTTCCTACAACTCCTATTTACCCTACTCCTACCCCTGTGACCAGGCAAACCTTAATCTTACCCCAGGATGAAAGGCTCATTCCAATTTATTAGATCCTCCCGCAACTATTATACCTGTTTTGTGTTCTTTCCACCTCTAAAGTGCCGAATTTTTAAAACTCAAAAGCCAAGAATGATCCTCTTTTGGTTTCTGAGTTCTTCAGGGACCCTCTTCTTTTGAAGCAATGAATGAGAAATACCCCGGCTTCCCGAATGGAGCTAGAACCAAGAAAATGGAACATGCGGTGGCCATGTGGTAGTGATTTTCACTGATATTTCAAAATATTTTTCTACATATAAGTATTTTGTTCCATTATGAAGCCGACAAAGGACTCACTCATAGGAATCCAGTGTTTACCAATTTTAAGCCATTGGGCAACCTCAGGGGCCCCATTTGTGTAAGTCCTTCGTATAATGACTATCCTTGCAAAACTTCTCAGTAGGAAA
>NW_006159757.1:1805964-1828440 GCF_000334495.1 Tupaia belangeri chinensis | reverse complement strand
CAGAGTCCTGGAGACGGCATCTTCCTTAGATGTCAGATTCTGAGGGCCAAGACCATTTACTCCACGAATTCTACAAGTCTCCAGACTGTGAGAATTTAACACACTCAAGTAGTTACTACACAACAGCAATAAAAACATTCTCACCACACCTACGTTTTCAACTGCAGGACAGGTCATCTCGTATCGGCCACTTAGAGTCTGCAAAGGGTCTCCCTGCCATGCTTGCTGTACTTGAAAAATCCACATGTCTCCAAAAGAAGACAAAGCATTCAAAAGTCAGTGAGCAAGCTATACCTTAGTTGTGATCTGTGACCGCCTGCAAGGCCTGCCATGTTTCCTATGATTTGGATGGTTGAAGCAATTTGCAACAAAGTGGGGACCATCGCTCCTGCCACTCATAGCCTGCTGACACTGATTTTACCATTCTAGGCAAACCACCCCATTCCTAGTGTTGGTGCAAAAAGAAACCAACCAACCCATTCTTGCCCTTTCTGAAGTTCTTCCAGACCTTGCTAAGTCAAACAAGCTTTGAGGGAGCGTCCTTCACCCCACTACCCGGGAACGGGGCGGGGCGGGGCGTCCCGGGGGCGGGGCGTCCCGGGGGCGGGGCGTCCCGGGGGCGGGGCGTCCCGGCTGAGAGTTTGGTGAGGCCTAGGCCCTGACTGCAGCTCCGTAGGGGTCGCGCTCACCGCGCTGATCCATGGTGGTGTCGGGGTCGCACTAGCCCTCGAAACCTCGGAGCACTCAGAACTTGCGATCCGGCTGCGCCTCAAGTGCTATGGCCGCCATCGCGGGCTTCAGAACCGTCGGGGCAAAGAGGCCCGGGTGGCTCCTGCGCGGCCTCTGGGACTCGCTCCCTGCCCGCTTCTGCAGCCGAGAGCCCGCCAGGGTCGCGCGGCCAGAGCCGGAGGCGCCGCGGCAGGGGGACGGCATCAGGTCAGCCCCCGGCCATGGGGGGGGGGCCTCCCACTAGGGCCGGAGGGCCGGGGTGCGGGAGAGAAGGCCTCGGCCGGCGCGCCCCGCTGCCCCCTTGAGTCCACCGAGGGCTGGGTCGGAGGTCAGCTCTGACCACGCCACCGCCGACCCCCTCACTGTTTAATCTGACAGTTTAATCTCTGGGGAGGGAATGCCCGCATGCAGCTTTACCGACGTCCCCGCCCGGCGGCGGCTCCTAGCAAGACTTACGGAAAGAATGTTAAATGAGACGACCCTCAACAGAGCGAGTGGTTGCACGTGCGTTCAGTGCCCTCACAACCCTGCTCTGGCTCCAAGGTGGGGCGGGCTTGGCCCAAGGGCTCCGGGATGCTCATCCAGAAGTGCAGGGGTGGGAACAGGTCACTAGGGAGGATAAAAGGCACACCGTCCTGACCTCTGCCTTTCTTGCGCCACATGCCTAAAACCCTTAAAAGCATACGGGCGCACAATCTAGTACTGGGCGATAAAGGTTGCAGGGCTCCTGGCCCCATCTGGGCCTGTCTCTAATGTTTGCCTGGTCAGGGCAAGAGTACAAAAGGAAGCCTAGGGGGCATGTTTCAGTATCTACGTAGGTAAGAGTTACAGATCGAGTTGTCAAATATTAATAAAACGATTTCCCCTCCTACCTGGACAAGTGGTATACCTTCCTAAGACCGGGAAGGCCCCAAACTTTCAGAGTGCCAGCCCTGTGCCTGCAGCTTTCCCTTTACTCCCTACCCTTCCCTCACACCTTCCCCCACCCACACCCCTTATTTACACCCCCCCACACCCGCCTCTGTGAGCTTGCCTACACAGGTCTGTAGACAGCCAGCATGCCTGTAGTCTGTTTCCCTCCTCAGCCCTGCAGACAATAGATCATAAATGCCAGGAATCAGAAGGTAGAAAACCTCCAAGTCAAGTGTTAAAGAAAGACCAGGTTAGGCGCTTGACAGGTGACCTTGACCAACTCAGTCATTCTTCAGCTGTCCCTTTTTGAAGGTGCTCCTCCCAGCAGTAATGTGGCCATGTAGTGAGGTCAGCTCTGAATTGAGTGAGTGCAGTACTGTGCTGGGTACTCTGTATTCAGTATCTCTAACTCTTTTTTTGTTTTTTTTCCCCCACTGCAGCACTTTATTTTCCAAGTACAATGATGTGTTGCTGGGGCCTAATATTCTCACATAACAGTAGAAAATAAAATTTGTCATCTCTTAAAGAATTGAGAATTGCATACAAAAACCTTACATAAATTGAAAGGATGAATTTACAGGTTGAAAGGCAAGCCGTTTCCAACTCAAGACAAATAACAGTCCTGGTGTTCTGGCAGGGAAACAAAGGAACTGGGTCCTAAGGCTCGGGCTCTCCACCCAGTTAAGACTGGCAAGGCAGGAATGACAGTGGGTTCAGAACTCCCACCCACCTCTCCAGGAATCCTGGAAAAGGCAGCTCGATACATTAATACCCTGTATCCCCACACCCAGGCTTCTTGCCATAGGCATGTCCTCATCTGAGCCATGAGGTGACCAAGTCACATGTACTCCAAGTTATGTACAGGCTATTAAACACACACCAAGGGAATGGTTAACTTGAATACAAGGGCAAGATCGCAGTAAGTTCTACAATCCAGAGCTGATAATAGGATGTCCAGGGCCATTCCTCACCTTATCAAGGTCTGAGAGGTGGCAGCCTGTTTGTTCACAGCCACACAGCCAGGAGGCAGGATCTCCAGGAGTGAGAGAGTCCCACTGCTTCAGACTGCCACCTCCCATCTGCATGTCCTCACACTTGGGCTTAGAAGAAAGGGCAGAAAACTGGGTGTGACATTGATCTACTAGGTAGAATTATATGTGAAAATAGAAATGCAGTTTTATGTCATTAACTCAGTCACTAGATGTTTTTTAATTGCTAGAGGGTGCATGCATGTGAGAAAGCAAAAGAGTGAGAAAGAGAACCCCCCCCCAATGGAGTGTGGTCACATGCACATGTGCCCATAGAGCCCTGGGGCTGGGTCAACCATGGTTGAACTTCGGTCAGCCATGTGGGATCTGGCTCCCTTACCCATTACACCACAGGATCAGACCAGTCACCAGTTGTTTTTGTTTTTTTGTTTTACTGAGTGCCTCTTTGGTGTGTGAACCTGACAATCCCTCACATCACTGACCCTCTCATAGTTTACAATGATGCTCTTCAAACAACTCACTGAGGCATTCATAAGGACCGCCATTTGCCTCTGCACTTTTATTAAATGCCCTGGTGGTGACATCAGTCTTAAAGAGATTTCATCTTCAGGTGAGTGGTGTTGATGAAGCTCTAGGTGCAAGGCATCTCATGGTTTAAACCAAGATGGCTACTGAGAGAGTTCAGACTGGTGAGACTTTTAGGAGGCATTATCCATAAGATTGATGAGCAGTTGACAAAGGAAGGGATAGGAATCTAGAGTGACTTTCAGGTTGTGGTTTAGGTAGCGGAGTGGCAGCACTGAGATAAGCAGAAGAGAGGGGCAAGTTTGGGAGTGGAGGGAAGATACCCAAGAAACTCTGAGGCAGAGACATCCAGTAGACACCTGGATGCACATGGAGCTGGGAGCTCTAGAGAGAGGTTCGAACTGGGACCAGAGATTGGGAGTTGTCAGCATAGGGGTAGCAGCTGATGTCAAGGCCATTGGTAGAGTGCCCAGGATGAATGTATGGAGCAAGAAGAGGGGAAAGAATGGAGCTCTGAGGGTCACTGGTTCTTCATTTCCAGGTTAGAAGAAGGCTAGCAACCCATGAAAGAAGCCAAAAAATAAAATACAGGAGAGAAGGAATCTATTTCTAGAGGGAGGGAGCAGCCAAGATGACCAGTAGGTTGGGCGCTTGTACTCAGATTTCCTGTGAGAACTAATTTAGTAGTGCAGGAAGGACAGAAACCCTGTCATGCTGGATTGAAAAGTGAACTTGGTGGACTGGTCCTGTCTAGTGGTTAAGGGAGCCAGATCCTTCATGGCTGACACAGTTCAAATTCAGGCCCCAGGGGCTTAAAAAACACTCTGAGTGAGACCAGCAGTTAGCGTAATGGCTATGTCGCTGGACTCCCATGTAGTCAACCGTGGTTCGCGTCCCGGATCCAGTGGCTTAAAACTCACGCCGGGCGTGTGTGCGTGGGTGCCCAAGATCCCGAGAGGAGAATGGAGGAGAAGGGATTGCGGCGTGGTCATCCCCCCTGGGGGGGTGATTTCTCGCTTTCTGTCTCTCTGTCTGTCTCTGTCTGTCTGGCGAGCGCACGTGCCCTATAGCAAAAAAAAAAAACTCTCAAAAAAAAAAAAAAAAACACTCTGAGTACATGTGTACAAGTGCCCCAAAGCCCAACAGGATGAAGAAATGGAAAAGGAGGGATTGTGGTATTAACCCATGGTGTGTGTGTGTGTGTGCATGTGGGGGGGGTGCTTTCTCTCTCTCTCTCTCTCTCTCTCTCTCTGTCTCTCTTTGGTAAGCACACATGCACACATGCTGTCTAGCAATTAAAAACAAATAAAGAAAAAAGAAAAGTGAACTCAGCAATTTAGAACACTGCGACAGCGTGTGCAATGTGTGGACCGAGGGACTGATAGGACACCGAGGAACAGATATTGCCATGTAACCAGGGTGTTCAGGGCCTGAACCTTTTTACACAATGTTGCCTAAGGCCTTAGAATTTAATTTAAGCATATGTCAGCAATTGGGATGGCAGCTTTTCATATTTGCTACAGCAAGCACGCTCCTTATTTTATTGAAAGGTTTATAAGCCATTTTTTTCACCCCGCCCCCACAAATACGGGTTTTGAAATCTAGAAGCGTATCAGCTGCAGGTAATTTTTGTACTTATGAAAGAACATGCCTATGAGAAATGAAACGATGACTATCACAGCCACCTAAAGACTGCAGCAAAATCTGAAATGGTATTCCACAGCAAATGGTTATTCTTATTCCACTGAAATGAATTCAGTCGTCAAAGTTGTTTTCCAGAAAACTATGGCATGGAGTGCTATTTATGGAGGCTCCAATTTGACTACATAGCTGTAGGAATATCAGATTCCGCAGAGGTGGAAACTGACAGGATACGTATATAAAATGTATAGCAATAATCTGGTGTTTGGCTCATTGCCCATGTCTTACCACAGCAAAAGTAAAACATGTCTGTGTACAGGTAACAAGGTGACAGTCTGGGTTATTTCATTCAGTGTGTGGCATGCCTTCAAATAGTGAACAAGCCCTTTGAATGGCAGCTTTTGGGGAGATGATACATCCAAAAGAGCCCTTTTGCTGTCTGGTTTTGTCTTTTTGTTCTTTGTATATTATTCTATTCACAGACACCACAAATTATTTTGCAGAAATACAAGATATCAGGTTTTTTTTAGTTTTTTCTTTTTTCTCCTTTTTCTTTGCTATAGGATAGTACACTTGCCTGGCAAGAGATGAGAGAGGGAGAGAGAAAGAGAGAAATTACCCCCGGGGGGTGGAGGGGTTGGCCATGCCACAACCTCTTCTCCTCCATTCTCCTCTCAGGATTTGGGGCACTCAAGCACACACGCCTGGCATGATTTTCAAGCCTGCCAGTCCAGGACTCAAACCATGAATTTGGCCACGTGGGATCCAGTCGCCTTAACCTCCATGTCACCTACTGGCCCTAAAAATGATTTTTAAAACACTGTAATATATGCATATTGGCAGCTGCACTATGGTTGCCTTTTCTTTGGGGTGGGCGGAAGGAGATTTGGGTGAATATTTTCACTTGGGGCTCTTTTCTAGCCGGATTCTGAGCAACAGGAAGCAATCAGTTGAAGGCAGTCAGCATTGTCAGATTCCTCTGGCTCCTGCTACTGTCGAACAAAACCTTCGTCCTCTCTGTCTGGGCGGTGATGATTTTGGAACAGCTGTGACTTGCCCTTTCTGTGGAGGTGGCAGTCATGTTTCTGACAGCAAATGTGGAGGGGAAGGGGAAACAAATCAAGGAAAAGAGGGAGGAAAATCAGCCTACGTTTCAGGTAGTCTTTTTCTTGTTTTGACTTAGCTGTAACTCCAGAGAGTTGACAGATCCTCTAAATTGGCACTAAGCACCAGCAGTTCTCTTTTCTTGTGTTTTAAAAATAGCTCGCAAATTAAAAAGGAATTGCAGGGGTCCCGGCTTGTTTTGACTGGTGCATGACCCTGTGATGATAAAATGTTCTTTGTAGGAACATTGTCTTGAGCAATCCAAGGAAGAGGAATGCACTGTCACTTGCAATGCTGAAATCTCTCCAGAATGACATTCTTCATGAAGCTGACAGCAAAGATCTAAAAGTCATTATAATTTCAGGTATACATCTGATGTCTAGCTTTACTGCTCTGTAGTGGCCAGAAGTTTATCAAAATGTCCTGGTTAGCTGAGGCGTCCTCTCACCTAACTGGGCAATTGCTCTGAATCTCCTTTACAAGAACATGAATTACAAAAGACTCTTATGCAGTGGGGACTTGAACCAAACACTAACAGAGATCCCTAGTCAACAAAAATCTGTGTCTTTGCCTTTTCATAGATACTAACATTGCACATTTGGCTATACTGCTTTGCCCATCAAAATCAGACAACTGATTTTTTTACAAACCTTATGAAATAGGTTTAACTACTAATCCTTTTGGTAGATTACCCAGTCAGCTATGTCCCGGATGTTAGGGCATGGTTAGCCTGTCATTTCCATTTATCCCAAGCTTTCAACTATGTCTGTAGTGTTGTCTTTTATTGATTGATTGTTGATTGATTGATTATTTATTTATTTTTGTGTTGTAAGGCGAGTGTACTCACTGGAGAGAGACACAGAACAAGAGAGAGAGAGGAAAAGTGAGAAATCACCCCCGCCAGGGGAGAGGGCCACACCACAGCCCTTTCTCCTTCATTTTCCTCTAAGTATTTTGGGCACTCATACACATCTGCACACACTCTTGGCGTGTTTCTCAAGCCACCAGGTCCAAAACTCAAACGCGCAGTTGGCCACGTGGGATCCAGCCACTGTAACCTCTGCACCACCTACTGGCCTTGTAGTGTCTTCTTTAATGGTGCCAGAAAACCATTATTGTGCCCATGTGTCTCCTTGCACTTTTCCCAATAAGAATTTTACAGAATTTTCTTTTCTTGTTACAGTAGTGGTAGAATTAATAGTAATATTGGTATTTTAAAGCAGCCTCAGGGTATTCTAACACATGATGCCCCGTGATGCTTTGTCTATTTTGCAAATTAGGGACCAGTGTTTCTAGAGGCAGATATTCAGAATGTTATCTTCTTAACTGGTTAAATATAAATTTTTCTATTTTTAATTCTTTATCATTTTCTTTTTTCTTTTCTTTTCTTTTTTTTTTTTTTGTTGTTGTTTTTTTTTGTTTTGTTTTAAGAGGTTTTTGCCTTGGGGCACGTGCACTTGCCAGAGAGTAAGACAGAGACAGTGAGAGGGAAAGTGAGAAATCACTCCTCAGGAGAGATGGCATAATTCATTCTCCTCCATTCTCCTCTTGAGATCTTGGGCACCCTCCCACACATACTTGGTGTGTTTCAAGCTGCCAGATCCGGGACTTGAACCACAGTTGGCCATGTGTGAGTCCAGCAACATAACCACTCTGCCATCTGCTGGCCCCTAAATATAAATTTTTCAACTGTTATATAGCAACAGGAAACAAACCAGAACTAGTAGAATTTAGCAGCCATGTGGGATGTTATGTGAATGTAGCAATGGCAACTACTTTCTTAGTGATACCATTTACTTGTAAAAAGGGAATAATATCATCTGTGAAAACCATCACAATAGAAAGTGTTATCAGTTTATCAGTGGAATGACATTTTGTTGTCAGCAATGACAGCAGCCACATCCTTGGATCTCCCATCTGTAAAATGAAGAGCTCAAATCAGATAGCTGTCCACACTCCTGTCTTCCTGATTCAACCCTATGGCTGGCCACTGCCTACAGACTAAATGGCATGGACACTGCCTAAACATGGTAGCTTTTGAGGGACCTGCACAAGTTGAACACTCAGGCCCAAAAGAGTCCAAAAACCAAAGTGAGAGGCCAGAGGACAAGTCTGCAAGAGGTATCTTCTCTGTGAGTCTCCTTAAAATTGCATAGTTTCATTGGTTTCCACCCTGGGTTTTGTTTGTTTGTTTGTTTGGTTTTTTTTGGAGAGGTTTTCGCTATAGGGTGCATGCGCTCGCCAGCCAGACAGAGAGAGACATAGAGATAGAAAGCGAGAAATCACCCCCCAAGGGGGGATGGTCACGCCACAATCCCTTCTCCTCCATTCTCCTCTCGGGATCTTGGGCACACACGCACACGTGCCCGGCATGAGTTTTAAGCCACCGGGTCCGTGACCCAAACCGCAGTCGACTACTTGTGAGTCCAACAACATAGCCATTACGCTAACTGCTGGTTCCCGCACCCTGGGTTTTCAGGATATGGATGCCTAACCTTGCATTTTCAACACAAAATTCTGACTGTGGGCCTCCATGGCATGGTGATTAAGATAGCTGGATCTAGGTCAAGCAGGTGGCATGGTAGTAAGGCACTGGACTCCCACATGGCCAACCATGGTTTGAGTCTTAGATAGACCCATCTGCTTGGAAATCACTCTAGGTGTAAGATTTGTTTTTAAACTGTACAATGTCTTTTTTTGTATAGTTAACACACTACTGAATGTGTCTTTAGATAGCCCTGTCCTGGTGGTATTTTCAATAGCCACTAACCTTGCCTGGTACAGCATGGGGGTTGTAAATTGGCATGGAAATTTAAAGCAGGTTCTTGTTGGTGCACAGCACAAATTAGTTATGTATGGGGATGGTAGGTTTTTCATCTTCAGTTGTCTCTGATACAGCTTATACGAAATAATTGTTCTGTTAACTGAATACCACTCTGTAATTGAAACACACACAAAAAAGTTGCAGCTGTTTTGTTGACATTCTGAATGCTTCTAAGTAAATACAATTTTTTTATATATAAAAAAAAATCACTCTAGGCACATGTGCATGTATGCCCAAATCCCTAGGGAAGAATGGAAAAGAAGGGATTGCAGTGTGGCCACCCTCCTGGTGGTAGAGGGGAGGATTTCTCACTTTCTCCCTCACTGTCTCTCTCTCATGAGTGTACACATCCTAGGGCAAAAACCTTAATGTAAAAAGAAAAAAAGACCATTGGATCCCACATGGCCAACCGTGTTGTTCAAGTTCCGGATCTGACAACTTGAGAAATATTCCAGGCACGTGTGCATGCTTGCCCAAATCCCAAAAGGGGAATGGAGACAGGATTGCCATGTGGCCATCCTCCATGTGGGGTGTTTTCTCACTTTCCTACTCTCTTTCTCTCTTTGTCTCTCTTTAGTGAGCCATATACCTGCTCACAAATTAAAACAACAACAACAAACAAACAAACAAACATACAAAACTGGACCATCCACTTTCTCTAAGTGCCACAGCATAGATGTGATTATTCGCTAGTTATTTAGTACACAGCAAGTGAGCTGCCCACTTCTGGCTGTTTACATCTTTTTCTTTTCTTTTCTCAATTGGAAACATGCAGCTGAAGGGCCTGTATTTTCTTCTGGACATGATTTAAAGGAACTGACGGAGGAGCAAGGCCATGATTATCATGCAGAAGTATTTCACACCTGCTCTGAGGTAAGCCAAGATGACAAGCAACACTGCAAACCTGAAAGTGACCATTATGGAAAATACTGAACTGGACTTCTAGTTCCGAGTTTTCATCTAAGAGACCTAACCACTATAGAGTTACTGAAGACTCTCAGTCACTAGGGAATCCTTGATCCTGGCAGTTGTTTGGTTTAGCTGTTTAAGAAGTGACCATGATTTGCTGTTGGTTTTGTTATGCACCAAAGAAAAATGTATGATGGCACTTTTAGCGGCCATCTCCAGCACTGTGGGGGCATGCCTTAGTGTACATGTAGGTAAAAGGTAGGAACGCACATCAATCGAGTGGAAGAAACTAAGATCAGTACTTCTTAAAATTTTCAAACTAGGATGGGACCAGCAGATGGTGTCATGGTTACGTCACTGGACACCCACATAGTCAACCATGGTTGGAGTCCCAAACCCGGCTACTTAAAACTCACACCAGCATCTGTGCATGCATGTCCAAAATTCCGAGAGGAGAATGGAGGAGAAGGGATTGCGGCATGGCCATCCCCCCTGGGAGATGATTTCTTGCTTTCTTCTCTCTGTCTCTTTGTCTTCAGCAAGTACACACTCCCTATAGCAAAAATCTCTCTGACAAAAAAATAAATAAACAAAGACAACCATTTATGAAAGAGAGAGAGCATTCAATAATTTTTTAAAGATTACTTTTAAACTCCTTGAATCTACCTTTATAATCACCATTTCCAAGTAGAAAAAGTTAACCTTTTCAGGACCAGCAGTTCGCATAATGGCTATGTCGCTGGACTCCCATGTAGTCGACTGCAGTTTGCATCCCGGACCCAGTGGCTTAAACTCACGCCGGGCTCGTGTGCGTGCGTGCCCAAGATCCCTAGAGGAGAATGGAGGAGAAGGGATTGCTGCATGGCCATCCCCCCTGGGGGGTGATTTCTCGCTTTCTGTCTCTCTGTCTCTGTCTGTCTGGTGGTCGCACATACCCTATAGCAAAAAAAAAAAAAAACCTCTCCAAAAAAAAAAAAAAGTTAACCTTTTCATTTTTAATTCTTTTTTTTCACTATGTGAAGGAGGAAAATTACCAACAGCCACAGAGGAAGAAAAGGTCCAAAAAGCTTTGGATGATTTTTAAATAGATTAAATCTACCCCTGGATTTAAAAAAATTTGAATACAAAATCCAACTTTAAGTAACACTTGCCCATTTAATGAATATTTATTGACCACCTACTACTAGGTTATCAGAAAAGTCATGACACATTTTTGTATAGAAAAACATAGAAAAAAATATGTCATGACTTTTCCAACAACCCAATACAAGCATAATACTTGCAAGGTAGTAGGAAAATATGGGGGGAAATGTGTAATATTTACAAAGTACTAAGATAAATAAGGGGAAAACATATTTCCTCTCAAATGGAAACTGGAAACCTAGTTGAGAAACAATATATAAAATAGTTGCATAACCTGACCCTAAGATCATTTAACCTATTTTTTCATTCATTCACTTATTTATTTGGTCATTTATGATTCAAAAAATATTAATGATATCTTCTGTGCAGATAAGACAAAAGATAGCAGTAGGAGAGGTAAATGGAGGGACCAGCAGATGGCATAATGGTTATGTCATTGGACTCCCATGTAGTCAACTGTGGTTCAAATCCTGGACCTAGTGGCTTAAAATTCACACTGGGCACGTGTGTGCGTGCCCAAAATCCCAAGAGGAGAATAGAGGCGAGGGGATTGCAGCATGACCATCCCCACTGGGGGTTGATTTTTCACTTTCTGTCCCTCTGTATGTCTGGGGAGTGCAAGCACCCTATAACAACAACAACAAAACTCTCCAAAGAAAAAAAGGAAAGAAGAGATGAACGGAAAGGTGATTAAAATACATTCTTGACCATAATTTCTTTTCCTTGCTCTTCCATAAATTCATGAAAGACATCAGATTGTAGTTTTCTAACTTGTTTATTTTTTAATTGTCCAAGAGCTCGTGTGCTCACCAGAGACACAAAGATAGAGAAAAAGAGAGAGAGAGGAGAGGTAGAAAGCACCCCATACTTAAAACTCACACCAGCATCTGTGCATGCATGTCCAAAATTCCGAGAGGAGAATGGAGGAGAAGGGATTGCGGCATGGCCATCCCCCCTGGGAGATGATTTCTTGCTTTCTTCTCTCTGTCTCTTTGTCTTCAGCAAGTACACACTCCCTATAGCAAAAATCTCTCTGACAAAAAAATAAATAAACAAAGACAACCATTTATGAAAGAGAGAGAGCATTCAATAATTTTTTAAAGATTACTTTTAAACTCCTTGAATCTACCTTTATAATCACCATTTCCAAGTAGAAAAAGTTAACCTTTTCAGGACCAGCAGTTCGCATAATGGCTATGTCGCTGGACTCCCATGTAGTCGACTGCAGTTTGCATCCCGGACCCAGTGGCTTAAACTCACGCCGGGCTCGTGTGCGTGCGTGCCCAAGATCCCTAGAGGAGAATGGAGGAGAAGGGATTGCTGCATGGCCATCCCCCCTGGGGGGTGATTTCTCGCTTTCTGTCTCTCTGTCTCTGTCTGTCTGGTGGTCGCACATACCCTATAGCAAAAAAAAAAAAAAACCTCGCCAAAAAAAAAAAAAATTTAACCTTTTCATTTTTAATTCTTTTTTTTCACTATGTGAAGGAGGAAAATTACCAACAGCCACAGAGGAAGAAAAGGTCCAAAAAGCTTTGGATGATTTTTAAATAGATTAAATCTACCCCTGGATTTAAAAAAATTTGAATACAAAATCCAACTTTAAGTAACACTTGCCCATTTAATGAATATTTATTGACCACCTACTACTAGGTTATCAGAAAAGTCATGACACATTTTTGTATAGAAAAACATAGAAAAAAATATGTCATGACTTTTCCAACAACCCAATACAAGCATAATACTTGCAAGGTAGTAGGAAAATATGGGGGGAAATGTGTAATATTTACAAAGTACTAAGATAAATAAGGGGAAAACATATTTCCTCTCAAATGGAAACTGGAAACCTAGTTGAGAAACAATATATAAAATAGTTGCATAACCTGACCCTAAGATCATTTAACCTATTTTTTCATTCATTCACTTATTTATTTGGTCATTTATGATTCAAAAAATATTAATGATATCTTCTGTGCAGATAAGACAAAAGATAGCAGTAGGAGAGGTAAATGGAGGGACCAGCAGATGGCATAATGGTTATGTCATTGGACTCCCATGTAGTCAACTGTGGTTCAAATCCTGGACCTAGTGGCTTAAAATTCACACTGGGCACGTGTGTGCGTGCCCAAAATCCCAAGAGGAGAATAGAGGCGAGGGGATTGCAGCATGACCATCCCCACTGGGGGTTGATAGAAAAACATAGAAAAAAATATGTCATGACTTTTCCAACAACCCAATACAAGCATAATACTTGCAAGGTAGTAGGAAAATATGGGGGGAAATGTGTAATATTTACAAAGTACTAAGATAAATAAGGGGAAAACATATTTCCTCTCAAATGGAAACTGGAAACCTAGTTGAGAAACAATATATAAAATAGTTGCATAACCTGACCCTAAGATCATTTAACCTATTTTTTCATTCATTCACTTATTTATTTGGTCATTTATGATTCAAAAAATATTAATGATATCTTCTGTGCAGATAAGACAAAAGATAGCAGTAGGAGAGGTAAATGGAGGGACCAGCAGATGGCATAATGGTTATGTCATTGGACTCCCATGTAGTCAACTGTGGTTCAAATCCTGGACCTAGTGGCTTAAAATTCACACTGGGCACGTGTGTGCGTGCCCAAAATCCCAAGAGGAGAATAGAGGCGAGGGGATTGCAGCATGACCATCCCCACTGGGGGTTGATTTTTCACTTTCTGTCCCTCTGTATGTCTGGGGAGTGCAAGCACCCTATAACAACAACAACAAAACTCTCCAAAGAAAAAAAGGAAAGAAGAGATGAACGGAAAGGTGATTAAAATACATTCTTGACCATAATTTCTTTTCCTTGCTCTTCCATAAATTCATGAAAGACATCAGATTGTAGTTTTCTAACTTGTTTATTTTTTAATTGTCCAAGAGCTCGTGTGCTCACCAGAGACACAAAGATAGAGAAAAAGAGAGAGAGAGGAGAGGTAGAAAGCACCCCAGTGGGGCATGATCACAATCCTTTCTCTATCTCTCCATCCTGTCAGGATTTAGGCATGCATATACACACACCCTGCATATTTTTCAAGCCACCAGGGCCAGGATTCAAACCACAGTTGGCCAAATAGGATCCAGCTCCTTTAACCACGAGGCCACAGAGCCAGCCCTTTAATTACAAATTAAATATGACAAATAAGGAACATGACTTATTTCCTGGGGAGGTGGAAGCAAGCTAGAGCTAAGACTTAAGGCTTTTTTGTTCCCTACATTAATGATGATTATGTAATCGTCTGTCCATAGACTTGCCAAAGCTTGGCACCTTATAAGTTATTCTTCTACTAATACTCAGTATGTCTGGCTAAAGTAGAAAAGCATCAAAGAGAACCAGTAGAGCCCTTCAGTGCTCCCTCAAGGGTCTGCCCTTATCACTCTGCTTCGGTATCTTCATGGTCTGAGATCCAAACAAGGGGCCACAGGAAAGCCAGGGCTTTTTCAGAAGGTAAAGCCCAGATTAGAAACTTTCAAACCAAGCATGCCACTGGCTCACCAGAAAGGCTCGATGTACAGACAGACCTAACCCTAATGTGAAAGAGGAGTGAAAGCGTATTGATTGCTTTAATACTATTTCCAAGAAAATCAAATCATCTTGGATAAATATGAGCACCATGAACTTGTGCAAGGTTTCAATTTCCAAGTGTAATCAACAGGCAGATTGGAACAGAATGAGCTAGATATTTCATTGTTCAGTAAATGCATGAGAAAATTTGATTTCAGAAAGCAAGATTGCAGTATCTGGATTAGTTCGACATCTAAAAACGACAGCAAATTTGTCGCAGACCACAAGTACTGCATGATAGTTCATTCTTTACAAATCAAGAGTAAATTAAGAACGACGAGAACTTGGTTATAGAAGAGCAAAAGTGACCTTTTGTGTAGCTGAGTCGATGGCTTACACCAGAGACTTGGTCCTTGTCTCCCATCTTGTGTCCTATTGAAGTCTGGAGATGAAAACCCTAACCAGGAGGTTCTTCTTCTTACACCCACCAACGAAATGACAATGGGCCAAGGTCTCTCACTTCGGAAATAAGCTAGATCCTTCAGTACTGCCGCGGAATGAGGTTAAGGCAGAGTTAAACTTATGTCACATTTTAGAGTAGGCAGAGCCCAAAACTAGTTAGTTTAAGTAGCGCAAACCTGATGGGACTACAAAAAGTTTATGAAAAATGGAATTAAAGCACAATTTATTTTAGTGCAGAAAATTTTGAAAACCATGTGTAGTTATTATTATTATTATTATTATTATTATTATTATTATACTCACGTTTCATGAACTTTTTGAAGACCCCACCTTGTAGGAAGTATAACCAATTTCTGACTCTCAAGGGTTTGATTAACCCCAGCTTGTTTATTATCTGGGTTCCTTTTGTCTTTACTGAACTGCTGATATTATTTTTTAATTAGGAAAGTACTAAGAACTAATTATAGGTAATTAGGAAAACCAAAAAAAAAAGGGGGGAAAAATTAATTTCTGGTGCCATACCATAATAATATCACCCAGAGAGAACTATAATTAATATTCTTCTTATTTCATTTTAGTCCTTTTCCATGTATTACCTATTTGTCTAAATAATATATGGATAAGAGTATAACGTATGACTGTATAATAGGGTTAGAGCCTTGAGTGCTCACTATGTGCCAGGTAATACTTCTAGTACTTTAGACATATTAATTGATGTAATTGCTATGAAGTAAGGTTGGTACTATTATGGGGGGTGGGGTCTTTATCTATTTAATTTGCTATAGGGTATGTGTGCTTACTAGAGAGAGACAGAGACAAAGACAGAGAGGGACAGTGAGAAAGCACCCCCAGGGATGCCACACCCCTGGTTTGCCATACCAGTGTCTTCTCCATTCTCCTCTCGGGATCTTGGTCACTCACACACACGTGCCTGGGGTGTTTCTCAAGTGACTGGGTCCAAGACTAGAAATGTACAGTTGGCCATGTGGGACCCAGCCACCTTAACCACCACCAGCTGGCCCATGAGGGGTCTTCAAAAAGTTTACAGAAAATGCATATTATAAAAAAACTATGCATAGATTTCCTTTTTTTTTTTTTTGCCACAAAAATTAACTAGTGCTTTCATTCCATTTTCTACAAACTTTTTGAAGTTTCCTCATATTATACTCATTTCAGATATGAAAACTGAAGTGTTAAGTGACTTGTCCGGGATTAAGCAGTAAGTAAGTGACAGACTGGGGACAGACCCCAGCAGCCAGCCCTAGCATACCACATAAGCTCCAGACCACCATGGTAGTATTTGTCTTGGAAAATTCCATTTTAATGAGACTACAACATTCTGTTAAATGGATATAGTTTAGTTTACATAGCCATTTCCTTATTTTTGTATATTTATATTATTTTTAGTTTTTTACTTGCTCTTTTACAGTAATGATTTGGCAAGTACCTTTAACCATAGAGCTCTTTACCTATTTTTGATTGTTTCTTAGTAGTAGAATTCCTGATTAGCCCCATAGCCATGCGATTAAGGGAGCCAGACCCCACATAGCCAAGGGTTGAACCCCAACCCTTACCACTCAGAGAACACCTCAGGCACATGTGCAAGCATGCCAACGTGCCAACGAGATGGCGAAATGGAGAAAGAACTCCAGTGTGACCACACCCATTGGAGAGAGCTCTCTTTGTCTCCCTCTGGCAAACACACATACTTTCCAGCCATTAAAAAGCAGAGGTAGAATTCCTAAATCAAAAATACAGGTATTTTGAATGTTGTGGAATATATTACCGTACACCTAATTCTCTTCTCCTGGGTTTTATGACATCTTTGCCCTTCATAGAAGGCAGCACATGAAGCATTTGATCCCAGTCAATTGGCTCTTTTAGGAAGCAGTGGAGGAGGGACTTCGAAATCATGTCTGAAAATCTTTTTTTCTCTAATCTCTTAGATCTCACTTCTGTAGAAGTCTTCTAGAAATAGTGACGCATGATTGTGGTATTTGCATTTCTAGAATTCCACTTAAAGATGTTAAAAAAGGACAGACTATAGAAGTTAACTATTTAGTGACTTGAAAAATAATAGATGATCATTTGTGCCTGTGCGCTGAGTTCTGAGTTTATTTAATGACACAAAATACAAATGATAACTTAATAATCCGAGTCTCTGGGTTGGAATATTTTCACTAACACTTTTGGCATTAACAGACTGCCCTACGTTGGGACCTCACTAACATTTCTTAATAGTAGGGTGACTTCTCTATAAGGGTTGCTTTGGATGGTGAACGATTTATGTGGGATACCTATTTATTTATTTTTGAGAGAGAGAAAGAGAGAGAGGAATTTTTGCTATAGGGCCCATGTACTCATGAGAGAAACAGAGAGCCAGAAAGCAAGAACAGCCCCTGCCCCCCGAGGATGGCTAAGCTTCAATTCTCTCTCCTCCATTCTCCTCTGGGGATTTTGGGCACACATGCACATGCACCCGACGTGAGTTTCAAGCTACCAGGTACTAGATTCGAACTGCCGTTGGCTACATGGTAGTCCAGCACCTTAACTGCTATGCTACCTGCCAGCCCTAGTGTGAGATTTTCTTTTTTTTTTTTTAGAGGTTTTCACTATAGGGCGCGTGCGCTCGCCAGACAGACAGAGAGAGAGAGACAGAGAGACAGAAAGCGAGAAATCACCCTCCAGGAGGGATGGCCACACCGCAATCCCTTCTCCTCCATTCTCCTCTCAGGATCTTGGGCACGCACGCACACGCGCCCGGAGTGAGTTTTAAGCCACCGGGTCCGGGACACGAACCACGGTCGACTACGTAGGAGTCCAGCGACACAGCCATTACGCTAACTGCTGGTTCCCTAGTGTGAAATATTTTAAAACATTCCTAACTTCAACTGATTTTCCTAAGTAGCTTCATTTCACAAGGTAAAAGGACAATACACAGAACCAACACAAAATGTGTCCTTTCTTTGTAGCGAGACTTGAGAAGTTCTTGTGAGTTCTTCCCCTTGTTACTCCAGTCCACTGAGACTGAATCCTTACTACTTTAGGGTGCATGAACCCCTAAGTCAGTTTTGGGTACAACTTTAAGTATGTGCTTTCTTAGGGAAGAGGGTCATAGCATTGATTAGATTCTCAAAAGGGGGCCACCCTCTCCCTAAAAATAAAAAGCCACTAGTATATGATGCCATAGCCTTAAATGCATACTCTGTTATTTTACAATAAAGCTAACAAATATCAAATGTTTATGAATATAAAAGATAAATTTCTTAGGCAAAAATCTCCAAATCAATGAAGGTCATTTTTCTTTGAATTGCTGCCTTGGGGAAAGAAACCCAGATTTAGTTCCTGTTCTCCCTCCCTCCCTGCCAAGGTTCAAAGAGCAACAATTTAGAACTTGAAGTTACCATAGCAACACAATCTGTTTAGAGTGTCATGAAAAAATAAGCTGCAAAAATAAGTTGAAGTTCTGGAGATTTATGGGGGATGGAGGGCCCTCTGAGGCATTGTCACCTCTCCTCTTTGGGCCACTGGCTCTGTTTTAGGAATTTTGTTTATTTTGATGACAGCAGGGTGTCCCCCACCCCCACCCCAAGCCTCATTTAAATAGCATTAAGAGTATTCATGGTGGTAATTTGAGAAGTAATTACTAAAGAAATTGTCTTCAAGTCTTTTTCCCACCTTAATTTTTCAAGGAAGCACCAAACACCAGCGTCTGACTTTTAACACAAGGACTGTCTGCAGGCAGGGTGGAAACAGAACTACCCGGGAAGGGTTGTTTGCTCCCTAGAGACAGAAGTCTGCCCTGTTCTTCAGTGGGGTTTCTGGGGAGCAGTGGGTGGAGACTGTCACCCCATAGAGGAGGGTCAGACCCTGCAGCCACCTCTGACCTGTCACACAGCCTTAGGTGAGCGGCTTCCTTCCTGAGCTTGGGTTAGGGTCCTTGCTGCAGGCTAGAGGTCCCTCCTCCCCGGAATCTCAGGAAGACGTGATCATGCGGCCTGCTGCAGGGCACCCACGAGAATACCAGCGTTTTCTGTGCCTTCTTTCATACAATCTGCTGAACTGACCATACAGAAAATGGTCTGAAAACAGTAAAGTCATGGAGACTGGCAGGTGGTGTGGTGGTTAAAGGCGCTGGACTCCCACATGGCTGACCATGGTTCAAGTCCCGAACCTGGTGGCTTGCTTTCTCACTTTCCCTTTCTCTCTTTCTCTGTCTCTCTCTGATCAAGTTGGAAAATAATAATAATAAATAAAGTTAAATAAAATAATTCTTAAAAATATAACAGTAAAGTCTCCTAACCTCATAGGTGTTAATATGGATGGAAGTAAAGTGGGTGTTTTTGCTCCCGCAGGTCATGATGCTGATCCAGAACCATCCAGTCCCCGTCATTGCCATGGTCAATGGCTTGGCCACAGCAGCCGGTTGTCAGCTGGTGGCCAGCTGTGACATTGCTGTGGCGAGCGACAAGTCATCTTTTGCCACTCCTGGGGTGAACGTAGGCCTCTTCTGTTCCACCCCCGGGGTTGCCTTGGGAACAGCGGTGCCTAGCAAGGTAACTTAGCTTCCTTCAGAGCCTTCTCTAGAGTTTATCCTCCAGTGACTGCAATGTTTCAGAATAGCTTGTTAAAAACGCCATTCATATCAGGACATTCTGCTCAGGGCAGACCGGCAGCCATCCCTGTGCCCCTCCTAACATGTGGGAGGGAGAAGCCACAGCCTGTTCCTCACTACATTTCAATCGTGCATGCCCTCTGTACAGCTCACTAGGTGTTTCTGTTTATTTTCGTAAAGGGATATATTTTTGTAATCTTACTTGAAATGCGGTTGAGACTGTTTTGTGGTGCTGAATGGGTGCCCATGAGATATAATGGCTTGCTGACATAATGGCAGTTATCAAGAGGCTGGGATAGGAGTGGCACTGGCTTACTGTGTGTCGACCACCTGTCTCGTTCTAGGAAGGATTTAAAGAGGTTGATTTACCAAGTTCTGGGTTTACATAGCCTGGCGTGCTATGCTGAATCTGCCCAAGAGAGAGCCACGTACACAATAGTTTTGTCATTGCGTACACAACGAAGTTCATTTTCACCACACAGCTGTCTTCCTTCCTATAATACCATACAATGTTTTCTTTAGTTAAAACATTATTTCTTCCATGAGAGAGAATAAGAGAGACAGATACCCTCAGCAGGAGCTTCACACTACAATCCACCCCCATCCGCAGCCAACCCAGTTCATAGACTCAACACGATTGCACTTGGCACGCACAGGGAGACTTCCGGTCTCGAACCCAGGACTTCCCATGTGGGTCCAACTTTGCAGAATGTTCTGTTAATGCTGCACCACTGCAGCTGGCCCATAAAATGATGTTTACCACACAGTCCTTAAGTGTAGACCAACAAAATCTTTTCAGAAAAAGTGCATCCTCATTCTCTACTGGAAATCCGTAGGAAGAGGGCAAAGTCCTACCATGGCAAGTAAGGAACTTAAGCTACTTTCTAGAATATATTATCTATTTTAGCATCAACTGCGAACATTAGCTGTTGCCCACATGCCTGAGGCACAAAAGAAATGAGGCTCAAGGGGAATCGAGGAGCAGGACCAAGAAGTTTAGGGAAGTACTGCCTCCTTTTACACGTCTCCTGATTAGTTTTTGCAGAAATGTACGTTTGCAAGGAAATTCTGAAGACTGACACCTGCAAACACACATACTTATGTGGGCTCCATGCTGCACAGGGTGACAGCTTGCTCACATGTCATCAGACTGAGGGGCTGTTTTGGATTCTGTCAAAATAGACGTTTACCTGAAATGTATAGACAATCGGAAAATGTATAAAGCCTTACTTTGTGCCAGTAGATTAAATGAAATTGTATTGCAAACCAACTGTCAGAGCTTATTAATAAACTGCCATATAGCTGTGAAAATCAAGTCACAGGGCTTTTGCAAAGTAAAAGGTGGCCATATTGGTTAGTCTGCCCAGTCGCTACTTCTGCAACCACATGGCATGCTAGAGAGTTCCACAGGTTAAGGCATTTGAAACTTTCATATCAGCCTTACTGTCAGAATAAGAATCTATTCTTTAACAAACTTTCGAAGTCAAGTGGTATTAAAATGTATTTTTAGTAACTTAATACCATATCATATGTATCAAATTCTAAATTTATTTTAGGGGAGAAAGCTGGGCAAATGGGCTGGCCTCATAGTATAGCAGTTAAGCACTGTACATAGAGAATTGGATCCTACATGGCTGACCATGGTTTAAGTCTGACCCTAGAAGCTTGAAAAACACGCTGGGAATACGTACATGTATGCCCAGAGTCCTGACGGGATGGAGAAGTGGGAGAAAAGGATTGCAGCATGACCACACCCCACTGGGGGTTCTCTCTCTCTCTCTCTCTCTCTCTCTTTCTCTCTCTCGGGCATGCTTTCTCTCTCTCTCTCTTTCTGTGATAAGTGCACATGCCCTCTGGAAAGTCAAAAATGGAAGAAAGAAAGAGAAAGAGAATGAAAAGGAAATGTGACCCAAAAAGACCTCAAGTTCCAAGGAAGCCCAGTTCTTAGAAACCAGTTCTTGTGTAATTGTCAGTTTGACAGATTAAGAGGCAGGGACTTTGTAAGAACCAAAGTAAGCTTTCACCTCCCAAAGACAGTTTGTCTCAGAAGATGGGAAAGAATCTCCTGTGTTGTCCTACTCAGGCTCCCGCTCTCTGGTCGCACATACTGGCCCGCAGAAGCCTTCTGCATCGCTCAGTCAGTGGTAGCAACCTTGTTTATGAGACCTCTGAGCTTTTCCCTAACTAGCTGTGGAAAGGGCATCAGCGTTCCCTCCGTGGATGTCCTTACATGTTGGGCCCATTAATGCTGAGCCACTTGGAGGCATGATCCAGGAAGATGGTGTGGGATCAACGCTAATGAACGGAAATCACAGCGCTGATAAAGGGAATTTTTGTAGGAGGAAAAGGCTATCAGAGCGTAAGGCCTTTGTGAGATTTCTGGATCTGTTGATCTGGTCTGCGTGGCCTGGCCTAGGAGAAAAACTTGGAATTCATACAAATATAAACCTGATCGAAAACTCCTGCCTGTCGTCTTTGTTCAACTGCTCTTACACGAGCACATCCACACACAGGCCCATCGAGTACGTGGGTGGTGGCCCCGTATGCAGCACCGAGGAAGGAAAGCAGGAGCTTTTGCAAACTGGCCTGGGCTGGAAGCTCCGGCCCTTTCAGACCAGCTAAAACAATATGTGTGTGTCACTAGTGCCCTCTGCTGGTCACCACAGTTCCCTGCATGACTGTGATAGAAACCTAGTCTGTAATTTGTCCACTGGGGACAGAAAGGATGGAGTCCATCTCCGTGTTCATGCCAGACTGAACCTGGGCATGAATAATTTTCCCTGTCTGTGAAGTGCTTCTCTGCTTTGGTGTGAATTAAATAATGCATCTTCATTGCACCGTATAAACGCCTTGCCTGGTGCAGCTGCTCCCAGCCCCACTCAGAGCTGGCCTTGCTCAGAGAGGCAAAGCCAGGACCTCAGGCAATTGTTACCACGGGGGAGCCCATGAAAAATCAGACTCCCTTCTTCCCACACCCGTAGTCTCTCCATGTAGGAATACTTGCTTCCACCCGTTTTAACTTTCTACATCTGTAGAATCTGAATTCCTAATGGTCCAATTAGAACAGAATAGAGTTTCCAAGCTGGAAAGAG
>NW_006159757.1:1789327-1805933 GCF_000334495.1 Tupaia belangeri chinensis | reverse complement strand
AAGCCTCGCTGCTCAGATGAGCACAGCCACCAAAGAGCCTGAGGGAAATGCAGTGTCTCGGGCCTGTCCCAGAGAGATGGCATCATGGCAGTGATTAGCGTGGCCATCCAAATTCAGAAAGTGCGACCTTAGAAAGCATGTAGTTTGGGACCAGCAGTTCGCATAATGGCTATGTCACTGGACTCCCATGTAGTCGACCACAGTTTGAGTCCTGGACCCAGTGACTTAAACTCACACTGGGCATGTGTGCATGCGTGCCCAAGATCCCAAGAGGAGAATGGAGGAAAAGGGATTGTGGCACGGCCTTCTCACCTGCAGGGTGATTTCTCGCTTTCTTTCTGTCGCATATGTTGAAATCTGCTCACCACAGATACAGTATTAGGAGGTGGGCACTGGGAAGTGGTTAGGTCACAAGGGTGAAGCCCTCATGAATGCGAAGTGTCCTTATAATAAGGGACCCAGAGGTCTGCCTTGTCCTTCTTCCCCCACCTGAGGACCCAGTGAGAAGACAAAACCAGGAAGCAGGTCCTTATCAGACACCAGATTGGCAGGCACCTTCATCTTGGATGACCCAGCCTCCAGAACTGTGAGCAATATTGTGTGGCTTGTGAGCTGCCCAGTAACATGCTGTTAGTGCACCATGATGGACTAAAGCACCTTGCAGGAGGCAGGGAGGACCATAGCATATGGTTTTTGTTGTACTGGGGGACTTAAAAGGATCCTCAAGGCCCTCCACTTTAAACGACCACCCCCTTTCCAGTACTGAGATAGCTAAAAGGCAACATTAGGGATTTATAGCAATTTATAGTTAGGAGTCTTAATAGCCACTGCATTGATTAGCTACCCAATCAGCGCCCAGTGCTGTACCTGCTATCTCCATCCTTCACAGTACTGCAGGAGGACCGAGGCACTTAGTCCCATTTTCCAAATGAGGAAACCGTCTCCAAGGGGTTACAGTTTAAGGCCTTGTAATTAGTTGGTGGCAAAATTTGGGTTCTTTCTACCAAGTTGTGCTGCCTCCAGATTAAGCCGTGACCTCAAGTTCTTTTTGTTACTTTTAATGCAAATAACCCTGGGAAGAGGAACTATTAAATTGCCAGCTTCTTAGGGTGACTAAACGGGTGCCAGCCTGAGAGGCAACATGAATTGACTGGGAAAAGGGTGGGGTGTATTTTCTTCTCTTCCATCTCAAGTTTCTGGGGACGCTGTGTAGGAACTTGAATACTAAGTGAAGACTGTCCTAATTAGCTATGAAATCCACAGGCTTTTTTACCTCAGTGAACGCCACTCTCTTATCTGTTCTGTCTGAGCAAAATCCCTGTCAAGCAATATGATGCTAAATGGTATCACCCCATTAGGCAGATAAGGACACTGAGGCCTGGAGAGGGGGATGTGGTGGGGAACTGAGCAGGATGACGAGGAAGTGAAGGGAGAGCCAGCATGCAGGTGGGCCCTCTGAGCTGTGGCTCCCTCAGGCACACCTTCCTCCCCTGAGCAGTGTTAATCCCATTTAAACTTCTCAGTCAGTGCAGCTGCTGTGGTGCAGTGGTAACACCGCCCTGCAAGGCTGGACGTGTGTTCGGATTCCAGATGGCTTAAAAACACACCCAACCTGTGTGCATGGTGTGTGCAGGTTCCTGAGGACACAGGGGAGGACTGGGGAAAAGGGACAGCAGTGTGACAAGACCCTGTCAAGGGTGCTTCTCTCTCTCTCTCCTGCACACATGCGTGTACACGTGACTAGTGTGAGGTCCTTGCTGCTTCAGAGGAGGAAATGAGGCCCATCCCTGATCACCAGCCTGGCATGGACAGATTCCAAGTTTACGCATGGTGGGGAGAGAACCCTTGGCCAGGCTTCTGGCCTCCTTCTATCAAACCTCAATCCTAAATCCTCTAACCTAGTCTCACAACTTTAAAAAAACCTTCTAGGTCAGTGGTTGTGAACCAAAAACAACACGCCCTGGGGACATTTGACAATGCCTGGAGATGTATGTGCGGGTGCGTGCATTTGCCAGAGACAGAGAGGGAGGGAAAGGAGGACACACTCTCCCGGAGAATGGTCACACCACCATCCCTTCTCCCCTGTCTCTCTCACTTTTTTCAGAGTTTAAGACACACATACACATGCATCTGGCATGTATTTTTCAAGCTACTGGGTCCAGGACTCGGGGCCATGGACCTGGCCCTCTCTTTTTTTGTTTCTTTCTTTCTCTCCCTTCCTTCCTTCTTTCTTTCCTTCCTTCCTCCTTTTTCTTTATTCACAATCGAGTGTGTGTGTATGTGTGAGAGTGAGTAGCAAGAGAGACAGAGATGTGAGCACTCTCTCTAGGCTTTGGTCACGCTGATCTCCTTCCTCCGGTCCTCCAACCTGTCAGATCTCAGGCCTTCGCACACATGCCCGGCATGTCTCAGGCTGCCCAGGCCAAGTATCTAAACCAGAGTCGCCGAGTGGGAGCCAGCTTCTCATGGACAGAGCATTACTGCTGCCACAGAGCCAGTCCACTTGGAGACATTTTTATTGTCACAATTTGGTGGTGGAGGTCTTACAGGCATCTAGCGGGTTAAGGTCAGGGAGGCTGTGGCATGCCCTTCAATGCACAGAAAAGCCCACACAACACAAAATGATCTGGCCTCAAAGGTCAATATCACCAGGGTTGGGAAACCCCGCTCTCAGTAAGGAAGGCTCCCAAATCCGTATCCCAAGCTAGTCCGTTTATCATTACTGCCTAACAAGCTACTCACAACTCGAAGCAGCGCTCATTCCTTATGCTCATAAATTTGCAACCTGGACAAGGCACCATACTGAATGCTTATCTCTGCTCCTCGGTGTCTGTGTCTTCAGCTGAAAAGACTCGAAGACTGGAGAGTGACAGCTAGGGGACCAGTCTGAGGGCTGCCCACTCATTTGTCTGGCTGTGGAGGAGGCTGCCTCTCAGCTGAGCCTCAGCTGGACTGTCCACTGGCACACTTAGTCTGGCCTCACAATGTAGCTTGGGTTTCCTCACAGCATGGTGGTCAGGTTCCAAGACTGAGCATCTATATTAGTCAAGGTTCTCTAGAGAGACAGAGCTGATAGGATATAGATATAAATGATGTGCATATATAAAGGAGAGGGGACTTATTAGAATTGGCTCACATGATTATGCATCTGAGGGGTCCCACAATAGGCTGTCTGTGAGCCAGAGACCCTGGGATACCAATAGCATCCAGTGGCAAAGTCTCAATCCAAAGGCATCAGGACTAGGGAAGCCAGTGGTGGCCAATGCTGGGAACCAAGGGAAAAGGGGCTACTGCTGTTAAGTCCTGGAGTCTACAGACTAGAGAGCCTTGGCAGTTCTCTTTTCCTGTTTTTGTTCCATTGGACCCTGAGCCAACTGGGTAGTGGTCAGGACCACCAAAACCAATTGAGGGCAGGTCCTTCCTTCTCTGTCCACTGAGACTCACATGGCAACACCTCTGGAAATACCTTCATAGACACCCCCCAATAATGTTTTACCGGCTAATGTTTTTCTCTAGGTATTCCTTAATCCAGTCAAGTTGACACCTGAAATTAGCCATCATAGCATCCCAAGAGGAAGGTCTAGGTGGCTGCTGCATCTTCTTTTTTACCTAGCCACAAAAGAACCAGTCACTGTAGTGTACTCTCTTTGTCTTCATTCATTCATTCATTCATTCTTTCATTCCCTCAGAACTATTTGGTAGGTTGCTTACTGTGTGCAACCTACAGTCTTCGGGTGCTGGAGATACAGAAACAAAGAACACTTGGGGGAAAAAATCCTGCCCTGTTGGAGTTTCTACCCTAGTAAAGAAGATATACAATAAACACATAAACAAGTAACATACGTAGTATGTTAAATGCTAAAAGATGCAAAGGATAAAACTATTCCCAGAAAGAGGGGTAGTGTTGGGGTTTGTTTGGAAATTTTAATAGGACAGTCATAGGGAACCTCACTGGCAAGGTGACATATGAGCAGAAACCTGAAGGGGATGGAGACTAGAGCCTTGAAAACACCTGGGGAGGGAGTGGAAGGAGCATGTAGGCAGGGGCTTTTCAGAGAAAGAGCAAGAGGTAGAGGGAGGGAAGGTATCCTTGCCCCGTGTGTCCCTGTGACCTGGAGACCTCCTTTCGGCAGCGTTCAAGTGCAGAGATTTAGCCTTGAATTACCACTGAGGTGCACTGGGTAGAGGCTGTGAACCAGAGGCCACTATGGAATAAGGAAGTCACGCTCTTTTCTGTGGGCCTCAGAACTGGAGAAGAGAATGTGGAGGGAACTGGGCATCCTCTGCTTACCACCTCCTACTGATTTAAGCGAAAGCATGCTTGGCTCTTCATCTTTGGAAGACATTCTCTTTATCTCCCCCTCCTTAGGGAGACTGGAGGCCACTCTTTCACATTGGACTGGGGTGATGGCACCTGCAAAGGTGTTTCCCTTAGGAAGCAGCCCTGAGTAGTTGGTGGGAGGTGAGGGACCTACTGCTGTAGTCCCCTGCCCTAGCAGGGCTGGATGCCTCGATCCATGGAGAAGCTGAGAACATGCAGCGCCACCTCTTCTGGCCTGTGTGTATTGTCTTTGCTCTTGGGAGGACCTGATCTCATCCCTAGCAGGAGGCTTGGGATTGAAGTCATCAGAGGTGATAGATGGCATGTTATCTGAGGAAGCAGATCCTTGGGCTGAGAATTATTGTTAATTTAGGATAGCAACTGTCTCCATGGAGTGACAATAGAGAGGGCAGGATAGACATGGCAATGGCTTGTGAGGAGAGGGCCTCAGTGACCTTGTGTGTTTCCTCCGCAGGTTGCCTTGGAGATGCTGTTTACTGGGGAGCCCATTTCTGCTCAGGAGGCCTTGCTCCACGGGCTCCTCAGCAAAGTGGTGCCAGAAGAGCAGCTGGAGGAAGAGACCATGAGAATAGCGACAAAGATTGCCTCCTTGAGCCGTCCTGTGGTGTCTTTGGGCAAGGCCACCTTTTACAAGCAGCTGACCCAGGACCTTAGAACAGCCTACTGCCTCACCTCCCAGAGCATGGTGAACAACCTGGCCCTACCAGATGGGCAGGAGGGAATCAAGGCCTTCATCCAGAAGAGAAAGCCCAACTGGTCACAGTGAGCCACCGGTAACAGCCTCCTTCACCAGAGGGCGGAAGGAGGAGTGAGCCCAGTGGGCAGCTCTCAGGAAGCCCCCTCCCTTACCTTTTGATTCCCACCCACCACTGCTGCCTCTTGACGGAGGAAGACAGCCTGCTTTTGTCACAGTCCGAAGTGGGTTTATGTGGGTTTCATAGCAGGTGGTCTGTTTTAAAAGTCCTGAGTCCTTGGGGAAAGGGTGAAATGGAAAAGAAATGACATGCTGATTTCAAAAGAGGATTAGTGAGGATGCAGGGTGAGTGAGCTATGGTGGAAAGGCTGGTCTAGTGCTTGTTATGCTTCTTCACAGCCTTGAAAGTGAATGACCACCCTCACTCGGGGGAAGGCAATGCCCACGGAAGGATGCCAGCTTGACTCTTCTCAGAAATGTCCTCCAAAGTAGGACTAATTCTGGTTGCTCAAGAGAGGTGAAACATTTCAAATCTCCACAAGATAGGTCTCCACACTGCAGATCTTCTTGATTCTATTGAGAAATAATCATGTCTATGGCTTTGGAATAATCTTATGTGATTTCAGTAGATTAAATATTTATAGAGACTGGTCATTTTATCTTGCAAACTAGACTGTAAGCTGTTTGCTAAAAGAAAAAAAAATAAAGGAATATTTCTCTGTATACCTACTCTGATGGACTTATATGGGGCCTCATATCTACAATGAATGTCTTTGCCATCTAAGTTCTTGTGCAACTGGGATTCTGCACTAAACTAAAACATTAAAGAGATGGGGGAGGGAAGCAGCATAACACATATTCTTTCTATTAAGAATCCCCTCTGGAGGCTAGGGGGTAGTGTGGTGGTGAAGACGCTGGATTCCCACATGACTGACTGCAGTTTGAGTACCCAGCCCAGCAGCTTGAAAATCATGCCAGGCACATGTGTGTGCATCCCCCAAAGTCCCAAGAGGAGAATGAAGGACAAGAAATTGCAGCGTGACCATCCTCCCCAGGGAGGATAATTTCTCACTTTCCCTTTCTCTGGTGAGCGCATATGCCCTATGGCAAAAACCTTACCAAAACATCACCTCTGGGCCAACCAGGTGGCATGGAAGTTAAGGCACTGGATTCTGCATGCTGGCTCTCCCATTCAAGTTCTAGATCCAGTAGTTTGAAGATCATGCCAAGCACATGTATATGCATGCCCAAAATCCCAAGAGGAGAATGGAAGAAAAGGGATTGCAGTGTGGCCATTCGCCCTGGAGGATGATTTCTCACTTTCGTTTTCTCTGTCTCTCTGGTGAGCACACATATCCTATGGCCAAAAAAAGAAAAAAGAATCACATCCTCTAGACATATTTCTAAATTCTGCTCAGCTTCTGGTAAAAAATTCAGAGTAGCAGCAGGCATTTGAGTTCCCCAGTTGAACACGTGTTTGGGTTATGACCTAAATATAATTTTTGGCATCTGAACAAAGCGATGTTCCAGATCTCTTGTCCTGAAGCTGGACCATAGGCTGTTTGGGGTTTTTTTTGTTTGTTTGTTTTGTTTTGTTTTGTTTTGTTTTTGAGAGGTTTTTACTATAGGATGCGTGCGCTCGCCAGAAATACAGAGAGAAACACAGAGACAGAAAGCGAGAAATCACCCTCGAGGGGAGATGGCCACGCTGCAGTCCCTTCTCCTCCATTCTCCTCTCGGGATCTTGGGCACGCACACACACATACCCAGCGTGAGTTTAAGCCACCAGGTCTGGGATGCTAACCACGATTGACTCCATGGGAGTCCAGTGACATAGCCATTACGCCAACTGCTGGTCCCATTTTTATTTAAACCGAATTATTGGGTTTTTAGAAAAGTCATGATGCATTTCTGTGTAGAAAAAAATACATAACTTTTCCGACAACCTAATACTTCACCCTAAGAGTAGGATGTGACCATAAATGTCGTTACTGCCACTGCTACAGAACCATGTGGCTACAGAAACACCTATGGCTTTCATTCAGGTTTCTGGGGCAAGTAGCTCATGGAATGAACTATTTTTCCAGGTTTCTGTTGAGAGTGGCAATTTTTTTTCTTTCCTCAATCTTAGAAAGGTAGAAAAGAGCATGTTCTTGAAAGGGAGTTCATTACTAAGAGTGCTACCCATGAGCAGAAAAATCATTAGCACTCGCATTTCCTCGACACCGAGAGGGGCTAGGTACCCTTGACACGGCCTCTTTAGTCCTCCCAGGAGCCCAGTGGAGTAGGTACTCCAATGATCTCCATCTCACAGAAAAGTAGTTGATCCTTGACTTTGTTCAAGGTCAAATGACTGAGACTGTAAAGGTCCCAGTCACTGTCTGCCTGACAGAGCCCCTGGTCAGCTGCCTCAGTGGGGAACCCCTGTACTGATGTGAGGCCAGCTGGGAACCAGCAAGTCAAAGGAACGGCTGTCCTACTGCATGGCTGGCTGTTTTCCCAAACAAGGGACTCACCAAGCACTCTGCATTCAGAACTTTGCCGATGTGCAAGGGACAGCAGATTCCATTACCAGCAGCACCCCAGGGGGATTTTTACCACCAGCTCGTCGGCAGCTGGCTGCGGCTTCTAAACTAGCTTGTGAGGGCTGGCTGTTGTGGTCAGTTCAAAGATAATGCAGGTGAGGGAGGCCACCCACTGTGTGTCCCTGCTCGGGTGGCTCGCTGTGGAACTTACCACCTCACAGTTGCTGGACCTTGCAATGGAGGAAAGGGTGGTAGACACTTGAGCCTTCTCCAAAGCCTTCTCACACACTTTGACAAGCGAAAACCAAGTTAATGTTCCAGTTTCTGTGTGAGCGTGCACCGTGCCTCCAAAGCTCTGAAACTCTCAGGCTCCAGGCTTTCTTCCCAGCCTGTGAGCTGATGTGCATCAGGGGCTAGCTATACATTTTAATAGTCACCTGTGCCCAGAATAATCCAGAAAGAAAGCCTGCTACCCACTCTCTGATCTCATACAATTTATCCCAAGGCAAATATAAATTCTGGATTTATTTGTATCTCTGCTTCCTTTCACCAGGGTATTGAATGAACATTTTCTGATCACCACACAGAAAGACGACTTTTGGAAAGCCTCGCATATTCCTCTTCCCTCTGTACCATTTACTTCTGGGGGAGCTCAGCTCAGCTCAGCCCGCACCCCTACCCCATCAGGTTCAGGAGCTACAAATAAGTGAAGTGAGGATTCACTTCTACCTGCCCTGAGTGAGACCACGTGAAGACGGGCTTGACCCTGGAGGGTGTAAACAAACGGAATGAATGAGAGAACTCCAGTCTCCTGGCTGATTTCTCACCAGCTACTTAGAGGGAGTTACCATGCAAGAGTATATGGTGTTTTGTTTTGTTTTAAATAATTATTTATGTAATTGGGGTTTTTTAATTTGTTTGTTTTGTTTTGTTTTCCGTTTGCTATAGGCCATGTACACTCACCAGAAAGAAAGAGGGAAAGTGAGAAAGCAAGCCAGGACTCGAACCATGGAGGGTCATGTGGGAGTCCAGTGTCCAAACATCATGCCACCTCTGGCACATGGCTACTTAATGAACCCCAAACTGTGACAGGCATTCCTATGAAGTGGGTCTTCTTATCATCCCTGCTAGGAGGCTCATCCCCCAAGCTCTGGGGCTCAGGGAAGCTAGGTCATTTGCCCGTGGCTGAGCTGATACATGGTTTGGAGCCATCTGATGAGGAGGCCTGTGCTCCTGACTCCACACTGTACTCCTCCCGATATCCTGAAAAGATCGCCCTCCAGCTAGAGAGGCAGACCGGCCATGAGCTCAAGGAGACAAATCATAAATGGCACAGCAAAGGGAACATGGATTCACTTACCAAAGGATTTTTTTTTCTTTTCTTTTTTTTGTTAGAGAGATTATTGCTATACTGTGCATGTGCTCACTGGAGAGACAGAGAGAGAAAAAAATGAGAAATCACCCCCTGAGGGGATGGCCAGGCCACAATCCCTTCTCTTCCATTCTCTTCTAGGGATTTTGGGCATGTATACACACACATACCCGGTGTGAGTTTCAAGCCTCCAGGTCCAGGACTTGACACATGCTTGGCCATATGGGAGTCCAACAACATAACCATTATGCCATCTGCTGCCCCCCACCCCCTGCCCTTCTTTTTACAAGAAGCACTGAATGCAGTGCTCATCCCAGCTGTACGAACGTGTATAGGCAAGGTAGTCTCTGTTAAGAACAGTTTTCCTTTATATAAAAATGATACCCTTGAGTTCTATTGTCCTTGTAGTTCCGACATTCTCTAGCCTGCAAAACTGGGATTTGGAAACAGTGTAAAACTTGACACAGGAATCCACCTGGTGGCATGGCGGTTAAGTTGGATGGATCCACATAGCCAACTGCATGTCTGAGTCTCTGATCAAGTGGCTTGAAACCTCCAGGGTATGTGTGCAGGTATGTCCAAAATCCCTAGAAGAACATGGAGAAGGGATTAGACCTGTTCTCTCTCTCTCTTCCCCTCACCTCTGGGCAATGCACGCACCCTATTGCAAATTTCGAAAAAAGAAAAAGAAAGAAACAGGTGATTTGGGCCCAAATGAAATGCTCTTTTACAAATGGAAAAGATCAGGCATTTTACCCTGAGAAGTGGTAAACCCCCAAAAACACCCGATTCCACTTGAGAGTGAGAAGTCAGAGACTTCAAGATTTGAGGCCACACCTGAACCTTTGTAAGTTGTTATCTGTTAGGTAGACCCGGCGCAGGGGAGACCTCTATCAAACTTGGCAATTACTCTTAATTTGTCTAGGTGCTCCCAGGAGTCCTGTGATTATTCAGCCAGCTCCTTTCCTCCCTCCTTTCTCTAAAAACCAATTTCACTAAGGTGGCCCAAACGGTGACTCACAGATAAACTACCAGGTGATCTCTCTGGAAAAAAGAAAATCAATAATACCTGGACTGTCAAAATGCAGATTCCTGGGCTCTACACTAGACCTATGGAATCAGAATTTCTAATTTCTAGGGTCTAAAACAATGCATTTTAAAAATTTCCAAGTGATTTTGTAACACACTAAATTTTATGAGTGCCTGCATTAGGGTAGAAATGACAGATTAAAACTTTGCAGCAGAATGTGCATTCTAAAAGTTGAAGCAATTCAGGGACAAGCAGATGGCATACTGGTTATGTTGTTGGACTCCCATGTAGTCAACCATGGTTTGAGTCTCAGACCTGATGGCTTAAAGCTAACGCCGGGCACGTGTGTGTGCGTGCCCAAAATCCCAAGATGAGAATGAGGCCAAGGGATTGCAGTGTGGCCATCACCCCTGGGAGATGATTTCTCGCTTTCTATCTCTCTGTCTCTCTCTGTGTCTCTGGGGAGCACACATGCCCTATAGCAAAAATCTCTCTGAAAAAAAAAGTTGAAGCAATACAGAAATTTTGGGCAATTCCAATTGACTTGGGAAGGAATATGAAGATACTAGAGAAAGTCCAGGATCTTCTTATAGTTTTTTTTAATTGTCAGAGGGTACATGTGCTCTCTAGAGAGAGAGACAGAGGGGGATAAAAAAGAAAGGAAAACAGTTTCAGGGACCAACTACAGTGGTACAAGTGGTAGGGTGCTACCACGTGATGCTGGAGACGCATGGCAGGCCCAGGTCCAGCCCTAGACAACTGAACATGTCAGGCTTGGTGGTGCAAGCCCATAATCCTAGCTAACTGGGAGGCTGAGGTGGGAGGGTTGTGATGCAGCAAGACCTGATGGAAAATGCCTATCTCTATCTCAAATAAATAAACTTCGAAAATGTATATTAAATGTGTTTTCTTTCATATTTTGGAGCTCCAAATTAATCTTTCAGGGCCCAAATAGGCCCATGAATAGATGGTGGCAATCTGTGTTAGGCCTATAGTGTCCTTTGGATAAGATGGTCTGGCCTCCTCTAGCTGGCCAGTGTAGGGGTAATGGCCCTTCCCCAGGGAAATGGGGAGAAAGAGAAACCAGAGATTGGCTGAATCCAGTGTTAGGAGGTTTACAGTCGAGCTTGGCAGTCCTCTGATGTCCTTGTTGGTTTTATAGTGACATTACTATTGACTTTGGCTTTCCCTGTCCTACCCAAGAACATTCAAATGCAAACCCTAAACAAACGATTTGCAAGTACTTTATACGCATTTGAGAAAATTTTTTAAAAATTATTTTATGTAACTTTATTTATTTTAATTTGACCAGAGAGGGGCAGGGTGAGAAAGAGAGAGCAGACTACCAGGTCTGGACTCAAACCATGGTCAGCCATGTGGGAGTCCAATGCCCTTAACCACCATGCCACCTGCTGGCCCCAAGAAATCTTTTTTAAAGCTTATTTATTTTTATTTCTCCCATGAGTAGCAAAAGAAACACAGAGAGATAAAAGAGACAGCACCCCAACGGGGTCTTGGTGTCATGATTCACTACCTGTGTCAGCCACCCCTGGATCATGGGCATGCCTGTGCCGGTGTACTCAGGGAGGCCTCCAGATGCAGACCTGGGACCTTGCCATGTGGGTCAGCCTTGCAGAACACCACATTTTACTGTTTTATCACTGTCTGGCCTCCAGAAACCTTTCTTTCTTGTGTTACATGTTTTCAACGTTTTCTTTATCAACATTTGTACTGAAGTAGTAATTCCCAAATTTAGACACTTCTAGGAATTTAGAAAAAAGCAAAGGCCAGCTTTGTGGCCTTTGTGGTGGTGAAGGCAGCTGGATCCCAAATGGCTGACCACACAGTTCAAGTTTTGGACTCAGTAGCTTTAGAAATATGCCAGGCACATGTGCATGAGTGCCCAAAAATCTCAACAGGAGGGAGAGGTGGAAGAAAAGGGACTACAATGTGACCATTCCCCAAAGGGGGTGTTTTCTTCTCTCTTTTTCTCATTCTCTCTCTGGTGAACACAGGCAACCCCTTGCAAAAAAAGAAAAAAAAATGTGTATTGATTGAGATCTTAACAACATGTGATATGATCCCACAAAGACTAGTAAAGGAAGGGTCATTAAAAAAAAAAGACTCAAGGAAATTCTATTAGTTATCTATTATCATGTAACAATATTACCACAAATTTAGCAACTAAACACATTTTTTAAAAAAAACTAATAGTTTCTTTTTCTTTTCTTTTTTTAAGAGAGTTTTTTGTTGTTGTTGTTTGTTTGTTTGTTTGCTATAGAGAGACAGAAAGCAAGAAGTCATCCTCCCAGGGTGATGGCCACACGACAATCCCTTCGCCTCCATTCTCTCGAGATTTTGAGCACACACGCCCGATATGAGGTGGGTTGGTTTTTATTGGGGGGGAGAGGTTTTTGCTATAGGGTGCGTACGCTCACCAGACAGACAGAAAGAGACAGAGAGACAGAAAGCAAGAAATCACCCCCCGGGTAGGATGGTCACGCCGCAATCCCTTCTCCTCTTGGGATCTTGGGCACGCACACACACGCGCCCGGCATGAGTTTTAAGCCGCCGGGTCCGGGACGCGAACCGCGGTCGACTACGTGGGAGTCCAGCGACATAGCCATTACGCTAACTACTGGTCCCCACGCCCAATGTGAATTTTAAGCTGCCAGGTCTGGAGCTCAAACTGCAGCCAAGCCAACTGCATGGGAGTCCAGTGATGTAACCATTACACCACCTCCTGGTCCCCATCTAACAGTTTCTAAGGGTCAGGAATTCAGAGATAGCTTAGCTGGGTTCTCTACTTCAATGTCTCACAAAGATGGAATCAATGTGTCAACCAAGGCTGTAGTCTCATCTTAGGCTCAAGAAGAGAAGGGTTCAATTCCAATCTCACGTGATTGTGGGCAGCATTTAGGTCTCATTCAAGCTTCCAGACTGAGGGTCTCGGTTTCCTGCTGGTTTTTGCCCAGAAGCTATACTCAGTCACTTAACACATGGCTCTCTTCATGTAGCAGGTCCCAACATGGAAGCTTGCTTCATCAAAGCCAGGAGTCTCCTTGCAAGACAGATGTTACAATTTCATGCAACATGTACACCTGAATGCCATATTCCATTGGTTAGAAGTAAGTCATGGTGTCCATCTATGCTGAAGGGGAGGACATCACTGGGGAACATGAGGGCCACCTTAGAGGCTATCCTCCATAGAAGTCATGTGTTCTCCCACGAGGTATTTTTTCATTTGTGTTTTGTTTTGCTGTAGGGCACAGGTGCTAGCCAGAGAGAGCCAAAGAGGGAAAGTGAGAAATCACCCCTGTGGGGAAATAATAATGTGATGCCGTAATCCCTTCTCTTCTGTTCTTTTCTTGGGATTCTGGATGCACATGCACACACGCCCAATGTGATCCTCAAGCTACCAGTTCCGCGACTTAAACTACTCAGTTGGCCATGTGGGTTCCAGATACTCCAACTTCCACACCACCTGCTGGCCCAAGAAATGCTAATCTGGGGTTAGCATTTTAATAAAAATTATAGAAGTTCACAAAGCTCTTAAAAACCAGAGGAAGGATAGATAGTTTCCTGGGTGGGTGAGCTCTCTCTCCCCAACCCCCACAGGGACCACTAACACCCCTCCCCCTCCTAATGACGACCCATCCCTCACAAGTTATCATGTTCCCATGAAAGCAGATTTAACTTGCTTTATTTTTGTTGCTTGGATATTTTTCTGGGCCTGTTTCCAAAAGAAACAGTCAAGAGTTTTTTAAAGCATCAAATGACATATATTATTATTTTTTTAAATCACCAGAGGGCACATCCACTTACCAGAAAGAGACACAGAGAAAGGGAGAAGGAAAGGAAGAACACAACCCCCAATAGATCGCTGCAATCCCAACTCCTTCATTTCTCCATCTTGTCTGGATTTGGGGGATGTACACACATACACCTGGTGTGTTTCCAAGTCACTGGAACCAGGATTCAAATTGTGGTTGACCATGTGGGATCTGGCTCCCTTAACCTCTAGGCTATAACGCCAGCCCCCAAACCACCTATTTCTGAGTGCCTACTTACTTGCAAAGCACTATGCTAGATACTATGGGATTGGTTTTCTAAGAAGTGTAAGACAATCCTGACCCTCTAGTAGTGTAGCTTCATAGACAGATAAGTCATGACCGCATTAAAATTCAAAAACAAAATACTTGTTACCCTTCCAGCCCCCACTCATTAGCTGTGCAATGTGTGCAAGTTATCACTTCTTTGAGTCTCAGTTCTTCTTGGTTACCTATGGCTGATAATAATACCTACCACCTATATGGTTGCAAGGGTTCAGTGAATGTAAGTGCAGCAGCAGCTGCTGTTGACGATCTTCTCCAGAGTCCCTTGGCCGTCTCCAAGTTCACCTGCAGCTGTAGTGGGCAGTGTCCACGAGTAGCAACTTTCCCTGTCAAGTGCCTTCTTCTTTTTTGCATTTCTGCGGCTTTCTTTTGGCCCTGAAGGACTTGCTCAGCCAGAAACAGGCCAACCCATAAGTACAGAGGAGTTAAGGTCTCCAGGGACACCCTCAAACAGAAGACAAGGCCATGGTTAAATGCTCCAGTCTCCCAGTCCACTGAAGGAGCAATGCTGAGGTGTGCTACTTGCATTTTCTCAGAAGGTCCCAGAAGGATCAAGACCAGTTACCCACAGCCGTGACCTGCTTGGTAGTACAACCAAGTCTGGTCTTCCTCCTTTCCTGCCTTACTTCATCCCACCCCATCACTAATCCTGCTGGGGATCACTTTCAATAAACCATCTTCACACAAGGCCTTGATGTCTTGTCTGCTATTAGATAAACCCAAAATAAGTCAAGAAGCTGAGTTGTATATAGAACTTCATGAGTATACCCACTCCCTTAGTAAACAAGTAAAAACAGGCAGGCTCAGCACCACGGTAAAGCACTGCTCAAGCTAAGCTATTATAGATCCATATATGTTATGGTTTGGATAATGATGTGTCCTTCAAAGGTCCACGGTTTGGAGTTTGGTCTTAGTGGGCAGTGACTGGATCATGGTAATTGAGTCATGAAGGCACCCTTGTCTTCAATGGATGAATGCCCTCTCTTGAGAGAACTGAGTGAATTCTACCTCTTGTGAGAAGGAATTAGGTCTCATGAAAGTGGGAAGCTGCTTGCATCTTTCTCTCTGCAAGTGCCCACCATTCTCTCTGCTTCTGTTGGCCACACTCCAGCCACCAGAATCGTGAGTCAATAAACCTTCTTTTTGTTTTCGTTTTGTTTTGTTTTGTTTTGTTTCTTTTTTTTTTTTTTTGGAGAGGTTCACTATAGGGCGCTTGAGCTCGCCAGACAGACAGAGAGAGAGAGACAGAAAGCGCGAAATCACCCCCCGGGGGGATGGTCACACCGCAATCCCTTCTCCTCCATTCTCCTCTCGGGATCTTGGGCATGCACGCACACGTGCCCGGCATGAGTGCCAAGCCACCGGGTCCAGGACGCGAACCGCAGTCGACTACGTGGGAGTCCAGCAACATACCATTACACTAACTGCTGGTTCCCAATAAACCTTCTTTTTGTTTTTTAATCACAAATGAGTACCTATGCTCACTAGAGAGATAAAGAAAGAAAGCACCTCCCATTGGGGCATAGCCATATCACAATACTTTTTCCTCCATTTCTCCATCCCATCAGGATTTGGGGCACAAACACATGCATCTGGTGTGTTTTCAAGTTTCTACGCTGGGATTCGAAATACAGTCGGCCACATGGGATCCAGCTTTAGAGCACAGTGTTGATCTGTTGTGCTCTGGTGCCAGTCCTAAGCCTCTATGCCTTTATAAATCGCCCAGTCTCAGGCATGTCTGTGAGCAGCATAATATTGAGCACAGACCATATGAGAGATGGCAGTTCAGTTCACCAGTCTCCTGGGCACAGTGAATGCCTGTGATGCTGGCTGGTTGGGAAGGCTGAGAATTACAGCATGAGACCCTGCTAGGGGTGCTTGATTCTCTCTCTCAAAAGAAACACTGAAATAATAAAGGTTTATTTTTAAGATGAACAAGCTTTGGGACCAGCAGCTGGTGTAATGGCTATGTCGCTGGACTCCCATGTAGTCAACCACGGTTCGCGTCCCGGACCCAGTGGCTTAAACTCATGCCAGGCGCATGTGCGTGTGTGCCCAAGATCCCCAGAGGAGAATAGAGGAGAAGGGATTGCGGTGTGACCATCCCCCCGGGGGGTGATTTCTCGCTTTCTGTCTCTCTGTCTCTGTTTCTCTGTCTTCCTGGTGAGTGCAATACACACACTATAGCAAAAAAAACCCTCAAATACAAAAGAAGAAGCAACAGCTTTGCCAACAGAAGGTATGATACAGTAAAGCCACAGGACTGGCTGCTAAATGAACAGCATACGCACTAAGCATTACAGGAACCAGAGAAAAATCCATTTTGCCTCATTAGTGAGCAAATGGCATCACCCGTGTGCACTCGGTCTTACTCGGTCTTTTCAAGCCGGAGGGGATCTCTGCTCCCAGGTAACTTACAAATCAGGACACCACACAGAGGAAATCTAAATGGTTAAAAAGACAAAGGCCCAGCCAGCACTGGTCCCCACAACAAACTCCTCTGACCAAAAGCCAAAAGGCCCTTCCTG
>NW_006159757.1:1741920-1788723 GCF_000334495.1 Tupaia belangeri chinensis | reverse complement strand
CTGCTGACAGCCCTTCGGCACTATCCAGGGAAGCCACCCCCAAATGTTCCCGGCTTTCCATAAACGTATTTAGCAATGTCCGGGGAAAAGGCGGAACAGGTGTGCTGTCCTCAAACTCCCCTCCAGAGGCCCCTCGAGAAGGCATTTATGAGCTACTGCATTTCCAGGCCCTTCCTTGGCATTTATTGGCTTTTTGATGAATGCTAGAGCAATTTTTCTGTCAACAGCTTCTCATTAGGGGCCTGGCGATGTCCTTTCTGACCATTATTTTACACACTCTCACACCCGGTCACTGTGAGGAGAAGAGGTTACAGTTAGAAACCATCCATCTTTGCAACTGCAGAGGCTGGCTAATCCGCTTCGGTCCTCCCTCGGCGCTGACAGCTGCCCGGGGCACACTCTGCGAATGCAGACAAACGGCCAGGCCCTAATGAATCGCTCATCTCCTGGCGCCATGCCATGCCTTTGAAGACTATTTCAGGTTTGACTCTCTCAGTCTCTTTCAAAAATAAATTATGGGGAACTAGCTGGTGAACTAATCACTAGGACTTAGTTTTTTGAGATGACAGTCTTACAGTGAATGACAAGACTGCCCCAGAGAAGTCTAGAGCTAGCAGCTGTTGGAAAAAGGTGGCCAGTTTCCATAGAGGGCTGTTATTGAGGCCCTCGAATGCAGCATCTTAAAACAATTATGGTTCAGGAGGTGACTCCTGACCTGTATGTCATTCTTCAGCATTAATATCAACTTTAACATGACCTACTCCATCTTCCCTACCAGCAAGCACATGAATCGTACCTCAAATGGCACATTTGAAAAAATGGTTTTTATTATGAGAAATTTCAAACATGTGGAAAAGCAGAAAGTACAATAAACTACGATGTACTTATTGTTATTATTTTGGAGAGGTTTTTGCTATAGGGAGCATGTGCTTGCCAGAAAGACAGAGAGACAGAAAGCAAGAACCTCCCCCCACCCAGGGGAGATGCCCACACCACAATACCTTCTCCTCCATTATTCTCTCAGGATATTGGGCACACACGCACACGTGCCCAGCATGAGTTTAAACCACCAAGTCCAGGACTTGGACCGTGGTTGATTACGTGAAAGTCTAGCAACACAGCCATTACACCAACTGCTGGTCCCACCATCATGCATTTATTACTGAACTTCAACAATGATCAGCTCATGGCCAGTCTTGGTTCTTTTACCCCCACCCACACACTCCTCCTCATATCCTAAGACTATTTTGAAATAAATCCCAGACCACACTTTTATTGTACTTTTAAAAAATTTCTTCATATTTCTAATATGTCAAAGGATGCATGTGTTCACTAAGGAGAGACAGGCAGAGAGGGGGAGAGGAAGAAAGCACCCCCCAAATGGGGTGTGGTCACGCTGATATCCTTTCACCTCCATTTCTCCATCCTTTCAAGATCTGGAACATGCACTCACATGTGCTCAGGATTTTTCAAGCCATAGGGTCTGGACTCAAACCACACAGTTGGCTTGGGATCTCACTCCCTTAACCATCAGGCCACGGGGCCAACCATGTTTTACTTTATAGAAGAGTATTAACACTTGCTCGCTCCTCAAGTACAGATCAACAGTAAGTCTTTCTTAAAATGCAGTCATCCTAGGAGCTGCCTGTTTAGACCACTGACACATTCAAATAATGTCATTGTTTTGGGAGCAATTTTGGCCAAAGATCTGTGGGACTATCAAAGCGAGGGACCCAAGTAAGTCTTGTTTTATAAAGGAGAGAGTGAAAGATTCAAAACCCTTAGGATATAAGTCAAAAAGTTTTTGGCAAAGACAGCTTATTTTCTATTCCAAAACACTGCATGCTAATCCTATTTTATCCACACTGGTTTCTCAACTCTGTTGTGGTGCAGTTTATCCATGGACCCAATCTAATCCCAGCTTCAATCTCCTAAGGGACATTGTCTCTTTCTTTTATACTTCAGAAGGTTCTCATCAGTAACACCCAATTAGAACTTGGCAGGTGCCAGTCAGGGCACTGAGAGGTAGGCTGCTTATTATCTACCAGATGTGATAACAGGAGTTCTCACGAGGAGGAGAGGAGAGAATGCTAGGGGCAATTCTGGAAATGTATGATCAAAAATATAGAAGGTGGGGCCAGCAGGTGGCTCGGTGGTTAAGGCACTAGGTCCCACATGGCCCACCCTGCGGTTCAAGTCCTGGACTCAGCAGCTTGAGTAACACACTGGTCATTGTGTGCAAGAGTACCCTAAATTCCAAGAGGAGAATAGAGGAGCAAAGATTGCGGCATGGCCATCCCTTCTAGTGGGTGATTTCTCACTTTTCCTCTCTGTGTCTCTCCAAGGAGGGCACACACCCTGTGGCAAAAATATAAAAATAAAATAAATAAAATAAAATAATAAAAAGAGGGCATGTAGAAGTCAAGGGCTAGGAATATGAGATGTCTTTTAAAGCAGGAGATAAGGAAACAGCAGATGGCGGAGTGGTTATATTACTGGATTCCCATGCAGTCACCCACAGTTTGAGTCCTGGACCCAGCAACTTAAAACTCACGCTGGGCACATGTGGGTGTGTGTCCAAAATCTCAAGAGGAGAATGGAGGAGAAGGGATTGAGGCATAGCCATTGCCCCTAGAGGGGGAGGGGGTTAATTTCTCACTTTCTGTCTCTCTGTCTTTCCAGCGAGAGACAGAAAAAGTCTACAGCAAAAATCTCTCTAAAAATAATAAATAAATAAAATAAAGCAGGAGACAGACAGTTCTGCAAACCAGAGGAGAGTCCCACATTCATAGGACTGCATACTCAGGTAGGTGAAAAAACTGCTCACAATGGTCTACATCTAGAAAGTACGTCCAATTTGTAAATGACATGCTGTATATTTGCTCTGTTATACTGTACACAGAATGTTCCAGGAACTCCACTGTGTAAGTCAAAAGAGGATCATTCTTGTTGTTCAAGACTTTATGAAAAGTGGTTCACCATTTGGAAAATAGTGAAGGGGCTGGAGTGGGCTGACAGATGCTGAGTTGGGGTATAGTCACAATAAAGGATTCAGCCCATTCTGCAGCATTTCTGGAGCTGTGATGGTCCTCAAAAGCTGTCCCAAGTATGGCCTTTTGCCACTGCAATTGAACGTGGGCTGTGCCTGGGAGGGGGTGTACAATCTTGAGCAAGGTGCCTCCCTTCACCTGAGGCCAGGCTCAGAGAAGACCTAGCTCTGAGCCATCAAGCCTCAGTGTTTCTGAAAGCTGGGAAAATAAGTGCCTCAGTCCTGGAGAAGAATCTGAGTAGAATATCTAATATCCAGTCCTGTATTATTATATTAATTTTAAAAAGAGAATTATTTAATTCCATATGTTATTATTAGTTTTTTAATGTGGCCAGAGAGAGAAAGAGAAAGGGAAAGTGAGAAAGCAAACCACCAGATCCATGAGGAAGGACATAAAGATGCTGTCCCTACAAATGGCCCAAACAGATGGCGGCTTATTGACATAAAGTCGTTAAGTTCAACCCAAGGACTCAGAGCATTCTAGTGTTGGCCATGAGCAGTCAGACAAGGAGGAACAGGTGTTCAAAAAATATTTCTAATGTGGAAGATAGGTATCAGGAAAAAACAAAGCAATGAATTGAGTGGCCTAGTAGTTAAGGGAGCCAGATCTCACATTGTCCACCATGTCCATGTGGCTTGAAAAACACTCCAGGTGCATGTGCATGCGTGCCCCCAGTCCCAACAACCTGGAGACATGGAGGAAAAGGGACTACAGTGTGACCATACCCCAATGGGGGTGTTTTCTCCCCCTCACTCTCCCTCTCTGTCAAAAGCACATGTCCTCTGGCAATAAAAACAAACAAAACAACTAGAAAGAAATGGAAACTACACAAGGAGAAAACTTTTTAAAAATAACTATCATTGGGCCAGTAGGTGGCATGATGATTAAGGTGCTGGACTCCCACATGGTTGACCATGGTTCAAGTCCCTGGACCTGGGGTTTCTTTCTCACTTTCCCTCTCTCTCTCTCTCTCATTCCCTCTCTTTCTCTCGCTGTCTCTCTCTGGTGAGCAAATGTGTCCTACAGTAAGTTAAAAAATAATAATAATAAATTAAATAATTAAATAATTAAATATTTAAATAATTCTTAAAAAACAAAAATAAAATAACTATCATTGTAATATTCTGAAAGATATAAAACAAGAAGTTGCATTCACAAAACACATATGTACATACATATACATATGTGCATATGTATAACATCATATATTTTATTATCATCTATTATATATAATTGCAAATATATGAAAGAAACATAAGAAAATAGAAAATAACTTTTAGAGCACAAACCAAATAAAGAAATTGGATTAGGGGCTGGCAAGTGGCATGGTGGTTAAGGGCACTGGGCTCCCACATGGCTGACCATGGTTCGTGTCCTGGACCTGGAGGCTTGCTTTCTTGCTTTCCCTCTTTAGCTCTCTCTCTCTGTCCCTCTCCAGTAAAATTAAAATAAGTAAATAAATAAGTAAATTTAATAAAATAATCCTTTAAAAATCATTAAAAAATAAATTGGATTAAAATCAAGGAAAAATCTAGAAAATAAAGCAGAAACACAGACAACAGAAAAGAAAGGAAAAGAACTGGTTTTAAAGGACCAGATGAAGAGAATCAAAAACTAAATCATAGATATTTCCAAAGTAAAGTACAGAGAAAATAGAAGGGAAGAAACCATCAATGAAAAAAACATCAGGCAAATTTTCTTAAATTAAAAGACAGGTGTTTTCAGACTAAAAGGGCTCATGGGAGTAGACAGTGGCACAGAGGTAAAAACATGACCGTGTGTCTGACCCACAGGGAGCTCCAGGATCTGGGGCTGCCTGAGGCAGGGAGTGGGTCACAGCATCACGGCTCTGTAGGTGGTGTTGTAGCACTGTCTCTCTCTTTCACTCACAGTATAAATAAAAAAAATGAACTTTATATATATATAAAGAAAGGTTTATGTATGCCCAGCACCATGGATAAAAATTAACCTACATGAAATTCACATCATTGTGGAATTTCAGAACATCAGGCTGAACAGAAGATACTTGAAGTTTCTGGAGAGAGACAAAGAACAAGACAGACCAGTTCATTTCAACAGCTTGAGAATCACGGTAGAGTAATAATGCCTCCAACATTGTAAAGGAATGTGATTTTTGACCTTGTCATACACTGTGAGGATAGAATAAGGACATCTCCAGGCATGGAAGTTCTAAGGACAGTTGCCTCCCATGTATCTTTCTCAGGAAGCAAGTGGAAGATGCCGCCCCCAAACAGACTTGCCCCAACAGAGGAATGTGTGGGGATACAGAATGGCTATCATCCCTGCCGGGCAGCAAAGGGAATCCAGGAGTCTGGTAGGGGGAAGTAGGAAGACGACTGTGTGGTTGGCACAGAGGGCAACCTGTCCAGCTATCAGGTCAAGAGACTGCCAGCACCATGCCCTCACTGGAAAACTTGATGAAAGTGCTGGAAAACAGCTCCATGAAAACAGGCACATGCCAAGACAGAAACCTCAGAGAAGCCAGAGAACAGAGAGCCCATTGTCCCAGCCAAGCCCTCTCACCACCTCTCCTCTCTTCTTGGGCCCCCAAGTGGGAGGTGGAATAGGTTGATTAACGGCACTGAGCCACACAAGTGCTGACTCTGCAACACCTGGCCATGCGGGCACGGTGCAGAAGTATGAGAGATGACAGCCTTAGAGACAACCCTCGGGCATGACGAAATGGTCCAGGTGGGTAATAACTCCACATATGGTCTCTCAGGAAGAGAATTTGGGGGCATATTCTAATAAGCTCTTTGGAAAGCCCATTAGGACAGAGCCCAGCGGCCCATGGTCATGAACTCCACAATAACATGCTCCTGGGTTGGTGTTCCCTTTTTCTGTTTCTCTTACTCCTGTCCCCCAGGATCGCCTTTCAGAATATACTACCTGCTTGAAACCTGGATCTTGGGTTCTGCTTTCTGAAAGGAACACAGGCTAAGAAGTCAACCCAGGAAATGGGTAAAGTGAATCCCAAGAATGATGGCAGTGGGACCAGAAGCCTGAAGAGTAATCAGCCCCAACAGAAGGACGAAGGCCTCAGGGGCTGTCTCTGAGAAATGCATGGAGACTCATAGATCAGACATCTGCCATGATTGCCCTTGTAGAGACTGTCCCGAGAGGTTAAAGGAAGAGCATGGAAACAGCATGTATTCAGGTGGGAATCAAAGGTCACCCCTGCCAACCAAAAGTCACCGGATGGGCTCCTGGTGTGAAGGCACGACTGCAAGAGAGACACTTGGCAACTCAATCAATGTCCTCAAAAACGGCCATATCCTATATCCCCAGGAAAGAATCAGTCGTCGGGAACACAATTCATGTAAAACTCTGAATCGGGGTGGTATTTAAATTAGCACACACGCAGAGAGTTCAGTCATGCACTACTTCTCGGGCATCTGCTAGAAGGGACATTAGGAAGCCATTGAAAACGATGTGCTCAATACAAAGTATCCTGGTTGTCCAGAAAGAGGACATTCGTGGTATGCTCTAAATCAAATCTGTAGCAGTTTAGTTCATAGAACTGTACCACCGTTCACCTTTCAGTTTCGATAGACATGGGGACATGAGATGTTGACGTTAAGCACAGCTTGATGAAGGACATAAGGAACTCGGTACGGTCTGTGTAACTCTTATTAATCTAGAATCACTTCAAAATAAAATTTAAAAATTTTAAGTGATATGTATCTGTTATTAGTCAGGGTTCTCCAGGGCAACAGACCAATAGGATGAATGGAGATAGATAGATAGGTAGACAGACAGATAGATATCGTCAGAAGGTAATGGCTCCTGAGATTACGGAGGCTGAAAAGTCCCACGACCTTTCTGCAACCTGGAGACCCAGGAAAGCCAGTGGTACTATTTTCGGTACTATTAAAAGCGTGAGAGCTGATGGTATAGATTCCAGTCCAGGTTCGAGATCTGAGAACCAGGAACACAGGGACAGAAGATCAATGCCCTAGCTCAGGCAGAAAGGAAGGGAGAGAGCACATCTCCCTCCCACCCCCCGACCTTTTGTTCTATTAGGCCTCTCAATGGATAGGATGATGCCCACCCTCCCCACCACATACACACATTAAGGCAGGCAGTTGCTTCACTCAGACAACTGATACAAATGCTAATTTTTTTCCAGCCCAGTCAAGTGAGACATAAAACATCACAGTATGCATGTTTATTATGCACAACCTAACACTGGAAGATACACACAAAATGGGTAATGGTGTTTGTCTCTGGGGAGAACAACTGGGGTAGGGGGTCAGATGGCAAGATTGAGAAGAAGACTTACTTTATACCAAATACTTTTTTTTTTTTTAATTTGCCAGAGGGCACGTGTGGTTGCTGGAGAGAGAGGAAGGAAAGCAAGGAAGCACTCCTCCTCATGGGGCATGGTCATGCCCCAATCCCTTCTCCTCCATCTCTCCCTTCTTTCAAGAGTTTCGATACACAAGCACGTGTGCCCAGTGTGTTTCTCAAAGCCACCAGGTCCTGGGCCCCATATGGGATCCAATCACCTTAACTACTAGGCTGAACACACCAAATACTTTTTAATACTGTTCAAATGTTTTAAAACATGTGCACAGGGGCAGCAGGTGGTGTGGTGCTTGAGGTGCTGCTGGACTCCTACATGGCCAACCACAGTTCGAGTACCAGACCTGGTAGCTCACTTTCTCACTTTCCCTCTTTGTCTGTCTGGTGAGCACATGTACCCTATAGCAAATTAAAAAAATAATAATAATAATTAATAAAATAAATAATTCTTTTAAAAAGCATGTGCAAAGCAGTGTACAGCATTCAAAAAATTAAAATTAATGATCATGAGCACACAATATATTCTCCAGGAGGCAGACTGTGAGAGGGAGTTTCGTGTGCAGGGTGTAGACAGGAAGTGCCCTTAGAGGAACAGCTGTAGACAGGAGGAAGCTGGAACTGGACAGAAGCAGACATCCAGCTGCAGCCCATCCAGCTCCAGAGCCAAAGGCTCACCAGAGCCCTTCTTTATTGGGCTGACCTGGCCAGGCCAGCCTATCCCTGCTTCCACCAGTCATGGATGGGGCCAGTCATGGAAGGGTGTCAACCTGGTTCAGGAGGTCTGAAGCTGGGGCAGCAGCTAAAGGCACCCACTGAGCCTGCCCTGGAAAGGGCAGCTGTGTGCTCCTCACGGTCATGAAAAAATGCTCTTACTAAGATGGAGAAATGATTAGAATATGTTCAGAGAAAAAGAAAAAAGCAGGACATCATTTTTTTCCACAGTATGATAACAACTGTGCAAAACTAATAGAAATTAAAAAAACATGGTTAAAGAACATTCTTATTTTCATGTTTTTAAGATTCACATAGAAAAAGAAACTAGTGCAAAATGTTAATTTTTTTTCAGGAAGTGGTACTGCACACAGCTTTTCTCCTTTTCTTTTTCTGTATTTTCTATATTTCTTCTTCTTCTTTTTTTTTTGGTGAGGTTTTTTTGCAATAGTGTGTGTGTGCTCGCCAGAAAGACAGAGAGAAACAGATGGAAAGTGAGAAATCACCCCCAATGGGGGATGGCCACTCCGCAATCCCTTCTCCTCAAATCTCCTCTCGGGATCTTGGGCACGCACACACACATACCCAGCATGAGTTTAAGCCACCAGGTCTGGGACTTGAATCGCAGTCGACTACATGGGAGTCTAGAGATGTAGCCATTACACCATCTGCTGGTCCCATTTTCCACATTTTCTATCATTTTAAAATAATCAAAACTCTGTAAAGTGCATCCTAAAATTTCTTTGTCCTTTTTCCTTTTACTCTCTTTGCTCTCTCTGGCGAGCACACATCCCCTACGGCAAAATTAAAAGAGAGAGGGAGAGAATAAGAGAATAAAGAAAGAGGAAAAAAAAGAAAGAAAGAAAGAAAGAGAAGGAAAGAAAGGAAAAGAAGAGAAGAGAAGAGAAAAGAAAAAAGAAAAGAAAAGAAAAGAAAAGAAAAGAAAAACACAAGACAAGACAAGAAAAGAAAAGGAGGAAGGGAGAAGTCAGTGGCCCTGATACTTGTTCAGCCTAAAATGACCTGCATCAATTAATGTTCTCGACACTTAATGAGGCAGTTATAAAATTATCCAGCAGAGGGCGATGGTTGTTTATCTCAGGAGCCCCGTCTTGGTTGCCTAACTTATTGCTGGGGACTTTGAAAATCACACTTTTTAGTCCTGAGAATAAAAGCAGCTCACCAATCAGATTGTATAGTTAATTGAGTTCGATACCAGTTCAGCTGAGGCAGGGGAGAGGAAGAAACTCATAAATATAATTGTTTGCTCTTTATTTGTATTTTTTTCTAAAATAATCGAGCCCGCTGACCTCACAGTATACTGTAAATGCTGCTCTCTGATTTTTCACTCCTGGGATGGTCGTTTGAGGAAAGGCTCCAGAACGGAGTTTCCCAGCGTCGGCACTCTGGACATTTGAAGCCAGATAATCCTTTGGCTGGAGGGAGTGGGGGGCACTGTTCTGTGCACAGAGGATGTTCAGCCTCTGCCAGTGGGACCCCCCTTCCCCTCCAAGTGTGACAACCCCAAATGCCTCCAGACGCCTGTCTCCTGGAGGAGGGAGGCAAATTCCCCAGCAGTTGAGCTTCACTGCTCTAGATCCTTACCTCACCAGTTAGTTTACTAGTTAAACATTGCATGGATGAGGCCAGAAACACGCTGCCCTGACACCCCAGCTGTTAATATTAAAGAGCAGTGTTTATTGACGGCCCTTGGTTAAGAGCCTCTTGTGTAACTTAGATGCTGTCACTTTTATTCTAGACCCAAGCCCAGCTCTGAGCAGAACCCAGCACCTGAGGTCGTCCCTCGGAAAGCCTGAGCAAGAAATGGGTGTGTCACTGAAGAGATCCTGAGGACAACGAGAGAAGTTTCTTAGAATGAGTCTCTCGTGGACATTTCGGTTTTTGACATGCTCCCTTTCCATTCCCCAGATTCCTTTACCAGGAGTTTTCTTTTGTTTTTGTTTTTTGTTTGTTTGTTTGCTTGAGAGGTTTTTGCTATAGGATACATGTGCTCCCCAGAAAGACAGAGACAGACAGAAAGTGAGAAATCACCCCCCAGGGGAGATGGCCACACCACAATCCCTTCTCTTCCATTCTCCTTTTGGAATCCTAGGCATGCACGCACATGCGCCCAGCGTGAGTTTTAAGCCACCAGTTCTGGGACTCGAACCATGGTCAACTATGTGGGAGTCCAGCAACATAGCCATTACGCCAACTGCTGGTCCAAACTTTACCAGAAGTTTTTACCGCCTTCCTACCTACCTCTGGGAGGATGAGGAGGACAAATCCTGTCATCCAGCTCACCCTGCAACTCTCAGAGACAACTGTTATTTCTCTAGCACACTTTTTTTTTTTTGGAGAGGCTTTGGCCACAGGGCACATGCGCTTGCCAGAAAGACAGAGACAGACAGAAAGTGAGAAATCACCCCCCCCAGGGGGAATGCCACACCACAATCCCTTCTCCTCCATTCTCCTCTTGGGATCTTGGGCATGCACACACACGTGGCCGGTGTGAGTTTAAGCCACCAGGTCCGGGATTCACACTACAGTTGACTACATGGGAGTCCATTAGCCATTACTCCAACTGCTGATCCCTCTCTAGCACATTTGATCCTAAGACATTTATCAAAATAACACACCAATCAAAAAATTTCTTATTAAAAAGGAAGATTTTCCTCCATTTTGTTTTGTTGGATTCAGCTCATTTTTATAGATAAGTACTAAGGAATTGTCCCCAATTTCATAGCAAATAAGTGATGGACACAGGACTCAGATCCCCAAAACCAGGAGTTGATCCTTATTGGGGCCAACTTGTGCAAAAAGCACAGTGATAAGGGCTTAAATAATACTTTTATGGGCTCGTGAAATGTCCTAAGCTTCATTTCTTTTTGAATCAGAATAGTGCCATTGTAAAACTATAATTTTTTATTTTATTTTAGAGAGATTTTTACTATAGAGTACATGCACTTGCCAGAGAGACAGAAAGCAAGAAATCACCCCCCCAGGGGGAATAATCACACTGCAACCACTTCTCCTTCACTCTCCTCTCTGGATTTTGGGCACTCATGCACGTGCGACCGGTGTGAGTTTCAAGCCTCCGGGTCTGGAACTCAAATCATAGTCAGTTGGGAACCAGCAGTTAGCGTAATGGCTATGTCGCTGGACTCCCATGTAGTTGACCGCAGTTCACGTCCCATACCCGGTGGCTTAAAACTCACGCCAGGCGCGTGTGCGTGCATGCCCAAGATCCCAAGAGGAGAATGGAGGAGAAGGGATTAAGGCGTGACCATCCCCTCTGGGGGGTGATTTCTCACTTTCTGTCTCTATGTCTCTCTCTGTCTGGCGAGCGCACATGCCCGAAAGCAAAAAAAACCTCTCCCCATCCTCCCCCCCAAAAAAATCATGGGCAGCCATTTGGGAGTCCAGTGATGTAACCATTACTCCATGTGCTGGTCCCAGTTTTCTTTCCTTCTTTCTTTTCTTTTCTTCTTTTTTCTCTTTTCTTTTCTCTTCTTTTAATGTGAGAAGGAGCCCATGAAGGCAAAGGTTCTTTTTTATTTTTGAATTATTTATTTAATTTTACTTCTTCTTCTTATTGTTGTTGTTGTTTTAATTTGTTATAGGGTACATGTGCCCGCCAGAGAGAGAGAGGAAGTGAAAAAGTAAGCCACCAGGTCTGGGACTCGAACTGTAGTTGGCCATGTAGAAGTCTAATGCCCCAACCACCATGCCACCTAAAGGCCCAAGGGAAAGGTTGTTAGGGCCCATAAAAGTCATCCATTGGGGACAGTCCCCGTGACCTAGTGGATAAAGGAGCCAAAATCCCTTAGGGCCAACCACAGATCAAACTCAGCCCCAGCCTCTTGAAAATCACATTGTGTGTGTGTGTGTGTGTGTGTGTGTGTGTGTGTGTGTGTATACATGCCCCAAATCCTGACAAGATGGATAAATGGAGGAAAAGAAATTGTGGTGTGATCATTCCACATAAGAAGGGCTTCCTTCCCTCTGTCTATCTCTGTCTCTCTCTAGCAAGAGCAGACACTCTCTGACAGTTTAAATTTTTTTTTTGTAAAAAGGAAGAAAGGAAGTTATTTATCTGCCCTGACAATGGTGCCGTGCATTCCTTTTCAGTGAGGGACTGGCTGGTATACATCCACCTGATATAAGCCAAGTCTCAGTTGGTTAAACATAAAGCTAACCTTGGGCCAGCCAGTGGCATGGTGGTTAAGGCAGCTAGATTCCAGATGGCTGACTGTGGTTCCAGTGTTGGACCTGGCAGCTTGAAAAACATGCTGGGCACATGTGCGTGCATGCCCAAAATCCCAAGAGGAGAATGGAGGAGAAGGGATTGTGGCATGGCCACCCTGGGAGGTGCTTTTCCACTTTCCCTCTCTCTCTCTCTCTCTGTCTCTGTCTCCAGCAAATACACACACCCTATAGCAAATTTTAAAAAGAAAACATAAAGTTAACCTCTGTACTCGGGGAGAGATATAAGAAGCATAGGTCTTATTCATTGTGGGGTAACTAGTATAATTTTTGTATACATTCATTTATTTAATAAATATTTTAAATGACCTGGTATAAATGAAAAGATACTAAAGTTTTAAAATACATTGGCAGACTCTTTATTTTTTCTTCTGAAAAGAGGTTTTTGCTATAGGCCACACAAACTAACCGGAAAGACAGAGAGAGACAGAGAGACAGAAAGACAGAAATCACCCCCCAGAGAAGTGGCCATGCTGCAGTCCCTTCTCTTCTATTCTCCTCTTGGGATCTTGGGCATGCATGCACATGAGTCTAAGCTGCCAGGTTCAGGATTCGAACCACAGTCGACTACGTGTGAGTCCAGCAAGGTAACCATTATACCATCAGTTGGTCCCAATAGGCTCTTGATTTAAATAGTTCGTTAATTCCAAATTATGAAAGATAAAAGATTTTTTAAAATTCTACACTAAATCCTTGAGCCATCATGATCTCATTGGCTACTTTTCAAACATTGGATTTGGGGGGAAGGACAATGGAACTTCCTTCACTCATTGGCTGCTCGCGCGCTCTCTCTCTCTCTCTCTCTACCTCTCTCTCTCTGTGCCAACTAGAGCTTAGTCTGCTTGGGCTGCCATAACAAACACCAGATACTGGGTGACTCATTCCACAGAAATTTATTTCTCACAGTTCTGGAAGCTAGAAGTTCAAGATCAAGGAGTCAACAGAGTCAAGCTCTGGTGAGGGACTTCTTCCTGGTCTGCAGATGATGGCCTTCTGCTTGTGATCTCACATGGACAGAAATCTCTTGGTTTCTTCCTCTCCTTCCTTTTTCTAAAGTCCTTTTATTACAATTACTTCTCAAGTCACCAGGGCTGGGGTTCGAACCACAGTCAGCCATGTGGGATCTGGCTTCCTTAACCATTAGGCTATGGGACTCACTCTGTTCCTCGTCTCCTAAGGAAACTAGTTCTGTAAGATCTGTTCTCCACTATAATGACCTCATTTAACCTTAATCAACTCCCTAAAGGTCTCATTTCCAATGCAGTCACCTAGTGGTGCTAGGATTTGAACCTAGAAATTTGGGTGGGGGGACACAGTTCAGTTTATAGCAAGTGAGTTGATCGAACAATGGACAACTGGTATATATTTTTAGGATTTAATAGCAAGGCTGGTCTACACAATAAGGAGAAGGGTGTAGTTCTTTCAGTGTTCTTTCTAAAACTCACCTCTTGTAATGACGTTATACCCTGACGGCAATCTTGTCTCTTATTGCTGGAACTGGTGAGTAATCGAGTCTATTTCTGTTTGGAGTGAGGTAGATAATTTGGGTTTGGTTCCGTTTCTTGACTTAGGTTTGATTGGTTTTGTTTGTTTTTCTTCCTTCCTACCCTGAGAATCAGAAGAGGTAGGATTCTGGTGTAGGAAAAGTGGCAAGCAAATTACCTAGGACAGAAATTCCATCAGAACACTATTATGGGCTCATAGGTGACATGGTGGATAAGGTGCTGGGTCCCTCATGGCCGACTTTGCGGTTCGAGACATGAACCCAGTGGCTTGAAATACACTCCAGGTGCGCGTGTATGTGTGACCTCTCTCTCTCTGTGCCAACTAGAGCTTAGTCTGCTTGGGCTGCCATAACAAACACCAGATACTGGGTGACTCATTCCACAGAAATTTATTTCTCACAGTTCTGGAAGCTAGAAGTTCAAGATCAAGGAGTCAACAGAGTCAAGCTCTGGTGAGGGACTTCTTCCTGGTCTGCAGATGATGGCCTTCTGCTTGTGATCTCACATGGACAGAAATCTCTTGGTTTCTTCCTCTCCTTCCTTTTTCTAAAGTCCTTTTATTACAATTACTTCTCAAGTCACCAGGGCTGGGGTTCGAACCACAGTCAGCCATGTGGGATCTGGCTTCCTTAACCATTAGGCTATGGGACTCACTCTGTTCCTCGTCTCCTAAGGAAACTAGTTCTGTAAGATCTGTTCTCCACTATAATGACCTCATTTAACCTTAATCAACTCCCTAAAGGTCTCATTTCCAATGCAGTCACCTAGTGGTGCTAGGATTTGAACCTAGAAATTTGGGTGGGGGGACACAGTTCAGTTTATAGCAAGTGAGTTGATCGAACAATGGACAACTGGTATATATTTTTAGGATTTAATAGCAAGGCTGGTCTACACAATAAGGAGAAGGGTGTAGTTCTTTCAGTGTTCTTTCTAAAACTCACCTCTTGTAATGACGTTATACCCTGACGGCAATCTTGTCTCTTATTGCTGGAACTGGTGAGTAATCGAGTCTATTTCTGTTTGGAGTGAGGTAGATAATTTGGGTTTGGTTCCGTTTCTTGACTTAGGTTTGATTGGTTTTGTTTGTTTTTCTTCCTTCCTACCCTGAGAATCAGAAGAGGTAGGATTCTGGTGTAGGAAAAGTGGCAAGCAAATTACCTAGGACAGAAATTCCATCAGAACACTATTATGGGCTCATAGGTGACATGGTGGATAAGGTGCTGGGTCCCTCATGGCCGACTTTGCGGTTCGAGACATGAACCCAGTGGCTTGAAATACACTCCAGGTGCGCGTGTATGTGTGCCCAAAGACCTGGGTGAGTTTTCACTTTCCCTCTCTCTGTCTCTCTCCATTGACCTATAGCAAAACTAAAATAAAACAAAAGCAGATTTTGAGCAGCCTCACGCGTCTAATCTTCTATGACCGCAGCTAAACTGTTATTTCTCCACAACTGACTCTGGCTTGGAGTATCCATTTTAATGGAAATATGAATAGAGAAATAAAGTATTTTGAAATCTTATTTGATGGGCACGTTTTACTGCTCATTCTATTTTCTTGGGTTTGATCTTGAATTTATTCTCCCAGGGTACAGACTCCCTCTTGCCTGCAGGCTTCCCTCTTCTGATTATTAATGATGTCCTGACATTCAGAGCGCTGGCATTTATTCTGAGGCAGCCTTTCTGTGGTCACACCGTCTAAAGTCACTTGGCCACTCCATCACAACCTAGGAGCGGGATTCTCTTCCGAGCACCTACAACTCTGCTTTCCTTTCTTTTCTCCTTTTAGTTCCCTTTCTCCGTCGCCCTTCCCTCCCTCCCTCCCTAGTCTGTTTTCTTACACTAGAGTGTAAGCCGCGTGAGAACAGAGACCTCGTCCGGCTCATCCCAGTATGCAAAGACGTGCCTAGCCTGACGTAGCTGCTCCACAACTGTTTCTGGAATGAATGCATGAACAAATTAATGAAGAAATGAGCTCTCAGTACGTAGGGGAGGTTTTTGTTTTTATTTTACTCTTGGTTTAGTAGCATGTGCCTATAGCTGGAATGCTCTTCACACTCAGTAAGAGGACCATAGGAGGAATCGAGGCCAGTGAGAAAGAATTCTGAATGGTGACAAAAAGAGGGAGAGAAAAAGCAAGGATGAAGCATGGGAATTCAAAATCTCTCTCTCTCTCTCTCTCTCTCTCTCTCTCTCTCTCTCGTTCTTTCTTTTTTTTCAGGATGTTTGCCATAGGGTACTTGTTCTCACCAGAGAGAGACAGAGGGAGCTAGAGAGAAGGAAAGTGAGAAAGCACTCCCCAGGGGGATGGACCCACCATGATCCCTTCTCCATTCTTCTCTCAGGATTTTGGACATACACACATGCACACACACACACACACACACACACACACACACACACACACCCCAGTGTAATTCTAGGTCCAGGACTAGAACCACATAGTCAGCCATGTGGTGACCCAGTGCCTTAACCATTGTGCTACTTGGCTGGCCCTATTTATGTCTTTCTCGCTGTATGTATTCCTTCATGAAGTGGCTAAGTAAAATTTTTTTCCTGTACAGCATAAGTTCACATTTAATAATCCTCCTCTAATTTTGTGTTTGCTTTGTCTAGTTCTAAAGTTGCTTTTAATAAGGGAGTAGTAATCCTAGCCCATTGAGCTTATTTGTTTGTTTTTTAAATAATGCTTTGATTTCAGAGTCGGGCTGTGTTTATATTGTCCTTGGCGTCCTCCCAGAGAATTTTAGTGCTTATAAGAACATTTGGGCGTCTGCTAATCTTCTTATTTTACTCTAGGACGTCTCCAGCTTTACACATCTAAAACTCAGGGCTACAGAGAGGGCAAGAGAAGAAAATCAAAAGGAAAATGTCACAAAAAGAGGACCTTCCCCTAGGACACTTTGAGGACACTAGGAGACTATGAAATCAAGTTCACTAACAATGAACATCTTGTAATTCTTTCTAAAGTTGTTAAAACCAGATTGGAATATTAGTGGCTATTCACATGGGGAGACAGATGCTATTTCCCTACTTATGCTCCCAGGGGTAGGGGCAGCAGGTAGTGTAGTAGTTAAAGCACTGGACTCCCATCTGGATGACTATGGTTCAAGTCCTGGACCAGGCAGCTTGAAACTCAAGTTAGGCATGTGTGTGTGTGCATGACCAATATCCTATAAGGAAAATGGAGGAGAAGAGATTGTGACATGGCCATCCCCCTGAGGGGGTGGGTGATTTCTCTCTTTCTTTCTTTCTTTCTTTCTTTCTTTCTTTCTTTCTTTCTTTCTTTCTTTCTTTCTCTTGAATGTGCGCAAGTACCCTATTAAAAAAAAAAAAAGATCTAAAAGCAAAAACAAAAACAAAAAAAACCTCCCAGGATAAAGCAATTGTCCAATGAGGTCCAGTTTTATAAGTTGTACAGGGCACCAATAATTACCCTCGATTCTACTCAATTCTAGGGGTCTTTGTGTGTGTCAACCTTGTCAGGCCAGCTCTGTGGCTTGATAGTTAAGGCAGCCAGATCCCACATGGCCAACCATGTGGTCTGAGTCCTGCAACCCAGTAGCGTGAAAAACAAGCCACGTGCCCATGCATGTATGCCCAAAATCCCCAAAGGAGAGAGAGATGGAGAAGAGATTGCTGTATGACCATTCCCCATGGGGGGAGCTTTCTCCACCCCCTTTTTCTGTCTCTTCCAAGCAAATATGCCCTTTAGAAAAAAATAAAAGCAGGGGGGAGTTGTAAAGGGCTCTCAGATCCTCATTGCCCCATTTATTGCTTGGCTTCCCAGAGTCCAGGGCCAGCTCTGGGGCTCAGAGACAGAAGCAGAATTTCTTCTTGAAGAGGTGGTTTCCCACTGTGCACACCCCAGATACCTCTGATACCCCAGCTCCCAACCAGTAGGAGAGGTGTTTGTTTTTATTTTAATCTTGGTTTAGTAGCGTGTGTCTTACATGGAACACTCTTTATAATCAGTAAGAGGACTATAGGACGAATCAAGGCCAATGAGAAAGAATTCTGAATAGCAGCAAAGAGAGAGAGAAAAAGCAAGGATGAAGCATGGAAATTCGAAATATTTCTTTCTTTCATTTTTTCCCTTCCTCGGAGGGAGGAGGCTGCTCCTTCAAGCTGAGATGCATTCTGATGGCTCACTGAACAGGGCTGGAGTAGACTCATCACCCAGGAATGAAGACAGTATTGTCCTTCCAGTGTACCTCTTTGGGTATGAGTATGGTGGAATGAAGCACCCCAATATGAGGCCAGCATCACTGTGGTACTGGTGCAACCCAAGGGCTGGAACAAATGCCATTGCCCTTATTTTTGTTATGTTTTCCTCTTTTTTTTTCCTTTTATTTATTGGGTCATCGGAAAAGTCATGACACGTTTTGCACAGGAAAATACGTCATGACTTTTCTGACAACTCAGTATTTCCTTCATGAGCAAGAGAGAGACACAGAGAGAGAGAGGAAGACAGCAGCTTCAATAGGATATTGAGGCTGCCATCCACCCCTAGACTTCATCCTGTCCCAGTTCACAGGCAAGCACGTGCCAGGTACCCCAACTCCACACCCAATGTTACCTGGTGTACGGGAGGTCTCCAGATTTGAACTGGAAACCTTCCCCTGTGAGATGCCTCAAAGAGCATCACACTTTACCCCCACTCTACCTTCCCTATCTGGTCCCCCATTGCTGTGTTGATCAGAAACCAGGGAACCTGGGAATTAGGAGAAGTGTGGGGAGGAAGGAAGCTGCTAAGCAGATGGCATCGGCAGGCCTGTCTCAGGCCAGGGCCAGGGAGGCGGGGCTCCAAGGAGCAGTGAAGCCTGGCAGCTGGCACTTCCCGGCACCAACTTACCTCCACCGCCACGCCCCCACCCCCTTCCCCCAGCCCTGTAAGCCAGAGGGACTGACTGGAGAGGAAACAGAAGGGACTCCAAACAAACACACCAGGCCAGGTATCCCTGCAGGCCTTCGTTTGTGCGGAGCTCATTCTCCACTGCAGGGATGGGAAAGTTCTGAAGGTTTCTGCTACAGTCAGTGGGTTCAGGAAAGCTGTCAGCCCCGACAGGAGAAGCCAGGCAGGAGACAAGATGACAGTTGGCTGTTAACTGTGACCACAGAACCAAAACTCCCCTGCACCTCCCAGCAATGGGAAAACAAATAAGAGTAACTGAGGCCAAAGGTTAGATCTCCTGATAGCACCAAGAAAGTGCCCTGAAGAGGTTTTCCAGTTGGATAAAACAACTATTAATAGCTATGGACATGAGAGGACCAGCAGATGGATGGAATAATGGTTATCTCGCTGGACTCCCACATAGTCAAGCGCAATTTGGGTCCCAGACTTGGTGGCTTAAAACTCACATCAGAAGGGTGTGTGTGTGTGTGTGTGTGTGTGTGTGTGTGTGTGCATGTGCCCAAAATCCTGAGAGGAGGATGGAGAAGGGATTGCAGTGTGGCATCCCCCCGGGTGGTGATTTCTCACTTTCTGTTCCTCTGCCTCTCCAATAAGTGCACATGACTTATAGCAAAAAAGTCTCTCATAAAAAAAAAAAATAGATATCTACATGGGGAATTCTTCAAATGAAGACAAATGAGCCATCTAGGAGGGCATAATAATTCTGTTAAGAGAAGTCCTTTCAGTAGTATCTCAGGAGGGACACAGGCAGGTTCTGAGAGTGGTGTCATGGGCCTGAGACTCTCTGAAGGGCTTCACACTTGATTTCTTGAGCTTCTTAATCAGTGTTGGACAAGAGGCCCTGCATTTGCATTTTGCGTCAGGTTCACAAATTATATAGCTGGTCCTACAAGTATAGTATATCATACGTGTTTGTGCAGAGCTAAGACTTTAGAAGACAGTCAAATGCTCATTGTTTCAACTTCCAAGATAGATACCTCATGTGTTTATTAAACCAGATAAAACTTGCTCAGCAGAGAATTCCCTAGCTCCCCTCCAACCCCCTAAACACACAAACTTGGACACACACACCCTCCCTACAACTACTCTCACCAAAATGATGTTCGATGATGACATGTAGGCAGATCAGGTCATGATTTAGACAGGCCAAAGGGTATTTCATTCCATTTCAGGGAAATAATTTGGTACTCTACTGATAGGCTCATATACATTTCTGCCATGGCAGAATGGACTTAAGAGAACACTGAGTGTCAGGGACCAGTAGTTGACATAATGGCTATTTCACTGGACTCCCATGTAGTCAACCACGGTTCAAGTCCCAGACCCAGTGGCTTAAATTCACTCTGAGCACGTGTGTGTGCGTGCCCAAGATCACAAAAGGAGAATGGAGGAGAAGGGATTGTGGTATGGCCATCCCACCTGGGGGGGGGGGCGTCTTTTGCTTTCTGTCTCTCTGTCTCTCTCTGTCTTTCTGGTGAGCACACATGCCCTATAGCAAAAACCTCTCAAAAAAAAGAAAGAAAGAAAGAAAGAAAGAAAGAAAGAAAGAAAGAAAAAAGAGAGAGAGAACACCAAATTTCAAAACTAGTTTGAATTTTTGGAATTAATTTCTTTAATAGACTCAACCATTACCATCAGAATAATATTTTTAAAACAAAGAGGAGAAGATAACACTACAAAAAAAAATTAAAATGCAAAGGTTTCCTATAGGGTGTTTGTGAGATTTTGTTTAACAAAGCATCCAGAAAGCTGCACGTAGGGATGTGTGGAGAGCCCCCCCCATCCCCCTCGATGGCTCTCTCACCCCAGGAATTTCCATTACGTTTCTGGCTGGCTGCCCACTGACCACAGCCAGGACCAAATCTTCAGACTTGCAGAACAGTGGGTGTCTCCCATTTGTTTCCTACTGAGTTCTCGATTTTACCATCAACACTGTAGGTTTCAGCCCTTGCCCAAAACTGATTTGCTCCTTTTGGCAGCAACACTGATACTTTTCTCGGTCAGCTCTCTGCCAGAATTGGAGGAAGAAGGTGGGTGAGGAGAGAGGCAGACAAGACAAAGAGGCCGCGGGCTCCTGCTCTTCCCAAAGCTCTAGCGTTTTTCATGAGCAAATGTTTCTCAACTTGATGTCTGCCATTGACTGATTTCCAGAGCTTCAGAATGGTTGTTTCTGGCTTTTTTTTTTTTCCAGTTTTATGCTAGTTTTTGGAGGAGAGGACTTGCTGGCATTTTCATGCCAGCATAGCTGAAAGTTTAGTCTCCGAAGGGCTTTTAAAGTGTTTTTGTTTTGGTTTGGTTTTTTTCTATGATAGCTTTTTGCTATAGGGCACATGTACTCACTTGAGAGAGAGACAGAAAGTGAGAAATCACCCCCCTGGGAGATGGCCACACTGCAATTCCTTCTCCTCCATTCTCCTCTCAGGATTTTCAGCACACACGCATATGTGCCCTGAGTGTGTTGTAAGCCCGGATGTGGGACTCAAACCTCAGTCGACTATGTGGGAGTCCAGCAACATAACCATTATGCCATCTGCTGGCCCTAGGCTTTTAAAGTTTTTAACATGAGGGGGTATGAATTTCCCAAATCTCCGCTGTTTCTACCAGCCCTGTGGTTCTATTCTCATCCTGCTTCATTAATTAACATTACCTGCCAGGCCTGGTAAGCTTCTGAGTTTACAGTCCCTGGTCCTCAATCCCCGGTCCACAGGAGTGGGGCCTAGACATTGTTCTGAAAGTGTAGTGGACTTTGTAAATAGTGCTAATCCTTCTGCACGCATCTGCCTCACTCAACAGCTCTCGGATAGAAAAGCATCAAAGATGAGGTCCTTGTCTTTAAGGCCTCTGAAATCCTGGGGGAATGAGGAGAAGGACACAGTGCAGTAACTCACAGCGAGAAGTCTGCAATGTGTGATAGTCGCAAACTCTGCTCTGTGGGCTGAGAGGGATCAGAAATGACTTCCTAAGCAGATGACTTGCAGACACTGAGCAAGCTTCTTTTCAAGGACTGAATATCAGTTAGGAATTTCACTTGAAATTGCTCCACTCAGAATAAATTACTGTACCCTAAAAAGAGAGATGTCGGGGTGCTGGCATTACGGCGGGCTAGATGTCATCCTGCTGTTGCTCAAAGGTGGATAGTGAAAGGAATACTGAATGAAGACCCAGGAGACTCGGGTTCCAGTCCAAGCTCTGCAACTAAACAGACTTTGGGCAGATCAGTTGTCTTCCATTTTGAGAAATAGTTTCTGCATCAATAGAATAAAAAGGAGGTGGGAAAGGGGACAAGCTCTGTGGCTCTTAGAGAGAAGGAGGTAACCTTTTTCCTACATGAAATCTCAAGAAGAGGACCAGCAGGTGGTGTGGTGATTAAGGTGCTAGACACTCTCATGACTAGCTGTGGTTTGAGTCCCAGATCTGGCAAGTTGCTTTCTCATTCTTACTGTCTGTCTCTCTCTTCTGAGTTCATGTGCACTGTGACAAATTAAAAATAATAATGATGATGATAAATAACAAAAATTCTTGGAGAGTTTTTTTTTTTTTGGTAGGGCACATGCACTCACCAAACAGAGAGATAGAAAGCAAGAAATCACCCCCCCCAGGGGGGATGGCCATGCCGCAATTCTTTCTCCTCCATTCTCCTCTCAGGATCTTGGGCATGCACGCACACGCGCCTGGCGTGAGTTTAAGCCACCGGGTCCGGGACTCGAACCGCTATCGACTACATGGGATTCCAGCAACATAGCCATTACGCCAACTGCTGGTCCCAATAACATAAATTCTTTAAAAAAAAAATTCAAGACGATATGATGATCTTTGATGTTACCAAATGTGCTGAGACTTAGTCACCCAAAATGGCCCAAAGTAACCAATCTTCAAAATGGTTAATCAACGTTCCCTGATGTTTTCCAATGCATTTTAGCATAGTTTTGAAAACATGATGAAAGTTATGACATTTTCTCTGGAGAAAAAAAGGCACATATGCCCATAGGAAATGCTGCATATAATCTTAGAGAGTTGACATACCCTTCTGAAGCCCAGGCTAAGGACTCTCAAGAGAAAACAATGAAAAGGAGACCAGAGGCACTTCAAATTCTAGGATTTGGTTCTGGGTGCGAACTTCTCATTCTTTTAAGAACAAAGGGGGAAAAGTGATGGTTTATATTTTAAAAACAGACCTAGAGGGGTCAGCAGGTGGCATGATGGTTAGGGAGCTGGACTCCCACCTGGTTGACCACAGTTCAAGTCCTGGGCCTAGGGGCTTGCTTTCTCATTCTCTCTCTCTCTCTCTCTCTCTCTCTCTCTCTCTCTCTGTCTCACTCATGTGTATGTGCACACACACATATTCTATAGCATATTTTTAAAAAATAATTATTAAAAAAACAAGACCTAGAAAACTCAGTTTTATTGTGGAAAATGAAAATTGTTAGGCCAACCAGGTGGTGTGGTGGTTAAGGTGTTGGATCCCACAAGGTCAACTCAGCAGTCTGAGTTCCGTACCCAGAGGCTTGAAAACATGTTTGTGTCCAGAATCCCAAGAGGAGATGGAAGAGAAGGTATTGCAGCGTGGCTATGCCCCCAAGGGGTAATTTCTCACTTTCCCTCTCTCCCTGTCTCTCTCCAGTGAGTTCATACACCCTATAGCAAAACTAAAAAGAAAGAAAAGGAAAATTGCTCACTGCTGAGAAAGGCAGACTAGCGAACAAGTAAACCCTCGCTCTTAACAGACCCAAAGGCGGAAGAGCAAATTAAAGGCATTAATATTCATCATAGCCAAAGAAGGAAGAACGAACGGTAGGAAATGATTAGTAAGGCCGCCACAGCAATTACAGCCAAAGACAGGAAGCTGCAAGGAGTGGTTTATCTCATTAGCTACTCTGGATGCAAAACGGCAGGGGGACATTTCGCTGTGTTCCTCAAGGGGACCCTCACCCCTTCGGCAGAAAGCGTCCTCAGAGATCATCTGAGGCTGTGCTGCTGCTGTCTTCACGGCCTTCTTTATACCTTCTCCTTCCGGAAAGCAGAGAAGCAATTCGGCCTGGATAACTGAGCATTTTTATTTGAACTCCCAGAACACTTGGGTTTGGTGTTCATTTTGAAATTAAGTTTAAGCGTTTCACAGAGAAGCCACCTCAGGGCTAAGGTGTCCCAAACAGAGCCTGTGCCGAGACAGGAGAGGCAGAGCCCAGTGGCTGATTGGCCTTTCGGTTAGTGCTTAATGCTGCTTAATGCTGGCTCCTCATGGAGCCAGAGGACAGGACGACAGGAGGGCCGAGGTCACCAAGCACCCGGGGTGAGGTCGCACAGCAAGACTCATTATCTGCTCTACGCCGGCTTTAAGAGCTCCCAGTCGCTCAGCGGAAAATGACATCTGATGCAGAAGGACAAGATGATGTAATGAACACTAAAGAATTTGGACGGAGGCAGTGCCACAACCTATGTACCCTTCTCGGGCCCACGCTTTCTGCTGACCACAAGGTGGCCGGCACCAGCACCAAGGAGCTCGTTTCGAATTGCCATGTCTTACAGTTGATCCTGCGGCACAAGACATGCTTCTCAGACTTTCCATTGCAGGCACATTCTAGTCCTCAAAGCCACAGTGCCCTGATGTCCCGATCAAACGCTGCAAATTAGTCAACCGTGGGGAGCTCCTTCTGAAGTCTTTTTTTAAAAAAAATTATTTTATTTGACTTTATTTATTTATTTATTTTAATTTGGACAGAGAGGGACAGAGTGAGAGAGAGAGAGAGACAGAGGGGGAAAGCGAGAAAGCAAGCCACCAGGTCCGGGACTCAAACCATGGTTGGCCACATGGGAATCCAGTGCCCTTAACCACCATGCCACCTGCCGGCCCCCAATATTTTTTTAAGGTTTTTGCCATAAGGCATATGCACTCACAGAAGGGGAGAGAGACAGAAAGAGACAGTGAGAGGGAAAGTGAGAAATCACGCTCCGGAGGGGAAGGCCATGCAACAATCTCTTCTCCACCATTCTCCTCCTGGAATTCTGGGCATGCCCGCATGTGCATACAGTGTGACTCTCAAACCACAAGGTCCGGGACTCTACCTGTGGTCGGCCCTGTGGAAGTCCAGTGCCCCAACTACCATGCCACCTGCTGGCCCCTCTACTTCTGAAGTTTTAGAGCCATGAGGTTTTAGATAGTGTACAAAAGACCACTGATGTTCATTAAGTTTTCATCTGCTTTCCTCATTTTTTTCCTTTCCACCAGTTGCTGGTAGGATAATTCAGCGTAAAGCCCACTAAAGCAGCTCTGAACACTGCCCTATGTTCCCCTGAGGCCCCGCATTTGTACATCCAACTGCCTCCCAGAGCTCCACTTGAATCTCTAATCAGGCATCACGAATTTCAGATGTCCTAGCAGAAATCGGATTCCTTTCCCCAAAACTGCTCTTCCTGTGAGTATCCAAAGGGGAAAACTTGGAAGCATCCTTAATTCCTCTCATTGTCTCACAGGCCGCACCTGATCCATGCTTCCCTGAAAATTCTGGGCGTGCCCTTTTGCATCTGACCACCTATCAGTATCCCCCCAGGCCCCTCCTGGTTCTCACCACCCACCCGTTTGTCCCTTGGAATAATGAAGGGACATCGGTCTAGTCCTCTGTGTTGCTAATAACATAGATATCAGAGTGGTAATTCCAAAGAATAGGGGTTTATTCAGCATGTAGTTTGAAGGTCCAAAGTCCAGTGGCCTGCCTCTGTGAGAAAAAAAATCCTGTTGAAACTTGAAATTACATTAAATCTCTCTCGATCGGTTTGATAAGAACTGACATCTTTATGATACTGAGTTTTCTTTTTATAAATGTGTGTTTATTTATTCAAGTTTTATTTTGTTTATATGCCAGAGGGCTTGTGTGCTCCCAGGGAGAGACAGAGAAAAGGAGAGGGAGAGATAACCCCACATGGGGTGTGATTATACCACAAATCCCTCTCCTCATTTCTCCATTCTGCCAGGCTTTGGGGTACACATGCGTACGTGCCTAGTGTATCTTTTCAAGACACTGTGTTCAGGAGTCAAACCATGCTGTCAGTCATGTGGGATTCAGCTTCCTTAACCACCAATCCATGGGGCCAGCCCTATTCATGTTTTCTCTTTTTTCTTTTTCTCTTTTTTTCTTGGAGTGGGGGAGAGGTTTTTGCTATAGGGCGCATGCACTCACCAGAAAGATAGAGAGAGACAGAGAGACAGAAAGAAAGAAATCACCCCCAGCAGGGATGGCCACACCACAATCCCTTCTCCTCCATTCTCCTCTCGGGATCTTGGTCATGCATGCACATGTGCCCAGTATGAGTTTAAGCCACTGGGTCCAGGACTTGAACCACAGTCAACTACATGGAGGTCCAGCAACATAGACATTATACCAACTGCTGGTCCCTTCAAGTTTTCTTTAATGCTTAAGAAGTTTTACAGTTTGCTCTATAAAGGTCTTTTACCTATTCTCAAGTACCTTATTATTTGTCACTATTATTATTTTAATCCCATCATTATAAAACTGCATTTCCTATTTGTTGCTGGTAGAGAAATGAAATCAATATTGTATTTATCCATAAAACTTGCCAGCTACCTTGTATATTCTAATAATCCTCTATAGCTTTTATTTTTATTTTCCATGGGAACAGTTATATCAGCCGTGAGGTACTAATGTTTTCCATGAGACTATTCGGTTAATAAGTTTAGATGGTTTGTTTTGTATTACTTGAAGATTTCCTTTTCTATAATACCAATGTCTCCTACAGATCCTGAAGAGGACACACTGTTGTCTACAGAACTGATAATTATTCAGAGTGCGTTCATTGCTCAAAACAAAACAAACAAGCAAGCACAAAACAGACTCTACTAAAGCTTTGTTTCCCCTTCCTGTTATTTCATTATATGGACATAAGGAAAAAGGAAGTCAAATGCATAAGTGACATATGCAAAAGGCAGGGTAAGGTATTCCGAGTTATTAGCAACATGGCTGTGTGATCCTCAGCCACTCTTCTAATCTCTTTTCAGAGGGTGAAAAAAAACAGAGACAGGGTTGGGGTGGGGGGCTGTTGGCAATGGCTGATCCAATGGTTAGATGATGTCACCAAAGTACCATTTTTGTTCCTTTTCTACATTTTCCCTCCCTTGGTATCAGCCTCATACTAAGGCTGACTTCCTAACCATGGCGAAATGACTACCAAGAGATCTGGGCCACGTGTGTCATCCTCCACGGCCAGAGAAAGAACCGTGCTTGATGCACGTGCATAATGTCTTGATCACGACATTATGAGCCAGAGGGGCTGAGAATACCCTTTTGGGACGTACTTGGGTTCCCTGCTCACCCCTGGGCCAATCCCGTGCCAAGGGGAACACAAAGTGCTGATTGGCTTAGCTGAGCACCATCAGTTGCTCTAAGGCCTAGAAACACACGGATCCTCAAACAGAAATCAGAGGTGGTTGACTAAGGAGTAACACATGCTGAGAAGACGCTCGCAAATGTCCAATCTCTTAGTTCAGGCCACTGTCACAGAATACCACAGACTGGGTAGCTTAAACATTTATCTCCTACAATTCTAGAGGAGGAAAGTCCCGGGTCGAAGTACTGGCAAATCCAACGTCTGCTGAGGGCTCTCTTCCTGTTTGGTAGATGGCAACCTTCTCACTGTGTAACTCGCATGGCCAAGAGCAGAAAGAGGCAATAACATTTCAAGTCTCTCTCTCTGTTTTACTTATTTATTTTTTTTAAGGTTTTTGCTGTAGGGTGTATGTGCTCAACAGAGAGATACTGACAGAGACAGAGAGAGGGAAAGTAAGAAATCATCACCCAGGGGGATGGCTATGCCACAGTCTCTTCTCTTCCATTCTCCTCCTGGGATTTTTGGAAAAGCACCAACACACGCCTGGCATAATTTTCAAGATGCCAGGTCTAGGACTCAAATCCCAGTCAGCCATTTGGGAGTCCAGTACCTTAACCACCACACCACCTCAAGTCTGTTTTTATAACAGCATTAATCTCATTCATGAGGGCTCCACCCTCATGACCTAATCACTTCCCTGAGGCCCTACCTCCAAATAATATCACATTGGGGGTTAGGATTTCAACATATGAGTGTTGGGGAGACATCAACATTCACAGTACTCCCATTAACCAAAATGTTCTCCACTTAGAGCCTGTCTTACCTAGTGAAAGACATGTTTAACAAGCTTGGTGTCTGGTCCCCTAGCCCACAGCAAGCGGAAGAGCACCTGACTCGGACTGACAAATATAGACCATGGCACAAAGTAGACCCACAATTTCGGCAAACATGATCAATTAGCCACAAGAGTAGAAAGACCCATTCAATGGCCCCTTGATCACATCACTGAATCGTACCGCAATATAACAGGAATGTTATCCTTACCTTGCAGAATAAAATGCTTAGCCATAGCCAGTGGACAATGTTTATGGGGTGTGGGTGATGTTCACAGACTTTGAAGAAAATTGTATCCAAATATTAAATATTACAACAATGATAACAGTTATCAGCAACAACGTCAAAGAGAAGTTTCAGCTCTCGCTGAGCTCCCATGTAGTCAACTGCGGTTCGAGTCCTGGACCCAGTGACTTGAACTCACTCTGGGCGTGTGTGCGTGCGTGCCCAAGATCCCAAGAGGCGAATGGAAGAGAAGGAGTTGTGGTGTGGCCATCCCTCCTGGGGGGTGATTTCTCACTTTCTGTCTCTCTGTCTCTCTCTGTCTTTCTGGCGAGCACATGTGCCCTATAGCAAAAACCTCTCCCCCCACAAAAAAATTAATAATAATAATAAAAAAATTAGAGTGAAATGAGAAGCCATCCTTTCTAAGGTCTGGAGAATTTCTACCAATTATAGATCTATTATTAAAAGAAAATGATGACAGTGTAGTGAGCAAAATAAGCAGGGTTTTGTTTTATAGAAAGCAATAAGTAGTTCCTTCCAACCTCAAACGTTTAAAAAAGAAACTTATATTTCAGGTCACTATATTTTCTGTTACAGAAAGAAGGATGTCGAAGCTAGTTACAAACCCAATACTTAACAGACTGAACATTTTCTGAGCTCAAATGTCACCCAACAGCACTTTGAGCAAGGAGGCAGCCGCCAGCATGACCCACAGATTTTCACAGGAGAAATCAAAACATAAACTGGTGAAATAACTCGTTATTGGGAGAACTAAGTCTAGGCAACAACGGAGCTTCCCTCAAGGCTCCTCTAAGATCCTTAGCCCTTCCCCTGCAACACAACCCCGAAATTAATTTCTCATTTACCTACTTCAAAGACAGGTCTCCTGAAGGCAGGATTTTCTAGTTTGAACTCCCCCTGCAAAACATGAGACGGGACAGTGTGAATTTAAAAATTTGGAGGCTGACCCCTTAGGCCGTCCTGAGTTTGTTTCGTCAGAAGCACAACTGGGTTCTGTGTGGTGCGCCTTGAATTACCGGGCAGGGCCTCTTTGGTGACAGGCACACTGTGATGTTCTGAGACGCTGGAGACCCAGGTGGAGAGCACCCTCCCATCACAGCTGCCAACAGCCAGGGCTGGCAACTATAAATTAAAGCATTTCAGAATTAAGGGGGGGGAATAGTACTCCACAGAAATCAAAACAGAAGTCCTTGTTTCCTCTCCCAGCTGAATCCCAGGGCTTATTGAAATCCCCAACTGGCAGCCATAGGCCAGATCTCTGACGGAGGCAATCCTTCAGGCTCCGTCTCAGGTTTCATCACCTGTTTGCACACCTTTCCGAAAGAATGCTCTTTAGGCAGGGTTTGTGCTGAGCTCCGTGAGCCCTTTCCGCGCACATACTGCGGGTATTCACGGAGTTGCATGGCCCTGAGGCCCCACTCTGAGGAGCCACACAAGGTCTTTCAGCCGCTGTGATCCCTGATTTCGGTAAACACAGAGCACAGCTGTGCATGTTGGGAAGAAGATTCCCTGCCTTCCCCCATCAGCCCTGCATCTCCCACCCCCACTCCGTTCCTTACCCGCCAGCCTTGACACGGGACTTTCTCAGAGTCTGGAGATGTTCAGGTACCTTCTACACCTTACTACCTCCACTCAGTGGCTACTGGAAGGGTCCTTCGCTGTCTGACGTCTACAGAACCCAGACTGGGCATCAGTCCTTCTCTGAATCAGGGCCCTGCCATCAGCTACGGAATTTCACAGACACATCCTGAGCTCCCCAGTGAGAAACAGTTCCATGTCTCTTATTCTCATGAAAGAAAAGAATAAGATCTCTTTATCTAGAAATTCTTAAAAATAGGCAGGAGTTCTTTCTCATCCACAGAAAGTGAGGGGGGAAATGGCCTCACAGAGGTAGAGGGATAAAGAATGACTGCTTGAGGTTGGGAAGAATGAGGGGTGAGCAGAGGGGTCTCAAGTAATAAAAATGAAAGTGTAGGAGCCAGCAGGTGCTGTGGTAGTTGGGGAGCTGGACTCACATGGCTGACCCTGGTTTGAGTCCTGGATCTGGCAGCTTGCTTTCTCACTTTCCTTCTCTCTCTCTCTCTGGTCAAATTGAGGAATAATAATAAATAAAATTGCATAAATAATTTGATATAAATAAATAAAATAAAAAGTGTAGGTAGATATGAGGAACAATGTCCAGTATTATGAAACACAGTGGGGGCAGGGACCAGCAGATAGCATAATGGTTATGTCACTGAACTCCCACATAGTCAGCTGCAGTTCAAGTCCCAGATTCAGTGGCTTAAAACGCACACCGGGCATGTGTGCATGCGTGCCCAAAATCCTAAGAGGAGAATGGAGAAGGGATTGCGGCGTGGCCATCTCCCTACGGGAGCTTTCTCACTTTCTGTCTCTCTGTCTCTCTCTGTCTCTCTGGCAAGTGTACATGCCCTATAGCAAAAAATCTCTCTGCCTAATAAAAGAAAATACAGTAGGGGCTGGCTCTGTAGCCTAGTGGTTAAGGGAGTTGAATTCCCACATGGTTAACTATAGTTCAAGTCCCAGACAAAGTGGTTTGAAAGACATCCCAGGTATGTAAGTGTGCATGTCCTAAATCCTAATGGGATTGGAAAGATAAAGGAGAAGGGATTGTGGAATGATCACATCCCATTAGAGAGGCTTTCTTCCCCCCCACACCAAACATGCATCCTCTCTGGTGATTCAAAAATAAACAAACACAACATAACACTGCCTCACACAGGACATTGCAGGCGCTACAGAATGAGAGAGAAAGGTGAAGGCAGGGGTGCTGAACAGGGATGCCCAGGAGCCCTCATGAAGGAGGTGGTGTTTAAGGTGAGTTTCAAAGAACCAGAGAGGTTTTTACTAGAGCAGGATGAGAAGGTCCCAAGCAAAGACTTGGAGCTGAAAAGAATGGAGTCACAAACATAGGACACCCTGAGAAGTCAAGGGTTAGAGTGAAATGGTCCCCTGGGAGTAGGCAGAGGATGGCAGCTTAGAGAGGTGAGGATGACTGTGAAGAGCCATTGAGCTTTTTTAAAGTTAATTTCTTTCTTTCCTCTGAGGGAGAAAGAGAGAAAGAGACAGAGACAGAGACTGCACCCCAAGAGGATCTTCATGCCAAGGTCCACCCGCAGTCAGCCTGGATCATGGGTGTGGCCCCCATGTGCTCAGAGTGGTCCTGGGTCTCAAACCTGGCACTTTTCCTATGTGGATCCAGTTGTGTTACCACTCTGCCACCACTTGGCTCCAACTGAGTGCTTTGAGTAGGACTTAACTGTGAGAACTTATCAGGCAGCATTAATACCTTACAAACTCGGGTCTAATTTCAACTTTTCTGCTTATTAGTAACAAAGGAACCAAGGAACCAAGTCATTATTACACATGCAACATATCCCTCAGCTTTTTACATGCCAAGTCTCTTGGTCTTTTTCCACTAATGAAGCAAAAAATAGATAATTCCATGGCCTCGTGATCAGTAATTGACTTCGGAATCTTAACCTGAGCAGGGGGAGGTTTCCATGCTGGCCCTCATAGGAATGAAGTGCAAGAAGCAGGTCTCTTTCCTTTTTCTATGCACCAGGGAACCAAACCTTGGGGGGAAGACGGGTCATCTCCCTGTCCCAATCACATCCCTCTGAAATTTAGGAATGTGGAAGGAGCCTGGGGCCTTCCACCCCAGCCCCTCAGCAGCAGTTCTCTCCCAGTTTTGACTTTGAGGAGAACTGGGTCATCACGTAACAATCTGGAAGTGCCTGCCAAGAAGGCTCCTTCTCCGGAGTACAATACTCGCTGATCCTGGAAGGCGAGGCCGGGTGAAATGGAAGGCCTTCAAGATAGCAAACAATGCCGTCAGGGGATAGCGATCAGACCCCAGAAAGGGCGGTCAGCCGCCAGCTAGCGCTGAAATGTCACACTGCCTTGGCATACTCTGAGCCTCTTGTTTCAGTTACAAGATACTTTTTCGGTTATTTAAAGATGCCCAGCCAATGCCACCCTACAGGCATCTCTTTGCCGGGTAAGAGGATGGATGAATCTGCGTACTTAAAATCCACATTGAAATAGCCTTCCCTACCTCGATCCTAAGTTGATGCCTTTCTTTTTCTTTTCTTTTCTTTTTTTTTTTTTTTTTTGGAGAGGTTTTCGCTGTAGGGCATGTGCACTCACCAGAAAGACAGAGAGAGACATAGAGACAGAAAGTGAGAAATCGCCCCCCGGGGGGATGGTCACGTCGCAATCCCTTCTCCTCCATTCTCCTCTCGGGATCTTGGGCACGCACGCACATGCACCCAGCGTGAGTTTTAAGCCACCGGGTCCGGGACGCGAACCGCGGTCGACTACGTGGGAGTCCAGCGACATAGCCATTAACGCTAACTGCTGGTTCCCATGCCTTTCTTTTTCCAACTAATTATCTGAAAACTATTTTGTCCCCCTAAATCATAGTATGTTATTCTGTTACTGCCTTATTTTAATACTATACAAAATATTATGGTATTTGTATATAATATACTGTTTTCATACTAATCTATCTATCGGACAGTGTGGCTAAATGTGAAAAGGTATTTTATTGAAGAAAGCTATCAACTGGGAAGAACCAGTTCTTTTAGGTCCTCAGTTTCTCCTTTTGAAAGTGGGACACATAACGTCATCCATTTAATGAATTATGATCTAAAAAATATTTTGAGATCCAGGTGTGAAAACTGTTCTAGGTCCAGAGCTACAAACCAAAGTTATCCTTTTTCCCTTCTTATTTTCTTTTAATAGCCAGAGGGCTCAAGAACTCACCGCTGAGAGAGAGAGACAGAGAGAGAAAGAGAGAAAGAGGGAGAGAGAATCCTCCATGGGGTGTGGTGTGGTCACATTACAATCCCCTTCCCTCTATTTCTCCCTTCAATCAGGATTCTGGGTATATCTCAAGCTGCTGGAACTAGGACTCAAACTGCAGTTGGTCATGTGAGATCAGGTTCCCAATGCATGGCACTTAACCACTGCACTACATAGCTCATCATAACAAAGAGAAAGAATTCTTTCAAAATTGTGTACAACTTGGCTGGTAGGTGGTGTGGTGGTTAAGGGTATTGGATTCCCACCTGGCCAACCACGGCTTGAATCCCGGACCTGTTGTCTTGCTTTCTCACTTTCCCTTTCTCTCTCTGGTCAAATTGAAAAATAATAATAATAATAACAAATGGAATTAAATAAATACTTTTTTTGAGAGATTTTTGCTATAGGGTGCGTGTACTCGCCAGAAAGACAGAGAGAGACAGAGAGATAGAAAGCAAGAAATCACCCCCCCCCACCCCCCAGGGATGGCCACACTGCAATCCCTTCTCCTCCATTCCTCTCGGGATCTTGGGCACGCATGCACATGCACCCGGCGTGAGTTTAAGCCACCGCGTCCGGGATGTGAACTGCGGTTGACTACGTGGGAGTCCAGCGACATACCCATTACGCTAACTGCTGGTGCCAATAAATACATTTTCTAAAATTGTGTACAACCTAAATTTTCTCAGTACACCAAAGGAGCTTATAATAAAAGTTACTTTAGTGAATGGATTTAAGAAATGAATACATACTTTCCCCTCTTAGAAATGTTTCAAACATTTAGATTTTCTTAAAAGAACTTCTTCGCAAATGAGAGCTAGAATGGCTTATTTTTTATTCTGTCATCCAACTTATTAAATTAGACGACTCCTCACTAGCATCCCATATTATGCTCTCGAGTCAGATTTTAATTGCTTAACCTTTTCAATTTATGAATCTAACCAGGCCTGTTCCTCTTTGGAGCTCATAAGCACTTCTTCCCAGGAGAGGAAAGAGAATGGAAAGTCAATGAAAATTAAATGAGTTAATTTTGTTACTTTTAGTAAACTTGGAAACTAGATTGATGAAAAACAAAGCTCAAACCCATGTGAAATTATGGTTGTATAACAATTATCTTTGTTATCCTCAAACAGTTGTGTAGAAAGGGGCATATGTTGAGAAGCATTATTCCCTCGCCGTAACACACAGTTCACAAGGGTGTCCCATCTGCTCTGCCTGGGAGAGTCAGGGAATGATGCAGCCTGGGCTCTGTGGCCAGCTCTGCCCCTTAATTGCATGGCCTCAACTAGCCCAGTCATCACTCCTGTCAGTTTTAGTTAAAGGTTTCCAGAGAAAACTGAAGGAAGACACAATTAAATACAAAATGATGACGTCTGTGTAATGTGAATCCTATAGCATGGTGGGTTTTTTGTAGCTCCTGTGCTTCTGCCTGAATGTAGGGTCTTGGTCCATCTTGGGAAGAGGTGATGCCTTATATATGTTATGCACATGGAATTAGACTTACTTGATGTGTGGAAAAGCACAGGATCTTTTCCTTAGTATATAATAGTACTATGTATGTGGCACTTAGTAATTCTTTATGGAATATTTTGGAAAATGTTTTGATGCTTTCCATCAAAATCTTAATGAATCTTTTCTTTTTTAAAGAATTCTTTATTTCCATTTGTTGTTATTATGATTATTTTTAATTTAACTAGACAGAGATAGAGAGAAAGGGAGAGCGAGAAAACAAGCCACTAGGCCCGGGACTCAAACCCTGGTTGGCCATGTGGGAATCCAGTGCCTTTAACCACCATGCCACCTGCCAGTCCCTAAAATCTTAATGGATTTTTTTTATGTAGTTCTCAATCCTTAGTTAGGAAGTGCAGCTTCTATTTTTTGTTAGTCCCATAGCACTCTCTCTTAGTGTCTCCTCAGCTGTCTCTACTCAGATGCCTATTTAATAAGGTGAGATGTCTACATTTCTAATGAGATTTCCACATTTCTGATGTTTATTACTATTCCTTAAACTCTCATAAAGGTTGTGCTTTTTCCCAACACAAATTTAATAACCTCAAAAATAGCAATATGAACAAAAATCTCTTAATTGGCTTAGAGAAAGAAAATGTATTTAAAAAGGTACAGCTATACCAGATAACCACAGATGATGGATGGCAGAGAACAGGCCCAGCTGCTGCACAATACTGAAGCTGTGTGGGAAAGTCTGAGGTTCCAACTCAGGTAGACCTGAACATGCCAGGTGTGCCCCTTGGCATGCTCGTGATTCTAGATAGCTGGAAGGCTGAGGGGGAGGTGGAGATTGTGGCATGATGAGACCCTACAGAGCATGTCTATCTATCTATCTAAAAAGAAATAAATTGTTTTTAAATAAAAGAACCATAGACTTAGGATGAGCAGTCTGCCACTTACTACATGAGTGAGTGGGTTAGTTATTGAATCCTTCTGAGTCTCAGCTTCCTCATTTGTAAAATGGGAAGATTATTTTTGAACACTGTTATGAAATTATATGTGTGTGTGTGTGTGTGTGAGTGTGTGTGTTTTAAGTATGAAATGTTGCAAAGGGAATCAGTAGTTGGTGTAATGGCTGTGTCGCTGGACTCCCATGTGGTCGACCGTGGTTCGAGTCCTGGACCCAGTCGCTCAAAACTCACGCCAAGCATGAGTGCATGCATGCCCAGGATCCTGAGAGGAGGATGGAGGAGAAGGGATTGTGGCGTGGCCATTCCCCCCTGGGGCGCGATTTCTTGCTTTCTGTCTCTCTGTCTCTCTCTGTCTTTCTGGCGAGCGCACGTGCTCTGTGGTGAAAACCTCTCAAAAAAGAAAAAAGGATAAAAGAAATGCTGCAAAAATATGAGGTGTTATTTTTATTTATATCCCTGGAATGTAAGCAAGAAGGTCTCTAGTCTTTTAAAGAGTGAGGAAGGTCAGGGGTCTGACAATAGAAGATTATGAGCCCAAAAGGAAGGGAGACCAAGCACTTAGTAGGGATAAACACACATAGCCCCTTGAATATTCTAACATAGATGTACATTAGGCACTTAATGCCTTGGGTCAATGTCTTGTATGTGAATATTACATACTACATAATCCATGCATCTTCAAGGCCTCCAATGTCTTGAAGTCAGTGTTTTATTTAATATCAAAATAAAATGACTTAAATAGTTGTAACAACAGAACCTAAAACACCTTCCCATATTTCTCAAGAACAGGGTGTGCCTTCTCATTCACACTGTCAGGGTTCTCTGCTGTTCTCCAAACCTTTACTTCAGGTCTGTGTTAGCCTCTCACTGCTTTCCTGGGAATGAGGGGATAAGGCTCTCTTCATTCTGCCTGAGCTGCTAACACCAGTGTAGTGTTATTGAAGGTTTGGGAGCAGCAGAGGGAATGGCCTCACTATTTGCAAATACTTCAAACTGAATGTTAGACATCACTACTCATTTCAAGTCCAGGGCATTTCCCACATAGAGAAGGCTTTATATCTATACCTCGCCATACACGGGCCCTTGTTTTCTATCATGTTGCTAGCTAGTCATCCCACTGCCCCCATCCCACGTCCAAAACTCTTCCTCCTGTTTCTTTCCTCAGGGTCTCAATTCCTGTTGAGATGCCAACAGATGACCCCTGTGTTTGTACCATGCTGAACCATTTAACTTCTTTTTTGTCTATACTTCTCCCATCTCAAGCATCCCAAGGAGAGAACCTTGCCTTTCATACCCAAATTGGGGTGATGGATGGACGAAGCAATTCAATGAATGAGATGCCCAGTGGACAGCATAAAACAAACTTCCCGAGGGGAGCCAGAGTAGGCACTCGGCTAGTTAAATGAAACAAATAATGCCACTAGTGGAGATTTTTCAGGTCATCATCACGGAGGTTTCATCTGAGGCCAGAGTGATGAATGCCTTGGTCCAAGGAGAGCTGTGAACTCTGACGAAGATTCTGCTTTGAGAAAAATACTTAGATTTAATGGATGATACCAAATTGCCAGATGACTGGAAACTAGAATAAGAACTAAGAGGATATAGCTTTAGAATAGTTATGGGAATAGAATCCAGACAGCAAGAGTTTAGAAAATAAATGGGAGATGAAATGGTGAAGGCAATAAATAAACTTGGCCAGCTACCTTCTCATGTGAATCATTTCCAAAGTTAGTAAGCATTTTAAGAAAAAGCCAAGGGTAACATTTATCTTATTACTTTATTCCTGTAACTGGTTTATTCAGGACTCTCCACTAACTAGAGGCGTAAACATGAAATAATTTTATTGCAGCCAATATCTTCCCCCAACTGTCCACTGTATAATTTCCATTTCCCATTGGGTAGCAGCATATCAGTGATCAGATTGGCCAGGTTTAATCATTTTTCTAACATTTTTGATGATTAGACCAGTCTCATTTTTGTATTTAAGATCTAGTCCTTTTTTTGTTTTTGTTTGCTTGTTTGTTTGTTTTTTAAGGAAAATAACTAACGATGGCAAGAATGTGGAGAAGTTGGAACTTCCATACATTGCTGGTGAGAATGTAAGATAGTGCAACTGGTATGGAAAACTGTATGGTGTTCCCTGGAAAGTTAAAGAATTACTACATGATTTAGCAATTCCATTTCTGGGCCAATATCCCAAACCATTGAAAGCAGGGACTTGAACAAGAATTTGTATACCAGCGTATTATACAGCAGTATTATCCACAACAGCCAAGAGGAAGAACAACCATGGGTCAAGGAATGAATGAACAAAATGAGGTCTACCTATACAATGGAGTGTTACTCAGCTTTAGAAAGGAATGAAATTCTAATACATGTTATGTCACGGATGAACCTTCAAAACATTAGGTTAAGTGAAAGAAGCCAGACAGTAAAGGACAAATACCACATGGCTCTACATATAAAGTACCTAGAATAGGCAACTTCATAGAGACTGAAAGTGGAATGGTGGTTACCAGGGTCTGAGGGGAGGAGAAATAGGGAATTGCTAATGGGTACAGAGTTGTAGTTAGGGATGATGAAAAAGTCCTGGAGATGGATGGTGGTGATGGTTGAACAACACTGTGAATGTTTTTGTTTTTGTCTGCTGTAGGGTACATGTGCTCACCAGAGAGAGACATAGAGAAAGAGAGCAGGAAAGTGAGAAATCACCCCCAGGAGGAATAGCCAGACCACTTTCCCTTCTCCATTCTGCTTTTGGGACTGGGCAAACACAGGTGCCTGGCACGTTTGTCAGGCCGCTGGGTCCAGGACTTAAACTGTGTTGTCCACCATGTGGGATTCAGCTGCCTTAACCTCCACCCCACCAGCTGTCCCTCTTGTGAATGCTTTCAATGCCATTGAGTGGTACATTTAAAAAATGGTTGAACTAGTAAATTTATATTATGTATATTTTACCACAATTTGAAATTTTAAATTAAAAAAATTAAAATATTTTTAAAAAGATTCAGACACTGCCTGGCCTATCAGCTTCCCTACCACCACCCAGCAGCTGTCGGCTCCTCCCCTTCTGAAAACTTTCTGTGCTCCTTGCTATACAACCTCACACCCAAAAGGTCCTCTTCCATTTGCCTTAAAGGAATTGGAGAACTAGAGTAGGTAGATCTGCCCCAGCCCTCCCCAGGTTCGTTGTGCTTAGAATGGACCACTCCCACAAGATCTGCAGCCTAAGAATAGGCACAAGTCTTTTAAATCTGCCCCTAACTTCAGTGAGAAGGGGATGGAACCAGACTCCTTGGCTCCTAGAACGCTCACTATGACCTTCCTGCCAGGTGATGTCTCCTGGCCTGAGGCTACCTGTGAGGTCTGTACCTTAGCAGGAGGCGAGCTAGGGGAGTGGGTGAGATGCCCATATGAAAATCTTGCTGTGCATCAATCTATATAAGTGGCTGTCTTATTTGTCTTACTAGTAATATCATGCTCACTTGGCTTCAGGGATTTAAAAAAATTCCTTCATGGCAAGCAGAATTCTTTTTTTTTTTTTTTTTTAAGGGCATGTACGCTCACCAGAAAGAGAGAAATAGAGAGACAGAAAGCGAGAAATCACCCCCAGGGAGGATGACCACGCCGCAATCCCTTCTCCTCCATTCTCCTCTGGGGATCTTCGGCACACACACACGCACACGTGTCCGATGTGAGCTTAAGACACCAGGTCTTGGACTCGAACCGCGGTCGACTACTTGGGAGTCCAGTGACATAGCCATTATACTAACTGCTGGTCCTCATGGCAAGCAGAATTCTAAGACAGCCCCCAAGATTCCCATCCCCTGCGGGGGAGGTCTCACCTTGAATGGGGGTGGAACCTGCAAATATAATGGAACATCACTTCTGTGATTAAATGACATTACCTGGCAAAAGTGATACTATGGCGTCTCACCTCTGTGATTATGTTGAGTCATTGACTGTGAGTACGTTACATCACTGGGATTATGCTCTGTGGTAACGTGGCATCTCCATGATGCAGGTGTACAAGGTGCTAGTCAGTTGACTTAGAGATAATCAGAAGGAAGATCATGCTGGGTGGACAGGAGAGAGAATAGCCTCTCACCATGAATTTCTGCACCTTCACAAAGCTCAGGACTCTCAACCCTCTCATTTGGAAATGGAGGGGGCATGGGGGTATAACTGGTGGCCAGGCCAGTTCAGACTAGCTGACAGTCAGTAAGCCCTGAGGAGGTATGGCTAGCCCCTGGTGACACTGTGAACTGGGAATGTAAGAGACCATAACTACAGACCTTTGGCCCTCAGGTTTGGCCCTCTGTCATAATTGGACCAACAAGAAAAACTCCACTTCACATTTTGTTACTCACAGTGGATAGTAACATTTGGTGTGATCTCCCTTTTCTTCTCCTGTTGTGATTCTCCATAGGAAGAGTTTTGTTTTGTTTGAATCGTATTTACCAATTTAGAAATTGAAATAAAATATTTCAAGAGTCTCCAACATTGTTAACAAGGGTTCTCTACCCACTTCCTCTGATCATGTTGCAACTCAGTGCAACAACTAAGACCTAAGAGCCCTGTTACCTCTGGGTGGAGCTGCTGGGAACTGAACTGTTGGATTCAGAATGCTGGGGGCAGATGTGGGCCTTGCTGCACACTAAGTGGTCAGCTATCCTGCTTTTTTTTTTTTTTTTTTCAGTTTGCTATAGGGCACATGTACTGCTGGAAGGTGAGGGGGTTGAGGGAGAGAGAGACAGAGACAGAGAAAAAGAAAAATTGAGAAATCACCCCCCAGAGGGAATGACCACACCACAATCCCTTCTCTTCCATTGTCTCAGAATTTGGGGCATGCACACATTTGCCCAATGTGTTTTTCAAGCCATCGAGTCCTGCACTTGAACCATGCAGTCAACTGTGTGGGATCCAGCCACCTTAACCTCCATATCACCTGCTTGCCCTTGTTCTGCTTTCTGACTGCTCTATCCCAATTACAACATGGGATGGAGAACTTATTCAGAATTAATGAAATCAATACCCTTAACTGCAGGGTCAAAGGGGAAGGGAAGTTAAGTCCTAGGACATAGCGGAACTGTATGGAAAACATCTCAGCCCTCAAACTTAGAAATCTAATAGTATGAAATACTTTAAGTATGAAATGCATTAACAAGAATTCAACTTTGCAGAAAAGTAACACAAATTACAAGTATCAATCACTGCACCTGTTGTATTTATCTTTCCTCTCGAACGTGGCACCTTGTACGTCAGCAGTGCAAGCAGGACCGGGTTCGCCAAGTCCCTGCTCCTGTCTAGCATTCACCTGAGTCCAATTTCAGCCTATATTCAAATGTCCTGCCAACAAAGTTCACTTCCAAAGTACTCACCTAGGGTGTGGGATTTTTAAAGTCTTTGGTGGGAAGATACAGAAGGTTAACTGACATCCTGCCTAGGAGACTTTCTGAAGCTCTCCTATAAGTCTCTTTCCTGGGGCCAGGTGATGGCACAGTGGTAACACAAGTGGGCCCACACAGCAAAGTCCTGAGTTCACATCCTGCGCTCTCCATGAACACACGTTGAGTGTGCATGCGAGAGATCCAGGCAGCATGAAGACCCTTTTGGGGATTTCTCTCTCTCAGAAGAAAGATTTTTTTTTTTTTCCAAAAAGATTTCTCCCTCATCCTTGTCCCTAGGCTCTGCAGGGCTTCCAAGCCATTTTCAAACTCCTGTCACTTTGCATACTCTAGCTATAAAATGAAAATTAGCCAGACAGAGATGAGCAGAAGCAAAACAACCTGTCCTCAGTCTCATTTTAACCATCGATGACACCCTCAGGCTCATCCCGGGGGGAGGGTGGCTCATCCTACCTGCTGTTTCATTTACAGAATTATTTACATTCTATCTGTGGATTAATAGATGGTTAGCAATGAACAGGTTTATCATCTGACTCTTGTCTGTATCCCTCTAACCCCTGCTGGACGGCAAGTGCTATGTAGACATGGAAGTTATCTCTGCAGTTCATGACTGTAGCTCCTAGACCCGACCCAGAGTAACCATGGCACAGAACAGACCACAGAGTCCCTTGGGATGAAGAATGAATGGGGCCCATGCATCCTCTTTTCTTCTTAGACCCCAGTCACTTGGCAAGTCCTGAAGTCTGTACAAATGGGACTTATTATTGACCAGGGGTCTTTTGGAGTCTGACTTCTCTTTCAAAACTCTGATCATTAGACATATATATAACTTGGGACCAGCAGTTGACATAATGACTATGTCGCTGGACTCCCATGTGGTTGACCGCGATTTTGAGTCCCAGACCTGGTGGCTGAAACTCATGCTGGGAGTGTGTGTGTGTGTGCCCAAGATCCCTAAAGAAGAATGGAAGAGAAGGGATTACAGTGTGGCCAGCCCCCCTGGAGGATGATTTCTCACTTTCTTGTCTCTCTGTCTCTGTCTTTCTGGCGAGTGCACACGCCTCCCCCCAAAAAAAGTAGCTATAACTTATTATTTTCTTTGATGTCTTTCTCCTTCCAAATATCACCTAGGAATATAAACATGGTAGCATGTCATCTATTTGTTGGATGTGGGAAACCATTTTATTATCTTTTCATAGATTTTCCCTAAACTTGTCACCAAAAACACTTTCAGGTTGTGACTTCCTCATCTGTAGAAGTAAAATAGCTATTACTTTTTTAAAATTAGGTAACTACTAACAAGACTCCCTTGAAATGTATCAGTTCCTCTTCTTTATGTCCATTCCACAATTTAATATTTACTGAATGTTCAATAGAAGCCATATTCTATTGACATAGACTACCTTTTTGTTTGGTTTTGCTATAGGATAAAATATGCATGCATTATCCATAGGAGAAGTAATGACTGACATATAATTTTGTAATTTTTCTTTCTATTTCCGAAGAGACAGAGAAATGGAGTGGAAGAGAGAGGGGGAAAGCACTCCCCAGTGGGCATGGTCACACGGCAATGTTTCTCCATTTGTCCATTCCATCAGAATTCTGGGCATATATGTACATTCGCCTGTTGTATTTTTCAAGCTGCCAGGGCTGGGCTTTGAACCACGTTAAGTCATGTGGAATTTGACTCCCTTAACCGCTAGGCTATGTGGCCAACACAGGAGGATCTATATATTCTCTCCCTCTCTTTTTTTTCTCCTTTTTTCCCCCTTAACTATATATTAAGGAGGGCTAGCAGGTGGCATGGTGAAGGTGCTGGATTCCCACATGGACGATTGTGGTCCTGGACCTAGACCTCCCTCTCTCTCTCTCAGGTTAAATTAAAAGAATAAAAACAATAAATATAATTGGATAAATAATTCTTTTATATATATATATATATATTTTGAGTATTTTATGTTCATGAAAAGACCTTAATTTTTTAAAGACATTTTTGCCATAGGGAGTCTGTGCTTGCTGAAGAGAGACAGAGACAGTGAGAGGGAAAGTGAGAAATTACCCACCCCAAGGGGTGATGGCCAGACTGCTATCCCCTGTCCTCCTGCGATATTCGGCACACACACACACACACATGTACCCAGCATAAGTTTCAAGACACCCAGTCTGGGACTCATACCACAGCTGGTATGTGGGATCCAGCAACATAACCAGTATGCCATCTACTGGCTCCAAATCCTCATTTTTAATCGCTGCATAATAGTTTTATTAAACTTCTCTCTAATTTTGGATGTTTAGCTATTTCTATTTTTCTAAAAGTACAAAAAAGGAAGATAGTGTATATCTTTATGCACAATTTTTGTGATTATTTCTGATTATTCTCATAAAACACTTTATATGAAATTACAGGTTCAAAATATACACATTTTTTAGTATTTCTTTTTTTAGAGAGATTTTTGCTGCAGCCCATGTGTGCTCACTGGGGACAGACAGAGAAGTGAGAGATATAAAGTGAGAAAAAACCCCCTCGGGGGGTGGGGGGAATGACCACGCTGCAATCCTCCATTCTCCTCAGGATTTTGGGCACACATACACACTTACTTGGCATGAGTTTTAAGTCACCAGGTCTGGGATTTGAACTGCATTTGACTATGTGGGAGTCCAACACCTTATCCACTGTGCCAGCTGCTGGCCCCTATATAAACATTTTTAAACTCTTGAACTAGTTCACAAAACTGCTTCCAGGGGACCAGCAGTTAGCGTAATGGTTATGTCGCTGGACTCCCACGTAATCAACCGCGGTTCGTATCCTGGACCAGGTGGCTTTAAAACTCACGCCAGGCGTGTGTGCGTGCGTGCCCAAGCTCCCGAGAGGAGTACAGAGGAGAAGGGATTGCGGCGTGGCCGTCCCTCCTGGGGGGTGATTTCTTGCTTTCTGTCTTTCTGTCTCTGTCTGGTGAGCGCACACGCCCTATAGTGAAAAACCTCTCAAAAAAAACCAAAAAAGAAATTCTTAAGCGAGAGCTTGATTTGTATTTCCTATTGATTGGGAGAGCCTATTATCCTACATCAATTCACATTTAAAAAAAGGATCTTCTTTTTCCTTAGCTGATTGTCTCCATTCTGAGCATGTAAACACACAAATGCCTGAAGGCAAGAACAGAGCTTTAAAAAAATGTGCACCGTTCAAGTCCTGGACCTGGTGGCCTGGAAAGTATTCTGCGCATGAGTGTGTGTGCCCAAAGTCCTGAGAGGAGAATGGAGGAGGAATTCTGTGGGCTGTCCCCTCTGTATCTCTGCACCGGATGCACACACTCCATAGCAACCAAACAGAACAGAACAAAGCAGAGCACCTAAGTAGGAAGGACAAACAAACAAAAACAACAACAAAAAATAAAACAACCTCTTCAAATTAAAAAAAGAATAAAAAGTATTTTTTCTAATTTAATAGGTGAAAATATATATTATTTTTATTTTTTAAATTACTAGGTAGTTCAAGTACTTAAAACCATAATTACACACATGCAGCTAATTAGTAGCCATTTTTATAATCCCTTTGGGAATATCTTCCCATCGAGTTATTAGTGTTTTCTTATCAATTTGTGTATACCTCTTTTTTTTAAAGAATTATTTTATTTAACTTTATTTATTTATTTATTTTAATTTGACCAGAGAGGGGCAGAGTGTGTGTGTGTGTGTGTGAGAGAGAGAGAGAGAGAGAGGGAAAGTGAGAAAGCAAGCTGCCAGGTCTGGGACTTGAGCCACAGTCAGCCATATGGGAGTCCAGCACCCTATAGACCACACCACCTGTTGGTCCCTACCTCTTTTTTTTTTCTTTTAAGAGAGATTTTTGCTATAGGGCACATGCTCTCTGGAGAGACAGAGAGAGATAGAGAGACAGAAAGCAAGAAATCACCCCCTGGGGGGATGACCATGTTACAATCCCTTCTCCCCCATTCTTCTCTTGGGACCTTGGGCATGCAAGTATACATGCCGTGTGAGTTTCAAGGCACTGGGTCTGGGACTCAAACCATGGTCAACTACATGGGAGTCCAGCAACATAACCATTATGCCATCTGCTGCTCCCAATTTGTGTATACGCTTACGTTAAGGATATAATTATTAAATTTGTTTTGCATCTTTATTAAATTTTTTTTTCATTTTATCACATCTTTACAGTAAACATTTCTTTTTCCAACACAAGTACCATGCATGTCAGTCAAGATAAGGATATTACTATACACATTATCATCAGCAAATAGCTTCTCGCAATCAAGCATATTTTTACCTGTTTTTTCCTTCCCCTTTTCCCCCCCTCCCTTCCACACTAAACTTTTTTTTTTTTTACATTTTATTGATTCACAAAAGATCTTAAAGCATGAACAAAGTTAGAATCTAGTGACACGTGCACTGTAATTTTCTTCTGAAACATTTTTTCTCTCTCTCCATTCTCCCTTTTACTAAAAAGAGGTACGAACTAAACTATCTGCAAAAAAGAAAAATTAGGTTAATCTCAATTTGGTCTGTTACTTGCACAAAGCCCCATAAGAATTTGATTTCTGATGCAAGGCAACAGATACTATTGTATTATTGAACTTATGCAAATATTCATTCTGCCACAAAATAAGAATGCTCACAAATATTTTTCCAATTGCAAAAGGGACAGGAAGGAAGAAAAGTTCATGTTTCAATTAAACAAAAAGTTTTAACAAATTGCTGAACCTATCAACAACTCAAAAGAAAACAAAAATCCTTAAATCTGGAAAACAAAACATAGAAGAAAATCAGTAATGTTTTAGAAAGAAGTCGTAGAATTCTATTTCACCAGTTCAGTCTCACGTAATCTCTCCTTTGTTGAATTTGCAGTGTTATGGTGGTCTGACCTTTCCATTAACATTCAACATTATTGCTGATATTTCAGAACTTGCCCCTACCATTAAGTTGGCCTTACTCCTGATCATTTTTTGTTCTATAATTTGTAGGTCTTAGTATTCCTGGTATAGCAGAACTTCAGAACTTCTCAAAGAGCTGGTCTGGTGTTGGTAAATTTTGTCAGGTTTTGTTTATCTGAGAATGTTTTTCGTTTTTCTTCCCATATGAAGGATAATCTTGCTGAGTACAGTGTTTTTGGTTGAAATTGTTTTTCACTTAACACTTTGAATATATTTTTCCCATTCCTTCCTTTCTCATATTGTTTGCAATGAGAGGTCCAATGATAGCCTGATGGGACATCCTTTGAAAGTAACTTGATGTTTCTCTCATGCCAATTTTAGTATCTTATCTCTGTCTGTGGTTTTGTCAATCTGGCTATGATGTGCCTTGGAGAAGACCTTCTTGAGTTGATTAAATGTGGGGCCCTTGGTATTTCTTGGGTCTGGATATTTGAATGCCTCTCTAGGTTTGGGAAGTTTTCTTCCAGGATTTCATGGAATAGATATCAATGCCCTGATTAGTTTCACCTTCTGGGATAGCGATTATCTGGATGTTTTGGCATCTAATGGTATCTAGTATTGCTCGTACAACATTCTCATTTTGGAGGGTTATTTTCTCAGTCTTTTTGGTGAATTTTTCTAGGTCAGAGGTTCTATCTTCTCCATCTGAGATTTGATCTTCTGCATGATCTAATCTGCTTTTAATACTTACAAAGGAGGTTTTGAGTTCCTGTATTACAGCCTTCATCTCTAACAGTTCCGCTTGATTCTTTTTTATGGTGTGTATTTCCTCAGATTGTGGAAGAACTTCCTCACCTTCTGAAACTCATTGTCTTTTTTCTCCTGCATATTCTGGAGTTCTTTGTCTCTCTTCTCTTGCATCTCTGTTAGCTTTGTCACTATGAATATCCTAAATGCTTTATCTGACATTTCCACAAGTTCCATTGTACTGTCTGTGGATGATGAGAGGCTGTTCTTTCCCATTGGGGGAGAGATATTTTCTTTTTTTCTTTTTCTTTTTTTTTTTTTTT
>NW_006159757.1:1724235-1741814 GCF_000334495.1 Tupaia belangeri chinensis | reverse complement strand
GATATTTTCTTGATTTCCCATATTTCTTGTGCCTCTGCAGTGATGGTTTCTGGTCATCTGATGGGTTATAACTTACTTCCTACCATCTTGGAGTTAATTCTGAGTGTTGGAGGCATGCAGAAGGAGATGGCCTGCAATATTTTTGCAGTTCCATTTCGCAAGAAACCTGCACTTTTGTCAATGGAACTGGATATCAAAGGCCTCACTGTTTCAAGGGAATAGTGCACCAGGTCTGAGATGCAGGGCTTAAAGTATTCAGATGTTTCTCTACTGTGCACCTAGTTCTGCCTAGACACTCAGTGTGTGGAAGGTGAGAAGCAAGGTGAGAAAGTCAGGTAAAAGAAAGGAAACAATGGGGAAAGGACCAATAAATAAATAAAAAGGGAAAAAATTTAAATGATAAAAAATTGAGAACTTTGTGGCATGCTAGCATGCCACACAAAAGGGTCAGGTCCACCTCAGATTCACACAGATTCTGAAATTAGCAAGAGAAAGGAGAGGTCAGAGACAAGAGACAGTACCTCCAGAATTTTTAGAAAATATATATAAAAGAGAAAACTTTTGAGAGAAAGGGAGAGGAAGTAAGAGAGATGGAAACAGAAGGAAATCAGAGAATGCCCTACCTGACTTTTTGCTGGGTATTGGGCAAGAAGAAGAGGTTTGGAGCAGAGGCTTTCTGGTTAAAGGGGCAGGGCTGGGTCTACCTCAGATGCACATGATTCTGGCTTTTCGCTGTTTTCTGTAGTTTTGCAGCTTAGGGATTTGGTTGTTTTTTTTTTTTTTTTTCCTTTTAAAAAGTTCTTTATAATATTTTTAGTTGTTGAAATTTTTAAATTTTTATGTAATCTAGTCTAATGGTCATTGTATCCCTGATTTTTCCATTTCTTTCTTTCTTCATCTTGAGGTGGCATAACTATTTGCCTAAATTTTCTCCTACTTTTAAAATTCTTTAGTGTAGGGACCAGCAAATGGCATAATGGTTAGGTTGCTGGACTCCCATGTTGTTGACCGTGGTTCAAATCTCAGATCTGGCAGCTTAAAACATGCTGGGTGAGTGTGCATGCATGCCAAAAATCCCAAGAGGAGCATGGAAAAGAAGAAATTATGGTGTGGCCATCCCTCCTGGTGGGTATTTCTTGCTTTCTGTCTCCCTGTCTCTGTCTCTCTGGTGAGCACATGCACCCTATGGCAAAAATCTCTAAATAAAAATAAATAAATAAAAATTTTTTAGCTCAGCTGAATTTTCTTTCAGCACATCACAAAAGGTAAAGACTTAACTTGATTATTCTTTTAAATAATTATTAGTTTTCTCAACCAGACTTGTCAACAATTTGTCTATTTCATTTATTTGCAACGACTCATATTAAAATGTATACTACCATCTCCTGGTTTATTTTGTGATACTTTTCATTATTATAGCTTTATACTATATTTCAATAATAAATAGATAAATTGCTCACATTTTTCCTCATTTTCTTAGTTTTCTTACTCTTCTCATCTATTATTTGTTTGTATAAACTTTAAAATTATTTTATTTTTAAAGAGTCATTTATTTAATTTCATTTATTATAATTTAAATAACTATTTTATTTAACTTAATTTTATTTATTTATTTATTTTAATTTGACCAGAAAGGGACAGAGTGAGAAAAAGAGAAAGAATGAGAGAGAAGGAAAGTGAGAAAGCAAGTTTCCAGGTCTGGGACTCAAACCATAGTCGGCATGTGGGAGTCCAGTGCCCTTAACCACCACACCACCTACAGGCTCTATTCTATTATTTTTTAAATTTTGCTATAGGGCATGTGCACCTACCAGAGAGAGAAAGACAGAAAAAGAGAGAGGAAATGAGAAAGCAAGGTGCCACATCTGGGATTTGAACTGTAGTTGACCATGTGGGAATCCAGCACCTTAACCACCATGCCACCTGCTGGCCCCTAAAATAGTTTTATTTTAGCCTGAAGGGTGTTACTAGGCTCATTATACGATGAGAAACTGACATACAAAGAGAACAAATACCTTAAGGTAACATACCTCCTAAATAAAAGAGGTATAAACCAAAATCATGTCTTACATCTCCCCTTTCAGCTAAAATGCTATAATTTTTTAGTAAAGAAAAGTCATGAAATGCACTTGCTAATTGTTCTTTGTCCTTTACTTCCTGCCTTCCTTGAGTGGCCACCCCAGATATTACAAGTTCTGAAGTCAATTTTATACAGCAATTATTTGATGGAAGGTGGTCGGATATGGAGGATTTATTACTGAGTGAAGTAAGCCAAGATATGAAGAAAGATATTGTATGTATCCACTTAATATATACCGACTATCCACATTCTATGGTAGAATTGAAATATTGGAGGGCATAAAAGCAGTGAAAATAGTTAATGAGGATAAGACTGTGTGGAATGGGGCGGGAGAAGAAAAGAGTATAGAGAAAGATAGCAAGAGAATAAATAGAGAGGCATGACATTAGTGGGACACAGATATGGTTTATTATCGGTTGGTGATAAAGTGTATAGTATTCTCAACTGGATTGGTCTGAGAAGTATTTCATGTTGGGCAACGTCTCTTTACAAGCAAAGTGAGAAATAGTGATTGACAGTTTAAAAAAATAATTGGAGGGACCAGCAGTTAGTGTAATGGCTATGTCGCTGGACTCCCATGTAGTCGGCCGCAGTTCAAGTCCCAGACCCGGTGGCTTAAACTCACGCTGGGCGCATGTGCATGTGTGCCCAAGATCCTGAGAGGAGAAAGGAGGAGAAGGGATTGCGGCATTGCCATCCCTCCTGGGGGGTGATTTCTCACTTTCTGTCTCTCTGTCTCTCTCTGTCTTTCTGGGGAGCGTATGCGCCCTACAGCAAAAAACTCTCAAAATAAATAAATAAATAAAATTTTAAAAATAATTAGAATGATAATAATGATAATGATGATCAGGAAAAATAATGAAAAGCTATTGGATGATGAAATGGGGATTTTAATGTCTCTGTATTGACTGATATGCATGGTATTCCTTCTGGGAAAAGAAATGTAATACACTATAAAGTTATATGTGATTCAATGTAATAAACAAGATTATAATGATAATAAATTAAAAATAATAAAAAACTATACAGCAATTAATAATTCTCCCTTATAAATTAAAAAAACATATTTAGCTTAATTTTTTAGCTTACTGTGTAATTTTTAAACTTATTCAACGTTCGTAGGAATAATTGTGTAATACGTAATAACAATCAGCATTTTCTTAGCGAATTCCAGCCTTCGAAGACATTTATTAAAAAGTCAAGTGAAGCGGGTGGTGGTGGTTGAGGCACTGGACTCCCACCGGCTGACTGGAGTTAGAGTCCTGGGTATAGCAGTTTGTTTTTTCACTTTCTCTTTCTCTCTTCTCTCTCTCTCTCTCTCCTTCTCTGTTTCATGAGCACACATGCCCTTCAGCAAATTTTAAAAAATAATAATGATATATAAAATTAAATAAATAATTCTTTTTTTAAAAAAAGTCAAATTTAAAGTGAAATGTCTATTTCATTGGCTTTAAAAGCACTAACAATACCACATACTAACACCCTCCAGATGGTTGTTTCTTTTTTTCTTCCTGGATGTAATCCCTGAATACCTATCTTTCTTTTTTGAAATTTACTAGTTTATTTCTTCCATGAATGAGAGAGACAGAGAGACAACATCTCCCACATGGTCCTGATGCTGCAATCCACACCCAGCTTCATCAGGCCCAGACTGCAGGCACACATGTGTTTGTGCCTCAGCAGGCCCCAGGCTGTGGGCACACACATGCCTGTATCCTCAGCAGGCCCCAGGCTGCAGGCACACATGTGCCTGTGTCCTCAGCAGGCCCCAGACCACGGGCACACACATGCCTGTGTCCTCAGCAGGCCCAGACCGCGGGCACACACATGCCTGTATCCTCAGCAGGCCCCAGGCTGCAGGCACACATGCGCCTGTGTCCTCAGCAGGCCCCAGACCACGGGCACACACATGCCTGTGTCCTCAGCAGGCCCAGACTGCGGGCACACATGTGTTTGTGCCTCAGCAGGCCCAGACCGCGGGCACACACGTGCCTGTGTCCTCAGCAGGCCCCAGGCCACGGGCACACATGTGCCTGTGTCCTTAGCAGGCCCCAGACCACGGGCACACACATACCTGTGTCCTCAGCAGGCCCAGACTGTGGGCACACACATGCCTGTATCCTCAGCAGGCCCCAGGCTGCAGGCACACACATGCCTGTGTCCTCAGCAGGCCCAGACTGCGGGCACACATGTGTTTGTGTCCTCAGCAGGCCCCAGGTCGCGGGCACACATGTGCCTGTGTCCTTAGCAGGCCCCAGACCACGGGCACACACGTGCCTGTGTCCTCAGCAGGCCCCAGACCATGAGTACACACATGCTTGTGTCCTCAAGGAGTCTCCAGACTCAACCTAGAGCCTTTCTATGTGGGTCTTGCAGACCGCTGTTGCTTTTTACCACTGCACCAACCACCCAGCCCCCATAACTGTCTTTAAATGCTTCCTCTACCCCATTTCTTTTTTTCTTACCTTACTTCATGCCCCTTTTCACCGTTCAGTCCTCTGTGTGTGCGCAGTAGGCCTAAAGGTGCCTGGACAAGGGGTACTTGGGAGCCCAGAAGCCCACCTGTTCTCAGCAGTTAAGCTGAGTCCCCGGCTAGTTCTAGTTCTGCAGGAACACCAGGAAGACCACCTGATTGTAATTCCCACAAAGATTTGGTGAGTGCTCACAGAGGCTGGCCTCATTGCCTTACTGCCTGTTGGTTGACACTGTCTTCTCAGTCTCATTTTCTTTCCTGTTCATTTTTTCCACTAATGTTTTTCCTGCCTTTTTCCCTTTCTTCCATCTCAATCCCATCATTCTTCAACTTTTTCCTTCTTATTTCTTCTTTGCCTCTAAGATATACACCCATGAAAGAGCTGAACCAAGCAAAAAGAAACACCAAGAATAAAATGAAAAAAAAATTCTGGGAAATACTTTAAAACTGTCTTTTTTTTTCCCTCTGTGTCAGCCAAGCTAAATCTCATGTGGAAGACTGCATGCTCTGAGTCCTGGACCCCATGGTTTGAAAAACACCCTGGGCGTGAGTGGGTCTCAAATCCCAAGAGGAGTCTAGAGCAGAAGGGATTGTGGAGACCTCATCTCCTCCTCCCCCCAGCTCCCTACCACAAGTACAGGAGCCCTGTAGTAAAATTTTTAAAATATATAGTTTTAGAGCCAGCAGTTGATGTGTTGATTGGGGCTCTAGTGCCCACATGGCAGACTGCAGTTCAAGTCCTGGACCTGGAGGCTGGCTTTCTCCCTCCCTCCCTCCTTCTCTTTCTCTCTGGTGAACACATGTGCCCTATGGCAAAATTTAAAATAATAATGATGAATGGAGTTGGTTAAATAATTCTAAATGTATATATATATATAATTTTTTGTTTCCTTCACACGATTCTTTAGAAATAAGGGTTACTTAGATCGCCTCTCATCCACAGGTGTTTAATATTATCTAACTTTTATTAAGTCACTTCATGATAAATGCATTCACATTTAACACAATATGGGGCAAAAATTTAAGGGAGAGAAAAAAGGACATAACCAGAAAGTTTAAGTCTTTTTTCACCCAAGATTAAGGACTGTCAGAATGGATTTGCTCCTGCATTTGGTTCAGAGAGAGGGGGATAATAATACTTGCCTAATTAACTAGCATGTTGGGTAGATTAAAGTGCTTTGTAAACATTAATTAAAGATGCAGGGAGTTAGGAGAGGCCAATGTGTTATTAGAGGAAAAGTTTTCTTCCCTTTAATCAGGTATCTGTTCCCGGGGAGGGCACTGAAATGATGTAAGGAATCAGGAATTGGGGCTCAGCCCCGAGTGCTGCCAGTGACTCACTACCATTTCCAGCCAACCATTTCCTTCCTTAGTTTTCTGTACAATGAGAATAAACACGTGTTTGGAATTTAGGTGGTTATAATATTTGCCATTTGCGTATATAACAAACCCTGCAATTAATAAAAGCATGTAACTCTTGGTTTCTACTGAGTTGTTCCGCCTTATGGAAACACTGATAATGTTAACTTCCATCAACTCACAAAAGCCTTCCACATCTATACCGCTGTTAACCTGGATAGATATCGCCACAGTGATGGATTAAAGAAGAAAATAGCAACAAACCATGGGGTCAAACACTCTTTTTGGGGGGCATGTGTACTTGCAAGAGAGAGACACAGAGAGGGAAAATGAGAAATCACTCCCTAGAGGGGATGGCCAGTCCCTAATCTCTTCTCCTCCAGTCTCCTCTCAGTATTTTGGGCACACGCGCACATGCACTCGGCGGGACTCCAGCCGAGGTTGGCCTCGGGGGTCCAGCATCTTAACCACTACACCACCTGCTGCCCCCCCACCCCCAGGTCAAATACTCTCGGAAGACTTCCTTCAGCTCTCTGCACCTCAGATTTCCTCCCCTGTAAAATGGGAATAAGAAACCAGAGAGTTGTTTTCAAGATGAAATGAGGTAATGTGTTGATATTAAATGCCTTGTCAAGAGGTTTTGGTATTTAATATATGTCCATAGTTATTATCAGTAAATAAAACAAAAACAACCTCTCAAAGCTGTTGACAATAAGTAGGGGAAGGGGGACATCTTATTCAGAGCTTCCAACACAAAAATCTGTTGCTTTTCTCCTCATGAGTAACTCGCGGATAGGGGCTGGGATTTTTCACGCTGACGGTCCCCCAATTCAAACTTTGCACCTAGACTTCAAAGGCAGCTGCGCGATCAGCTCGGGCGCGCGGGTTCTGTCCCTTTAAGTGACTGGGCGAGCACGCGGCGGGGCGGGGCGGGCGGCGCGCACAGGCCAGCGAGCGCGCGCGGGCTACCGTCCCAGCGCAAGGGGCTCCTGCAAGGTGAGTGCGGCCCTCCGGGTGTCGGACAGATTGATTGCGCGCGATCGGAGGACGTCCTGGCAGCGGTGTCCCCTGTCCGGGACCCCCGTGAGCGCGGGGGAACCTGGAGTCAGACGGAAGACGGGGGCGCGGCTGGCTCCGCGCACCTTGGGTCCCCCACCCTACTGCCGGACTCCTGAAGTTGGGAAAGTCCCAGCGTCGCACCTGCTGGGATCTGCGTCGCCGAGCGCCCGGTGGCCTTTCCCAAGGAGAAGCTCGGCGCCTCCTTCGGGATCCCAGTGGTCCGGGCCCCTGGGAAGAACCGCGCTGTTTTCCGACTCGGGATCTCGGGGGACCGAGGGGTCGTGGAGAGGGCGAGGGCTCAGTGGTTCGTGGCGCGTTTTCTAGGCTTGGTTGCTGAGCGTCCCCGGCCATCCCTAACGCCCGGTCCCAAGTCCCCACCGCCCTCCCTCGAGTCTTGCGAGGGATCGGCTTCGGCTTCCCACCCAGGACCTCTGTCCTTGCGCTGGTAGAGGACAGTGTGTGTCCAGCATTGCGGGAGGTGGCCAGGGCCACCTGCTAAACCCAGGTCCTGCGCCGAGCGATTAGTAGGTTTTCTTCCCCGGACCCCTCCAGGTAATTGAATTACGCGGCAATGTGAGGATCTGCCCAGTGAACCGCAGCAGGAGGGATTAAAAAGGACAAGAAAATGTGACTAATGTGATGTAATTTAACAAAAGGCAATAAAATAAACTCTAGTATTTCTGCAAGGGTTTAAAAGTTTCCCAGTATTGTTTTACCAAGTCTAAATTTAAGCATCCAGCTTTTTTTTTTTCCTCTTAACCACAGGAACTAACCTCAGAAGAGTTTTAACTCTGCCAGAACTTAGTTGGTACAGAGCAAAAAACTTACAGTAAAGTGATTTTTGTGTTTTTTCCCCCGTCAAGCAGGGTGAAATGTTCAGGTCTGTTGGTGGAGACTGTAGGAGGAATGTTCTTTCTGGCTTCAATTTTAGTGGGAACACTTTTTAAAAAAATCTGTATTTCTGTAAAGTACAGAAACACCAAACCAGGCATAAATGGAAACATGAGGAAAATGCTCACAACAAAATCCTTTATTAAAAATACTTTTCTACTTTACTTTTTAAAAGCACTATATACCTAATACCGTAGCATGCACTAAAAGGTTAGCCCTCAAAGTTCCATGTCTGAATGTTACAGATTGTTTTTCTAGGTGGAGGAGGTATTTTCGCTCATGAAGCCAATGTGGAAATGCAAACAAATGCCCTATTTACTTGGGATTGGGTGGGAAGGATGAAAGTTGTCTAAAGTCTTTCTTGCCAAACTTGACAGCGTACGTATGGAATCTTGCTTATTTTATTATCCAGGCTACTAATAGCCATTTTTGAGTGAGGAGTTATTTATATCTCAAGGCCCACGCACACACCCCCCTCACTCACACACATACACACACAAACACGCCTTGGTAACAGCATCTTGAACAAACTTCTCTTTGATAATTTTGGGTGCTGATAACTTCGAAGGAACACATTTTCTCCATTACTAGAAGTCAGACATCCAAAATTAGAGTGATAATTTTTTTTTGGGGGGGGTAGGTTTTTGCTATAGGGCGCGTGCGTTCGCCCGCCAGACAGAGACAGAGAGACAGAAAGCGAAAAATCACCCCCCAGGGGAGATGGCCACGCCACAATCCCTTCTCCTCCATTCTCCTCTTGGGATCTTGGGCACGCATGCACACGCACCCGGCGCAAGTCCAAGTCACCGGGTCCGAAACCACGGTCGACTACATGGGAGTCCAACGACATAGCCATTACTCTAACTGCTGGTCCTTAGAGTGATAATTAAGAGAGAGCTGGGGCCAGCCAGGTGGCATGGAGGTTTAGGTAGCTGGATCCCACAGGGCCAACTGTGTGGTTCAAGTCCTGGATCTGGTGGCTTGAAAAACACACCAGGCACATGTGTGTACGTGCCCAAAGTCCCATGAGGAGAGGAGAATGGAGGTGATTGCAGTATGTCCTTCCTCCCCCCGGGGGTGCTTTCTCAGTTTCCCTCTCTCTCTCTCCCTCCAGAAAGTGAACATGCCCTATAGCAAATTTTAAAAGAGAGAGACCTAAAAAAGGAGTGATGATTTGAAGATAATTTGAGTATGCTTAACTCCATAGTGAATCTGTGTTTGGGGGACAGGGAAGGGGTGCCAGTTTTAGTGCAGGCCTGGTGTGTTCATTAACTCATTCAGAAATAGTTGCAGACCCGTTGACCGCCTGCGGCGTGCTGAGCTCAGACTGGTGACTGAGCATACACACATTTCTCAGTGACAGCCATATGGCCCAAACTGATTAAAACCAGATCAAGGAAGCCTTCATCAGGAGCCGAAGAAACACCTGGCCCTGGTTCCAAAGTTCTCAGACACCTCGGGAGCCTGTAGTTGGCACCCTGTGTGGATTCTACAGATCATCTCAGATAACCACAAGAGCTAGAGTAGAGCCTTGAAACCTGAAGGGAGAGAGGTGACAGTCTTGGGTGGAACCGAGCTAAGAACAGGGGATCCTCGGAACAAAAAGTTCAAGTGCCCCTTATCTGCATTGCTGTGGGATGGCCGCCAATGGCCTAGAGGCCATTCGGTAGGTGCCAGGGGAATCCTAGGAGCATCCTAGAACTTGAGCTCTTTCCTTTGATGGTGAAGGACAGCATATCATTTCCGTTCCCATTGCACTTTCAGGCTGGTGGTGTGTTGGCTGCACAGCTGTGTGTGCTCCAGGGAACAAGGCCTTGTCACTGCACCCCTGGTGGACTGCAGCGTTCCCTTCTCAACTCTGGCCACCGTAGGAAAGCCTCTGTCCACATTGGCGCTACCATCTGCACCCATGGGGTCGGGAGAGGATCACTGACAACACCCTCTGTCTTGGAGAGTCACAGTGACCCTGCACCTCTCAGTGATGCTGTTGGCCCCTTTTGAGAGTGACAGCATCGGCCTTTTTTAATTTGTTGGCTTTATAATTTGCTATAGGGTGGGTGTGCTCGCAGGGAAGAGGGAAGACAGTAAGAAAGGGGGTATGGCCTAGTATTGGGTTGTTGGGAAAGTCATGGTGCAGTTTGCCATAGAAGAACACGTCATGACTTTCCCAACAACCTAGTAGCATTCCCTTTTCTGCTCTCGTCCTGGAATTTTGGACATGTGCACACACGCGCCCGGTATGTTTCTCAAGCCACTGGGTCAGGATTCAAACCATGTAGCCAGCATGTGGGATCCAGCCACCTTAATCACCATGCCACCAGCTGGCCCTGATAGCATTGGTCTTGAAATCTAAGAATATTTTAAGGAAACGGGTGCTGGTTTATAATGTGTGCAGTCAGTATTGGTGAAAAAGGAATGCGTATGGCAGGACCTTAGTGGAGAGGATGTGAAAGCTCTTTATGAACACATGTCTTCAGACTAGCTATTTCCTGAGACTTTAGCATTGCAAAGACTTGATCCTCTTTATTTTTAAAATTATAGTGAAACACACACATAGCATAAAATTTTCCATTTTCCTCTGTTTTTATTTCATGCTAGAAGACGCATGAGCCTGCCAGAGCAGCAGGCATGTTTCTCAAGCCATAGGGTCTGGCACTTGAAACAAAGGATCTGTCATATGGGATCTAGCTGCCCTAAACACCATGCCACAGAGCAGACCCAAATCTTCCATGTTAACGTGCACGGAGAGTGGCATTATGTACATTCACACTGTGATGCAACTATCACCACTGTCTAGCTCCAGATCTTCATTGCCCCAGAAGAAACTTGTACCCACTAAGTAGTGAGTCCCCTAACTCCACTGTTCTAGTCTGCGGCACCAATAATCTGCTTTCTGTCTCTGTGGATTTGCCTATTCTGAACATTCAGGGAAATGGAATGTTATAAAATGTAGCCTTTTGTGTTTGGCCTCTTTGTATTAGCATAATGTTTTCAAGGGTCTTCCATGTTGTAGCATGTATCAGTTCTTTATTCCTTTTTATGGTTGAATAATATTCCATTGTATAGATATATCACATTTTGTTTATTCGTCAGCTGATGGCCAGCAGGTTGTTTACACTTTTTGGCAAGTGTGAATAGCATTGCTGTGAACAATTGCATACAAGTTATTTGAACACCTGTTCTTAATTCTTTGGGGTTTCTACCTCAGAGTAGAATATGTAGGTCATGTAGTAATTGGGTTTAACTTACTGAGAAACTGCCAAACTGTTTTCCACTGCAGCTTCACCATTTTACATTCCCACTAGCAATGGATGAGGGGTCTCTTTTCTCTACATGCTTGCCAACACTTGTTATTTTCTGATTTTGTTTTGTTTTTAATTATTATCATTGCTAACCTAGTGGGTATAAAGTGATACCTTCTTGTGGTTTTGATTTGCATTTCCCTAATGGTTAATAATGTTGATTAATAATAAAGATTTTTTATGTGTTTTTTGGCCACTTGTTTATCTTCTTTAGAAAAGTGTCTATTAAAGACTTGATTCTCCTTGTTTATTAGCTTTCATGGTGCCAAAATCTTACATGTGAGTAAGTGTCATTTACAGGGCTTGTTTTGTATATTTTCCTTCTCAGACATTTGTTCTGTTGCGGGTATTTTCCTTCTGCTTTCTCTTTTAGGCTTTTTCACTTTCTCCCAGAAGACCAGTCATCTGGCTCGTGCTTAGAAATATTTAATATTCTACCTATTTTAGTTTTGATCCAAAGGCGTGGGGTTGCTCACCAGTAAATTCAACAGTATTTGTGCAGAAGAAACTTGTACCCACTAAGTAGTGAGTCCCCTAACTCCACTGTTCTAGTCTGCGGCACCAATAATCTGCTTTCTGTCTCTGTGGATTTGCCTATTCTGAACATTCAGGGAAATGGAATGTTATAAAATGTAGCCTTTTGTGTTTGGCCTCTTTGTATTAGCATAATGTTTTCAAGGGTCTTCCATGTTGTAGCATGTATCAGTTCTTTATTCCTTTTTATGGTTGAATAATATTCCATTGTATAGATATATCACATTTTGTTTATTCGTCAGCTGATGGCCAGCAGGTTGTTTACACTTTTTGGCAAGTGTGAATAGCATTGCTGTGAACAATTGCATACAAGTTATTTGAACACCTGTTCTTAATTCTTTGGGGTTTCTACCTCAGAGTAGAATATGTAGGTCATGTAGTAATTGGGTTTAACTTACTGAGAAACTGCCAAACTGTTTTCCACTGCAGCTTCACCATTTTACATTCCCACTAGCAATGGATGAGGGGTCTCTTTTCTCTACATGCTTGCCAACACTTGTTATTTTCTGATTTTGTTTTGTTTTTAATTATTATCATTGCTAACCTAGTGGGTATAAAGTGATACCTTCTTGTGGTTTTGATTTGCATTTCCCTAATGGTTAATAATGTTGATTAATAATAAAGATTTTTTATGTGTTTTTTGGCCACTTGTTTATCTTCTTTAGAAAAGTGTCTATTAAAGACTTGATTCTCCTTGTTTATTAGCTTTCATGGTGCCAAAATCTTACATGTGAGTAAGTGTCATTTACAGGGCTTGTTTTGTATATTTTCCTTCTCAGACATTTGTTCTGTTGCGGGTATTTTCCTTCTGCTTTCTCTTTTAGGCTTTTTCACTTTCTCCCAGAAGACCAGTCATCTGGCTCGTGCTTAGAAATATTTAATATTCTACCTATTTTAGTTTTGATCCAAAGGCGTGGGGTTGCTCACCAGTAAATTCAACAGTATTTGTGGACTATTTGACCACTTCCAGTGTGCTAGGCTGTGATCTCTGAGCTAGTCATTGGGCGTACAAACTTATCCGTACTCATATACTTCTCTTTTTGGTATGCACGGGTTGCATTTTATTTTTAAGAATTAACAAGTTAACAGTGCATAGGGAAAAAGAGTAGCACTACCCTAGAGCTGAGGAGATGTCCACTTCAGGTTTCATCACCAGATAGCTGTGTGACCTTAGGATTTACCACTTTACCCTTCTGGAACTTGGTTTCCTGGTCTATTCCTGGGGAATGGACTGACTGACTTTTCAGACCCTTCTTAGACTTTGAAACTGGAGACTACAGTGACTGATCCATCACAGCTTTCTTTTACAAAAGTAATTCTCTGAAAGTATTTAGAATAGTTTATTTTGCATAAATTATAAATAACTTTAGAAATTATTTTGTATGAAAAGTGTTTGCACTCTTATCCTAGACTATAAACAGGTGAGTTTGGTGAATTGCTGTCTCCCCAAGTGGTACCTTTTGTATTTTCTATAAAGACTCAGCAAGTTTAAAGAGTTTTAGTGACTAAGGTCCTACTATCTAAGGCACAGTTGAGATCATAGAGGTGAAGAAGGTGTGGTTCCTGCCCTTAAGAAACTTATAATCTCAAAAAAAAAAAAAAGGAAAGAAAGAGCTTATGATCTAGGAGAGGAGATGAAATAAATGTCAAAGATATATTGATAACAGAGAGGTCCTCAAGTCTCTTGGGGACAGAGGACAGAGATATTCTATCAGAGGTGTCAGAACACCTATAGAAAATGTGACATTCAAGCCGGACCAGTAAGACCCAATGGATGATGGAAAACTAGGCTCAAGTGGTAGCATTGTGAATTTCATTAAGCTGAAAGAGTTTAGTCTGTAATTTGGAGGGCATCAACCGTGAAAGGTTTAGGAGAAGGGGTATGTAGAAGATTCTAATCTCTGGCCCGACCATGGAGTGGACATTTGTACACTAAGGGAGTAACTTGAACTGGATGTTCGGAATTGAGGAAGACAGGATAGAAATATGAAGATAATATAGGGAAGACACCCAAAATATCAAATAGAATTCTTGGTGCAAAAAATAAAGTTTTTAAAAGTAGTGTAAGAGCTAGAACCAATTCTGTTAGACGTGCCAAATCATTTTAGAGGCCTTGTACCTCAGTTCGCTCACATACTAAAGATAAGCTGCCCTCTATATACATTAGGTAACCAATGAATTTGGAGATTGTGCTCCTGCAAATGCAGGCAATTTCACTTTAAGAATCAGATATCTTCGGGACCAACAGATGGTATAATAGTTATGTTGCTGGACTCCCACATGGCCAACCACAGTTCGAGTCCCAAACCCAGTAGCTCAAAATTCACACTGGATGTGTGTGTGTGCATGCCCAAAATCCTGAGAGGAGAATGGAGGAGAAGGGATTGTGGCATGAAAATGACCACCTCCCCGGGGGGTGATTTCTCATTTTTTATCTCTTTCTCTCCAGCAACCACAAGTGCCCTATAGCAAAAATCTCTCTCTCTAAAAAAAAAAAGAGAATCATATATCTTTAATATCTATGTGAGGTGAGCATACTGGGATTTTTTTATTTTTTTCTGTTGACTCTTTCTTTCTTTAAGAATTCGACCAGAGAGAGAGAGAAGGAGAATAAAAAGCAAGCCGCCAGGTCTGTGACTTGAACCACGGTCATCCACGTGGGAGTCCAGTGCCTTAACTGCCACACCACCTGCCTGCCCCTCCTGTTGACTCTTAATTTTATTTTAGAGATAATGTCTGAGGAAAAACATCTTAATATCAACATGTAATAAAACCACCATGCTTAAACCAGAATTTCGTTCCAAGGGACACTTCACTTTTTTACAAGGTTAATTATCAACTCAGTTCTAAAAACTTTAGGTTAGTCATTTAAATTAGCTATGTTTCAGCTATGCAAGGGACAGCTTAGTGAAATTCACCCTAACCATTGTTGGGGCCGGTTGTTAGACCATTCTCTTTTCAACCAATTTATGGATTTAGTCAGTAAACATGAAGATTCATAGGCAATATGCTCACCAGAATCTTAATTTTGTTTTTGTTTTCCAAGGTGATCAGAGTTACAAGCCTGACTGCTCAGCACCCAATAGACATTCTCATTACGGGAGTAATTATCAAATTCTACTCTCGTGCTACTTAAAAGTGATCTGGTTTTTTCCCAGAGAGGTTAATAGAAAATCCTTGGACTTCTGAAAATGGTCATATCTTAACTACTAATTAAGAGTCATCTAGTGTTTTCAACAAACATTTGGTTGCCCCCATTTTTCAAAGTATGGGAAAACCCCCATCCCTTCCCCTTCTATTAAAATTGGGAGATGCATTTGTGCCCACAGGCTTGGGTTTGAAGTAAATGATTTAAGAGTTTGTTACTGGGTTCTCAGGAAGCGTAGGAACAGTCTGGGAAGGAAAAGGGACCCTCTTTATACTAGGTCGTCGGGAAAGTCTTGACATATTTTTCTGTGCAAAAAGTGTGCGATGACTTTCCCAATGACCGAATAAATATGTTACAGCCCCAGATAAAATCCTTTTATTCTTTTTCCCCAGATCTGGCTGGCCAAGATTTTAGAGGAAGAGGGTCAAAGCTTGATGTAGCAGATTGACCCAGTGAAAGGTCTAAGGTGACTTTAATTTCTGCCCCTTCCCTGGGATTTAAATCTATTTAAAGTAAGATATGGAAATCAGACTGCCCAAGTGCAATCTTAATCAAGTGTTCTAAAAGCCAGTGCTTAAGCGAGCATGCTCTAAATCAGCTTTATTTTCATCATGAGGATGAAGATTCAGTTAAGAATTTTTAAGCCTCCCAGGGAGGTGGGGGGTAAAATAATATGCCATAATTATTTCTTTCAAGGAAGAAGTATTACAGTTTATCTTGCCAGTTTAGCACATAGTAGGTGCTTGGTATTATTTACTGAGTAAATAAAGAGAAAGCACGCTAACTTGTTGCATGAAAGAATAACTTAAACTGAGCTTTTGCTTTTTTTTTTTTTTTGCTATAGGGCGCGTGCGCTCACCAGAAAGACAGAGAGAGACAGAAAGCGAGAAATCAACCCCCCCACCACCCAGGGTGAATGGCCATGCCACAATCCCTTCTCCTCCGTTCTCCTCTCAGGATCTTGGGCATGCACACACACGCACCTGATGTGAGTTTAAGCCACCGGGACTCAAACCGCGGTCAGCTACATGGAAGTCCAGTGACATAACCATTACATCAACTTCTGGTCGCAGCTTTTCCTCTATTTTTTAAATAAAATTTGCCCAAGAATTCACAAATGTAATAGGCATAATGAACGCCAAGTTTTACAAACTGTGCAAATAGTAAAAATGTGCAGTGGCTATCTTTGCAAAGTGTTCATCAGATAGAACTTTTTCCTGACTAGATTTTCCTCCTGTTGATACTTTTCTTTGTGCTTCTATGGATCTGTACTTTTTAAAATTAGAAACTAAACAGACACCTAGTCTAGGTTTTTTCCAGGTGAGATTTGCTTTAGGAAAAGCTGATGTTCACCTCTTCAGTGATAGTAAACTGGTCAGAGGCAACTTCTTCCCTCAGGGCCTGTCAACCCAGCCTGCAAAGGGGAGGCTACCTGGTGAGCCTGTTTGCTTAAGTGTAGGCGGTTCAATCACTTTCATGTGGTGTGTGACCCTAAGTAAATTACCGGTTACTATTAATAGTTGGAACTATTCACAATAGAGATTGGTTGAAATCCTGTTTTGTTGCTCTATACTGGTCAGAGAACTTCTCAAAAAAAAAAAAAAATCTAAATGAAAGTGTGATCATTCTTCCAGAAAAGTAAAAAAAAAAAAAATAGGCTTTACAATTTTTTCATTGTATTTAATAGCTTTGCATCCCAGTTAGAGTTTAAGATCTTAAGACATTTCAAAGTAAGCCTAAGTAAATTACCGGTTACTATTAATAGTTGGAACTATTCACAATAGAGATTGGTTGAAATCCTGTTTTGTTGCTCTATACTGGTCAGAGAACTTCTCAAAAAAAAAAAAAAAATCTAAATGAAAGTGTGATCATTCTTCCAGAAAAGTAAAAAAAAAAAAATAGGCTTTACAATTTTTTCATTGTATTTAATAGCTTTGCATGCCAGTTAGAGTTTAAGATCTTAAGACATTTCAAAGTAAGGAAAACGCAATTCAGAGAAAAAAAAATCTATGAAAAGGATGCTAAACCATTGATCACATCAACATTAAACTCCAGAACAAAATGAGCCTTCCTGTCAACAACCAGCTTCTATCTGAGGGGGATTATTTTTTTCCTTTATGAGAAAGAGAGACAGAGACAGACGATTCCGATGGGGTCTCACTGTGTCCTTCCTGATCCTTCTGCCCCCACCTCCCAATTAGCTGTACACACCTGGAGCGCACAGGTTGGCCTGGGAATTGAACCCCGGCCTCTCACGTGGTCTCCAGGTGGTGGTGCTACCGGTGTGCCACCAAGGCTGGCCCAATGAGGGGGATTTTTCTCAGAAATACAGTGCCAGGAAATGATCCTAGTTTGCTTAGTGAATATTTTGGGAAGGTTTTTTCCCTTTGAAATTGAGAAACAGCCCAACACAATAGTTGTTACTGCATATGTATTTTACTCCAACCTGTTTATTGGTGTGTGGAAACCCATTTTTGAAGTTTGTTATAATCATGGATTATACCTGTAGATACACATTCATACTGATGTTTACTACATGTTAATATTGGGAAGTATTACTTGTTTAACGTGTTTAATGTATTTATTGGGTGCTGGAAAACTTTCTAATATATTATTATTTGTGAAGCTAAGTCAGGCATCTCTTCTGCTGCCTTGTTAAAAGTCAACTGCTCTCGGAACCAGCAGTTAGCGTAATGGCTTTGTCGCTGGACTCCCATGTAGTCAACCGCGATT
>NW_006159757.1:1719986-1724043 GCF_000334495.1 Tupaia belangeri chinensis | reverse complement strand
AAAAAAAAAAAAAGTCAACTGCTCTTGCCAGCCTGGTGGTGTGGTTCAGGTGGATTGATCCTACGTGGCTGACTCCATGGCTCGAGTCCCAGACTTGGTAGGTTGGAAAATACAATAGGTGTAGGGGACCAGCAATTAGCGTAATGGCTATGTCGTTTTCTGTCTCTGTCTCTCTCTGTCTGGCGAGCGCACACGCCCTATAGCAAAAACCTCTCCAAAATAGAAAACAACAACAACAACAAAAAAACCACAATGGGTGTATGTGCATGTGTGCCCAAAATCCCAGGAGGAGAATGGAAGAGAAGGAATTGCAGAGTGGTCATCCCCCCAGGGGGTGATTTCTCATGTTTCCTTTCTCTATCTCTTCGGCAAGCAGATGTACCTTATAGCAAACTTTAAAAAAAAAAAAAAGTCACTGCTCTCATGCTCCACATTTGCCTGTAATTGAAATCCATAAATTGACTGAGATTAATATTTCCTAAATTTGAAAGATTTGACCTATAAATATGATAGTGGGACAAAGAGTAGTTACCATAATGGTAATATATTTGAAAGTACCCTTAAGTGTTTATGCTTTTCTTTTAGATGAAAGATGTGTTTTTAGGCTGCTTCTAGTTTTGTTTTTCATAAGATAGTTTTAGAGTTTTACAATATGAAGTATGACTCATGAGTATCAATTAAGCATATATTTTGTGAAAAATTATATACAAAATGTTATGGCTATTTTGTTTTCCTTAAAAAGCTTTCCCTAGAATGAGTTTATAATCTAACTGAGGAAAAAAATTATTACATGTAGAAATCTGACGTGATCAGTTGTATCAGAGTGACAAAGGTGGCATTACAGGGTCAACAAGTGGTGGGAGAGAAACAGAAAGGAGAAGGAGCCAGATAGAGAGGCTGGTGCCAAGCAGAATCCCAAAGGAAGGCTTGACAAGGTTAGTAGAGGTTTCGAGTCAGGCTTTGAAGTCCGAGAGGAAAGCAGCCAAGGGTGCTCCGAGCCGAGCAGCACATCGAGGAGGCCTGAGCTGGGTGAAAGGGTTCATGTTATGGAAAGTGAGCTTGACGAGATAAGGTCAGGCCTGATTCCAGAAACCCTTTAAAGCCTTATGCTCTCACAGAGAGGTTCCTTGGCAGTGTAGATGGCATGAAAATGAAAACTTTCAACTCAACGGGCCTGTGGAACCAAAAGTAATCTAGGATTTAGATAAGTTATTTAAATACTTGGCCATTTACTGGTGAATATCATACTGGGTATTTGTTATTTTTAAAAGTTTTTGAGACTAGAAACACTTAGAAGAAAATGAATTATAGCAGTGGTCCCCAACCTTTTTGGCACCAGAGAGTGGTTTTGTGGAAGACAGTTTTTCCATCGATGGGGGTGGAGATGGGGTGGAGGTTGTGGGCTGGTGTATGAGAGTGTGCAGCCTAGATCCCTTGCATGTGCAGCTTACAGTAGGACTTGCACTCCTCTGAGAATCCAATGCCCCCGCTGATCTGACAGGAGGCAAAGCTCAGACAGTAATGTGAACGATGGGGAGTGGCTATAAATACAGACTTTGCCCACCTGCACAATGGGACATGGCAGGGGAGAGTGGGGGGCCCCTCAACAGTCGGACCAAGCACACCTTTGACCCCTCTATTAGGTCTGCTCCGTACCTCTTTGTCTGTGTGCACAACAGTGAGGGATGGGCGGATACCGACGCTGTACGTGTGAATGAAGATAGAACTGCGAGTTGTGCTCAGATCTGTCAGATGTGTCATGATAACTAAACCACATTTGTAGCAGTCATCTACAAATTATTTTTAGGGAAAAAGGAAATGGTTAATTTAGCCTAATAATTTTTTAAGGCTCTACTTAGTAGAATAATAAAAAAGGAGGAATATCACTACTCAGTTTCCTTTGAACTAATTGAGTGTTTTGGGTTTTTTTTTTTATATAGGGCATGTGCGCTTGCTGGAGGGACAAAGAGACAGCAAGAAATCACCTCCCAGGGGATGGCCCTACCGCAATCCCTTCTCCTCCATTCTCCTTTCAGGATTTTGGGCATGCATGCACACATGCCTGATCTGGGACCAGGACCTGAACCATGGTCGACTACATGGGAGTCCAGTGATGTAACCATTACACCATCTGCTGATCCCACTAATTGAGTTGTTAATAATAAAACTTTAAAAATCTTGTCATTTGGGACCAGAAGTTAGCTTAATGGCTATGTCTCTGGACTCCCACGTATTCGACTGAAGTTCGCGTCCCGGACCCGGTGGCTTAAAACTCACACCAGGCGCATGTGCGTGCATGCCCAAGATCCTAAGAGGAGAATGGAGGAGAAGGGATTGCGGCGTGGCCTTCCCCCCTGGGGGCGGTGATTTCTCGCTTTCTGTCTCTCTGTCTCTCTGTCTGTCTGGCGAGCGCATGCGCCCTGTAGCAAAAACCTCTAAAAAAAAAATCTTGTCATTCATAGTTTTATTTTCTAATGTATTTCTTATCATAAAACTTGTTATTCTTATTATTCAACACATTATGTAGATAAAAAAGGATTTAGCAGAGAACCAGACAGAAAGTATAAAAGTAGGACTCCCATGTCTTTGGCACAATCAGAGCAAAGTGCCTGTCACACAGGAGCCACTCCAGGCGTGCGCGTATGAACGACAGCTGGCAAGAGCCACCAGCAGTAAGGCGGACAACGGCCGTTTTGTGTTTCCTGATCTTTATTTTCACCCACCGCTTAACCACATGAAAAAGCCCACTCATGATCATGAGCTGTGGTGATTCAGAAACCAGTCCCATTCTGAAGCCCTTTTATTTTTAATGTTCCCGAAGGTCAAGAAGAACATTTCTTTTTGAAAAAGGCTTGGAAGTTAAATCATCCTATTAGAATTTTTCAGGATATAGTTTCAAAGCTGTTGCTTTCCTAAGATTGTTTTTCTAGATTGTGCAACAAATTTTCACAAACTTCCTGAGGAGAGAATGAAATGATCGAAGAATAAGACTTGGATGAAACATACAGGTGTGCCTGTTGATCCTACCCCAGCATACAGGTGTGCCTGTCAGTCCTACCCTAGCATGTAGCTGTGCATGTCAGTCCTGCCAGAGTGTGTAGGCGTGCATGTCAGTCCTGCCCTAGTGTGTAGATGTGCATGTTGATCCTGCTCTGGTGTACAGGTGTTTGCCAACCCTATCAGTTAAGGGACCAGATCCCACATGGCGACCCTGCCTTAGTCTGTAGCATGACATGGCAAGGGAGATGTTTTTAAGAAGTTATTTCTGGCTTCTTTCCCATCTCTTCTGTTCTTCTGTTGACAGTCCCTTAGCAATGTTGATTAAGGCTGGGTGTCTGGACAAGGGGAGAGGAGGGTCTGTATGTTTATTATATGTGCAGGTCCTCAGGAGGCTAGCTTCATGACCTATCAGTTAAGGGACCAGATCCCACATGGCCAACCATGGTTTGATCCCAACCTCAAGGACTTTAGTAACACTAGGCATGTGTGCGTACATGCCCAATACCTTGACAGGGTAAAGAAATGGAGAAGGAGGGATGGTGGCATTACCATGCCCCATGGCAGCGGAGGTGCTGTTTTCTCTCTTTCTCCGCATATGTCAGTCCTGCCCTAGTGTATAGGTGTGCATGTCAGTCCTGCCCCAGCGTATAGGTGTGCGTGTCAGTCCTGCCCTAATGTACAGGTGTGCGTGTCAGTCCTGCCCTAATGTTCGGGTGTGCATGTCAGTCCTGCCCTAGCGTATAGGTGTGCATGTCAGTCTTGCCCTAGCATATAGGTGTGCGTGTCAGTCCTGCCCTAATGTATAGGTGTGCGTGTCAGTCCTGCCCTAATGTATAGGTGTGCGTGTGCATGTCAGTCCTGCCCTAGCGTACAGGTGTGCATGTCAGTCCTGCCCTAATGTACAGGTGTGCGTGTCAGTCCTGCCCTAATGTACAGGTGTGCGTGTCAGTCCTGCCCTAATGTACAGGTGTGCGTGTCAGTCCTGCCCTAATGTACAGGTGTGCGTGTCAGTCCTGCCCTAATGTACAGGTGTGCGTGTCAGTCCTGCCCTAATGTA
>NW_006159757.1:1718989-1719228 GCF_000334495.1 Tupaia belangeri chinensis | reverse complement strand
AGCGTATAGGTGTGCGTGTCAGTCCTGCCCTAGCGTATAGGTGTGCATGTCAGCCCTGCCCTAATGTACAGGTGTGCATGTCAGTCCTGCCCTAATGTATAGGTGTGCATGTCAGTCCTGCCCTAGCGTATAGGTGTGCATGTCAGTCCTGCCCTAGCGTATAGGTGTGCGTGTCAGTCCTGCCCTAGCGTATAGGTGTGCGTGTCAGTCCTGCCCTAGCGTATAGGTGTGCATGTCAG
>NW_006159757.1:1714504-1718623 GCF_000334495.1 Tupaia belangeri chinensis | reverse complement strand
TGTACAGGTGTGCGTGTCAGTCCTGCCCTAGTGTATAGGTGTGCGTGTCAGTCCTGCCCTAATGTACAGGTGTGCATGTCAGTCCTCTTAGTTTTAGATAAAGCAGAACTTCTAAAGATGTGTGTTCTCTCTGGTGAGCATATATACACTCTTAACAATTAAGGGAGAAAAATACAGGTTCACGGAGTTCAGAATCCTCAGACCCAACCCAGATCTTTTCTTTTGTGATAGTTTACACTGGCAGTGAGTTGGAGCAGTTTTTATTTTAAAGTGTTATTTAGAGATGCTAAGCAAAATTAGTTCCAAATCACTTGGTTAAGGCGAATAACTATTTTTTTTTTCTTTCTAATTTGCCAGAACTTATGGGCACTGGCAGGCCAGGGAGACAGAGGGAGGGAGAGGGAAAAAGCATTCCCCAAGGGGTCGTGGTCACTCTGCAATCCCTTTTCCTCCATCTCTCCATGCCGTCAAGATTTTGGATTTGCACATGTACACGTGTCCAGTGTGTTTTCCAAGCCTCCAAGGCCAAGATTCAAACTGTGCTCAGCCATGTAGGATATGGTTTTCAATGCACAGCAGTTAATCAACTGCACTATGGGCCCAGCACTAACATATATATATATAAATATATATATACACACACACACATATGCAAAAATATATACATAAATATATATACAAATATATATATTTGTTTACTAGTGAGATTATACATCTGATACACTTTAGTCACTTGTATAATTATATTCCTTATTAATTAAAAGGTTATTTATATCTTTCATGCAAGAGAGGGAAGGGTTCCTTAAGGTTGGCCCAGGAACCAAACCTGGGCTTCCCATGTGGCTTACAGCCTTCCAAGGTGGTATCTGTGTGCCATGATGGCTGGGCCACCTTTATCTTTTTTAATAGGGGTCCATAGGTGGCAACCTCTCTCAATTTTTCTTTATATGAAAATGTAATGTGGGCTAGCTTATGGCATGGCGGTTAAGGTGGCTGGATCCTACATGGCCAGCTGCACCATTCAAAACAGGCCAGTGCATGTACACATGCCCAAAATCCTGAAAGCAGAGAAAAATGGAGGAGAAGGGACTGCTTGTGACCCATGGCTATGCTTTCTCACTTTCCCTCCCTTCTCTGTCTCTCTGGCAGAGAGAGAGAGTACATGTGCCTTTTGGTAAAATTTTAGTTAAAAAAAGAAAAAGAAAGTTTCTAATATTTTCCTCTTATTTTTCTCTCCTGCAAACATTTTTAATTTTGAGATACAGGTTTTCAGTTATAACCATTAGAAATTTTACATATATATTTTTTCAACCTCTTAATTTTAAATAAAACAGAACTTCTAGAAATTTGTGTTCTTCATACTATTTTGCTCTTGTTTTTGAAAAAATAATTATTGTATGTACAGGTCTAGACTGATGGTATTTTTCTCATCACATTGAATATATTCAGCTTTCATTGCCACAGTTACGAGAAGTCAGTCTAATTACCACCCCTTTGAAAATGAACAGTTTTTTCTTTGAGTGTTCTGTAACATCTTATTTAAGTTTTAAAATAGGCACTACACTCATATGATTAAAAAAGAAAAGGGGGCCAGCAGCTGATTGTGGTGGCTTAGGCACTGGATTCCGCTGGATTCCTCAGATGACCAACTCTGAGGTTTGAGTCCTGGACCTGGTGACTTGAAAAACATGTTAGGTGTATGTGTGTGCATACCCAAAATCCAGAGAGGAGGCTGGAAGAGAAGGAACTGTGGTGGGGCCATCCCCCTGAGGGCTGATTTCTCGCTTCTCTTCATTCTGTCTCTCCCCAGTGGCACAGGCACCCTAATCGCAAACATCTAAAAATAAATAAATAAATAAGATAAAAAGAAAAGGTATTTATATTTCTTTTTCAAATTATTATTTTTATTTTAACTTTATTTGTTATTATTATTTTCCAATTTTATCAGAGACACAGAGAGAGAGAGGGAAAGTGCCAAAGCAAGCCACCAGGTCTGAGACTTGAACCATGGTGGCCATGTGGGAGTCCAGCGCCTTTAACCACCATGCCACCTGCCGGCCCCAAAAGGTGTTTATTATGTTTCTAAAACTCTCTGTCTAATTCTTATCCTATCTCTCACACCTGACAGTTGTTCTTGACTTGTATGTCCTTCCAACATTTCTTTATGAGTGTAACAACAGATACAAACATAGGTTCTTATTTTATAGTCACTTCTACATAAAGCATAGTATTTTTTATATGGTCCTAGGTTTCACATTTTTTTGCTCAATAATGCACTTGGAAATCTACTCATCAGTACATGGAGAGTTTTTAAAAATTCTTTTTACATCTAATTAGTATTCATTTGCATAGATGTACCCTAATTTATTTAACTAATCCTGTATGATAAGCACTTAGGTTAATTTTCACTCTTTTTTTGATTACAAACAGTCCTGCAATGAATAACTTTACACATACGTCATTTTGCATGTGTGCATTTATCTGTAGGATAAATTTCCCCAAGTGAAAGTGCTAGGTACGTGGTTATTATATTTTGCATTTTGATAGCTATTATACAGTTGCCCTCCAGGGGGTTATACCAATTTATACCCTCACCAGCAGTGGCTGAGAGTCTTAACTACTGCCTTGCGGCTGCTTTTAATATTTTCTTGTTTTGGATGTTCTGCAATTTCATTGTGAAGATCTACTTGTACATTTAAAATTTTTCTTCTGTTTGAGGCCTATGGAGTTCCTTACTCTGTGAATTGATGTCTTTCTTAATCAGAGTTCCAGGAGGATCCAGAGGACACACTCAATGAGCAATTGAAGAAAGTTTGATGAATAAGTTGCTTCCCAAAATAGGTCGGGCTTTAGGGAAAGCAGCTGGGGACAGTCCAGTACTTAGAGGACAGCACCTTTCAGTAGCTGTGAACACCCTTGGGCCCTACATAGCTGCCGGACCCAGAGAGGAGCTGTGTGCCAGTCACTGACAGGCCGTGTTCTTGGGTAGAAAATAAACCCATTGCAGTAGCCTGCGCCCTTACCAGGATCTCCCACTGGCTGAATTCAACCAGAAGTCAGAAAGCAAGGGTGCTCATCCCACGTGTGTCTGCTTCCTGAGGCAGGAGAGTGGGAGAGTAAGATGAGAGAGAGAATATGAATCAGGGAGGAGGGTGCTGTCAAATGGAAAACATACAGTATCTTTCAAAGATTCTGAGAAACTCCCAGCCATCATTTTTTTTTTCTTTTTTTGGAGAGGTTTTTGCTATAGGGCGTTTGCACTCGCCAGAAAGAGAGAGACAGAGAGATAGAAAGTGAGAAATCACTCCCCAGGGGGGATGGCCATGCCGCAATCCCTTCTCCATTCTCCTCTCGGGATCCTGGGCACTCACACACACGCGCTGGTGCAAGTTTAAGCCACCGGGTCCAGGACTCGAACAGCGATCAACCACATGGGAGTCCGGCAACATAGCCATTACACTAACTGCTGGTCCCCCAGCCATCATCTTAAGCATTCCTACTGCCTCGTTATCTCTCCCCTCTTCTACAACACCAGTTAAACATAAACCTTAAACATAAACTAACCTTTTCGCTGTGCTGTATCTCTTAACCTGGCACAGTTTTTTACACCCCTGTGCTACATTCTGGATGAAAAATAGAATTTTTTTTAATTGTCAAAAAGCACATGTGCTTACCAGAGAGAGAAAGTACCCCCCAGTGGGGTGTGGTCTCACCACAATCCTTTTCCCTCTGTTCCTACTTCCCGTCAGGATTCTGGGCATGCACCACTGTGCACCACTGTGCCACAGGGCCAACCCCAATAAATTTCTTCAGATCTGTTGTTCGTTTTTCCCTCTTCAGCTGTATTTAATCTTCCATTTATTCCATCCATTGACTTTTTAAATTGTTATTAAGTTTTTATTTTTAAAAAGTTCTGTTTGATTATTTTTTAAGCTATCCTGGTTTACTTTTTATGGTAGAGTTTCCTTCTGCTGCTCTCTGGAAGAGGGAGAAGTCAAAGATGTTTTCTATTTTATACAGCACTTAGCAAACTTTTAGCAGGTGGGTTAGCCGGACTAGCCAGTCCACCATCCAGTCAGAAATGAAGATTCTTTCATCTGCAGTTTTTATCTTTGCTCT
>NW_006159757.1:1703590-1714494 GCF_000334495.1 Tupaia belangeri chinensis | reverse complement strand
TGCTCTTTCCCTTTGCTAATTAGTAGTTCAAACTTCTCCTGTTCTTATTTTTTAATTTATGTAACTTTATTTGGTATGATTATTTATTTTGGTTTTAATTTGACCAGAGAAAGAGAAAGGGAAAGTGAGAAAGTAAGCCACCAGGCCTGAGACTTGAACACTGGTCAGCCACGTGGGAGTCCAACACCATAACCACCATGCCACTTGCCGGCCCTGCTTCTCCTATTCTTAAAAATAATAATAATTTTTAAAATGACTCAGATATCTTCCCCCACCCTGTTGTCCTCTAGCTGCTGCTCTTCTTCGTCTTTCCTGTTACAAACCCAAATTCAAAGTTGCTCACGGTCTGGGCTCACACCCGCCATTCACCTGGCCTCTGACTGCAGTGGGATCCATAGCTCGGCCTTTGTCAGGTCCCCTTCGTTGAGGAAGTCAGTGGGTAGTTTTTAGTCCTTCTTCTGTTTCATCTTTTTGTGACTGCTACTAACCTCGCTTTCATTCTTGAAATGCTCTCGTCCCCTGACAATAAATCAGTCACTAGAACTGCATAGACCTCATTCTCTGCATTCTCTCTCAGTTTTCCTCTTCTTACCTTATGCCCACAGCAGTCTTAAGTCTTCATCAACTCTTTTGTGTGCTGATGAAATAACTTGATAACTGCTTTTATTACCTTTTCCAAGATTATTTATTGAATAGCTAATATGCGCAGCATTCAAAAGATACAGAGTGCCCTTTAGTAAAAGAACCTCCCTCTTCCATTCTGTTTTTTCCTGCCCTGAGACTTTATCATTCTTCTCATCTGTTCTTCTGGAGAGATTCCCTGCATATAATATCACAATATATTTTTCTGGCTTATTTCCATGTAAAAGTAGCAGTATATCATAGTCTTTTCTTTCTCTTACTTTTTTCCACACACAAAATGTCTTGGAGATCACCTTGTTTTTCAAACAGCGTATGGCATTCAGTAATCCTGATGGCTTCTGAGTTCTCCCCCTGGCCCTGGCCCTGGCCCCCTTCGAACTGTTGCCAGAGTTCTCTCTCTAAACCATGAATGTGATCATGTCATGCACTCCACTAGACATTCGCCTCCCTTGGCTCCCCAGCACCTGTGGGCAAAGTTAAAAATCAGAGCCTCTGTTGTCCAGTTTACCAAATCCCTTCATTCGTGCTTCTCCAACTCAGTTTGTACCTTACGCTGTGGCCACGTTGAGTGCCCTGCCCCAGCCGCACCATTTTCAAATAGGCCATACATTTCCATGTCTTTGCTTAACCTTTTTCCTGTGTTTTCAGGGCCCATCAGAGTGTGTGTAACTGGCAGTGTTCTGAAATCTCTCTCAGGTTGTTGTCACCTTCACTAAGCTGAACCCTCCCAGGAAGTGTTGGTGCCCCTGCAATGGTACTGAACATAGTCATACATCTCTCTTCCGTGAGAGTTGTTGCAGAATCACGTGTGGAACTCAGTAAAAATACACATGCCCAGGCCTTACCCCCATGATGTATTTAGAAGGTCCGGGTTCAAATCCCAGAGTTCCAGATACGTTGCCTGGATTAAGAACCAGTACATGGAAGGAGTTCCTCTGTGGGAGGAATGGCTCTTATCTGCCTTTCCTTCTCTAGTACCTGAATCTGCTCAATGTGAAGTAGGAAACAGGAAACGTCAAAGCCTATGCGTAGGCTTGAAAGGAAGATAGGGCTCAGAATGAAGCAGGTATTAACCGATGGGCTGAAACTTTAATTTGGAAGCAGATTGAGAGTGGGCTCAAGTTGATTGCTTTTAGGACAGTGGCAACATCAACATGGTGTTTCAAGATGGAATCCAGCAGGAGAGTACAGCAGAAGCGCCGAGAAGGCAGAAAGGCAAGGAGGACTGCTAGGTGGCCCTGGCATTGATGTGGGCCTGTGTTCCGAGGGTCCTGAATAGGAAGTGGGACTTGGAAGTGGTACAGCTGGTGCTGCCGGGGAAGATGTATAGGGCTTGGCAGCTGGCGGACTGGGTTTGGCAGGAAGAAAGGCAGCGAGGACGTCTTGAAGCCCTGCTTGTGTGGCAAGACTGTAAGTGTCTGTGCCTGTGGATGAGTCTCTAACAGGCGTAATTTGGTTTTGGAGTTTGGCAAAACCAGAGCCTTCATGGGAACACTGGAAAGACCTAGTCGCTTGGGCTATTCTGCATACCTGATTGTGGCTGTTTGGTTCTAAAGGGAGTGAGGTGATGGCTTTGTGTACCCGCTGCGTTATTCAGGGTCTTCCTGGAATGTACAGGGAAAGAAGAAAAGGGCTGCCTTTCTCTCTTGGCTCCAGCCCACTCACCTCAGGGGGCTGACCTGCCTCACCTCACCCCCACAGCCTGCCGGACCTGCCAAGACCTTCAGCTTGGAGAGCTGCTGTCCTCTGGACTAACCAGACTGGGCAGATGTAGATTAAGACTGACCAGTTGTGACCTCATCCTTGTTCTCCTTGTTCAACTGATCAACTAGACTTTACCAAGAAGGAGTGTTACTAGTGAGCCAGGAGAAACAAGCACAGGCAGTATAAAAGGATAAACAGAAAACCCGCACACGTGGCTCACAGTTCTGCCCCTGCAGTCTCAAGCTTGTGATTTCCTAAAGAATCTCGCTCTCCCTCCCTGGCAGGAGTCAGTTTCGTCATCTATGAGGCTGTCTTGGTCTGACTCTAGTCTCATTTTTCTTAACGTGCAGGATTTGCAAACCCAAAGAGAGAACCCTTGATTGGATAAGGGGAGTAAACTTTCTAACGTGGTAACAACCTTCATAGGTTCATAGCTGTGGTTATGCTGTCAAGCCTGTTTGTTTCTTGTCTCCTCTTATCTCCTTGTGTTCCCTTCCACAACAGACCACAGAAGGTTACTTCCTGGCCCTCCCCTTCAGAAACTGTGTTCTCTCTGTAGGAGACCTCCCCTGGGACTCTACGTTTTTAGTTCCCAGGAAACTAGGACTAAGGAACTCCTAATTCCAGATTCCTTGAAAGATAAAGACTGACATCTTGGGCTTGTGAAGAATGTTGAGCCACAGTTTTCAATTTCTCCCCCTCAACCCATGCCTTCTGGAGAATTCTATAGTTAGCTCCCTCACATTCTTGCAAGAGACTGATTTACACAAGTCTAAATATTATAAACAGCTTTTAAAATTACAGTAGCACAAGAAAAAGGCGTGTTCTTGGGACCAGCAGTTAGTGTAATGGCTATGTCGCTGGACTCGCACGTAGTCGACCGCGGTTCGAGTCCCGGACCCGGCGGCTTAAACTCATGCCGGGTGCATGTGCGTGCATGCCCAAGATCCCGAGAGGAAAAAGGAGGAGAAGGGATTGCAGCATGGCCATCCCCCCTGGGGGGTGATTTCTCGCTTTCTGTCTCTCTCTGTCTGTCTGGCGAGCACACACACCCTATAGCAAACACCTCTCCAAAATAAAAGAAAAGAAAAAGGGCGCCTTCTCAAATGGTGCAGTAAACTACTCCCCTTTAACCACACTGGGAGGGGCCAGACCTGCAGCAGAATTCTATATTCTTTCTCCATACACCAGGGGGTACTGGCCCCTTCACTGCAGGAGGTGAATTCATATTTCAGGTCCCATCTTCTTCCTATTGATGTGTGTGGGGAGGACTCAGTGGCCCACAGCCGCCTCTTCCTTTGAAACAGTGATCCGCTTGGTTCAGGAATGAATTAGAGCTGAATCAGTGGATGGGTATTTGCAGAGCAGGAAGAGCCTTCCTGCCTTCTCTGCAGATCTCTCCCACTCTGCCTGGCTTCAGCTCCCCCTGGGTGTCAGGGATATGGATGTAATGCCGGCACCTGCCTGTGCCTGGCTCTACCACCAGACTCTGTCACCACCACACACAGTAGGTCCACAATGTATATATGTACACTAGATCCGTGTTAGGCATTGAATGAATACATTGGAGAGTTTCATGAGGGATATCCAAACTTCTGAGTTGCTCATTAGCTGTTTAGATCATTTATATAAAATCTGTGTATTGTTTTGACTTTCATTTTAGTAAATCAGTTTTAGAACTTATAACATTGTCTTTCTTTTACTATCTGGAATAATGGCAACTTACAAAATGTACATAAAAGGGACTTCTAAAAGCTCATGGAGAAGTGAAATTAAAGTATGAGTTTATTTTGGTGCAGAAAAAAAATATGAAAGCTGGGAACCAGCAGTTAGCGTAATGGCTATGTTGCTGGACTCCCACGTAGTCGACCGCGGTTTGCGTCCCGGACCTGGTGGCTTAGAACTCACGCCGGGCGCGTGTGCATGCGTGCCCAAGATCCCGAGAGGAGAATGGAGGAGAAGGGATTGCAGCATGATCATCCCCCCTGGGGGGTGATTTCTTGCTTTCTGTCTCTCTGTCTCTGTCTGTCTGTCTGGCGAGCACATGTGCCCTATAACAAAAACCTCTCAAAAAAAAAAAAGAAAGAAAGAAAAAAAATGAAAGCCATACATAGTTTTTTCATAATACACATTTTTTTTCGTGAACTTTTTGAAGATTCTCCATATATGCTCAACCTTCTGGTTCCTTAACCTTGCTCTTAAATTGCCATTTGATTTGCACTGATTCGTCTGGAAAGTGAAGTGAAATGGCATGAGGAATAGTTTCTCACATTGGTTTTTACAGAGGTGTCTACAGGATTTCTCTAAAACAGATTTTTTTTTCTTTTTTTTTTTTTTTTTTTTTTGAGAGATTTTCACTGTAGGGCGCGTGCGCTCGCCAGACAGACAGAGAGAGACATAGAGACAGAAAGCGAGAAATCACCCCCCAGGGGGGATGGTCACGCCGCAATCCCTTCTCCTCCATTCTCCTCTCGGGATCTTGGGCACGCACGCACACGCACCCGGCGTGAGTTTTAAGCCACCGGGTCCGGGACACGAACCGCGGTCGACTACGTGGGAATCCAGCGACATAGCCATTACGCTAACTGCTGGTTCCCGCAGATTTCACAATAATTCTTGAATTCTTAAATGACAGTCTCCCTTCAGGTGCTAAGACAGATTGGACTTTCTTCACAAATATTTCTGTTAAATATTAATCAGTAGGAAGCTCATGCCTGTTAGTCTTCTTTGGTCTTCTATTAGGTCGTCAGAAAAGTCATGACATGTTTTTCCATAGAATGTGCTTTCCATAGAAAAATACGTCATGACTTTTCTGACAACCCAGTAGAAGGTTCTGTTAAACTAAATTGGCAATGCTTCAGCAGCTGGGTTTTATGTCCTGCTAAAAGGGCCAGAGGACTGTATCAGACTGTCCTTATAGGGGGCACTTTTGATGTCCTTGTTCCTGTAAGTAAAGACATGAACTTCCTGATAGTACTCACTTAGGATACTTCACTTTTTATGTAGAAGCTATAGTAACATCAGCGCTTTGAGAAAGTCTTCAGCCCTGAAGACTTCAACCATGCTTTCATTGGTAACTCACTAGCTCTTGTCACCTCACTTCAACTTGAAACTGTTGGATCATTGGAAAAGTCATGATGCATTTTTGCATAGAAAAATGCATCATGACTTTTCAAATGATGGACTCTGACTTGTCACCCAGCTGCAAGCTCAGTGACGAGCAGAGGTGGGAGTTTGGAGAGTCGAAGTAGCAGTTCTCGATCCAGAAGTTTCACTTTGGTGAGTGATAGTTTTCTTGAATGCTTTTTCTCTTTACATTTATTTCTTTATTTTCTCCATGAGAGAGAGAAATAGGTAGGTTACCCTTGACAGGGTCTTGCCACACCATGATCTGCCCCCAGGCCCTCCAGCCAGCCAGGATCGTGACAACCACAGGCACACCTGGTGTGTTCAGATCAAATGACCCAATGTAATGGAGCTGGAAAAGGAAAATAACTTTGTGATGTCTGAGGTAGAAAAGTCTGGGAATGCCTGAGCCTGAATGTGAGAGCATAAGAGTACGGAGCCTCAGTGCCAAAATGTTACTCTATCAAATCCCTAGTATGCAAGTTGTTTTCATTATAGCCATCTTTCCTTGATAATGAATCTGACAGAGGCTAGCCCTATATCCTAGTGGTTTAAGGGAGCCAGATCCCACATAGCTGACTGCAGTTCAAATCCCAACCCCAAGGCCTTGAAAAACATACCTAGCACATGTATGTGTGTGCCCTAAATCCCAACAGGCTGGAGAAATGCAAGAAATGGTTTGTGGTATGGTCATACCCAATTAGGGGGTGTTTTCTTCTGTCTCTAGTAAACATGTGTACTCTCTGGTAAATGGGGAACAAGATAAAGGACAAATGGAAACCAGCACCCCCAAACAAATTGATGAAGGTTTTCTAATTATTTTTATCCTCAGCATTCACTCTGTGAATATAGACAAATCTAACTCATGCTGAAGCATTAGTTTTTGAGGGCTAGCCGTCTCACGGTCTAGGCTTACTAACCATTGTCACTTTGTGCTTAATTTCTCTAGATTTAACCACTGCCTCAGAATGGGATCTGGCTCCTTGCCTACTTCCTATGATCAAGCCAGCGACTGAGGTACTTGGGGATGCCTGTAAACCACCAGAAGTTAGACTCTTCGGAGATGGACTCTGACTTGTCACCCAGCTGCAGGCTCAGTGACTTGAGCAGAGGTGGGAGTTTGGAGAGTCGAAGTAGCAGTTCTCGATCCAGAAGTTTCACTTTGGTGAGTGGTAGTTTTCTTGAATGCTTTTCTCTTTACATTTATTTATTTATTTTCTCCATAAGAGAGAGAGAAATAGGTGGTTACTCTTGACAGGGTCTTTCCACACCATGATCTGCCCCCAGGCCTTCCAGCCAGCCAGGATCATGACAACCACAGGCATACCTGGTGTGTTCAGATTAACCAGGAATCTAAACCCTGGGCCTCCCCTATGGCCGCAGTATTGCTCTGCACCCCCCTGTCACCTGCATCACTACAGTTTGGGCTGCTTTAAGGCTTTTATGTACTTTGGTTGGTTGATTTTGCCCCAGTCCCTCTCCTTTTGTAAAGAATAGCTTGTAAAATCTTTTTGGGTGAACTAACTTGATGTTTCAGGATATTTCTTTTGAAATGGCACTTTTTTATTTGTATATATATATTTTTCTTTGTCTTGGTCTCTTTTTGGGGGCTAGAGGCTACATGCACTTCCTGGAGAGAAAGAGAGAGACTGAGAAAGAGATCAATCCCCTTTGGGGATGGCCACACTGCAATCCCTTTTTCTCCATGTCTTTATTTGGGATTTTGGGCATGCACGCACATACACCCAGCAGGTTCATACTATCAGTCATGAGGGATCTAGCCATCTTAACCACCATGCCACTGACTGGCCTGGCATTTTATTTTATTTTATCTTATTTTTACATTATTAGGTTTTTGCCATGGGATGCCAGAGAAAGAGACAGTGAGAAAGAAAGTGAGAAATCATCCCTCAGTGCGGATGGCCATGCCACAATCCATTCGCCATGGGATGCCAGAGAAAGAGACAGTGAGAAAGAAAGTGAGAAATCATCCCTCAGTGGGGATGGCCATGCCACAATCCATTCTCCATTCTCTTCCTGGGATTTTGGGCATGCATGCACACATGCCTTTTTTCAAGCTGCCAAGTCCAGGACTCAAGCCATGGTCTGCCATGTGGGAGTCTAGCACCTTAACCACCACACCACCTGCTAGACCCAATTATATTTTTTAAAGAATTTTTCATTTAACTTTACTTATTGATTGATTGATTGATTGGTTGGTTGATTTGACCAGAGAGGGACAGAGCAAGCAAGAGAGAGGGAAAGACTGCCAGGTCCAGGACTCGAACCGCAGTTGGCCATGTGGGAGTCTAGCAAACACCACACCACCCACCGGCCCTAGACCCAATTATTTTGAATCATCTTAAATTGTGCACAAATACTAAGCTTCCCCATAGCAGTGGCACACATCTTTAGCCTCACCAGTAACAAGTTTCTGCTTAGTCCCAGAAAGGACCACACCCGAGGCAGTCACTAACCTAGGAAGGGCACTGCTGCCTTTCCGCTCACTTGACTGAAAAAGAAAGACCTCTCTAGGCAAAAACAATTTACTGTAAAACAGACTTTTAACACCTTTACAAATATAAATGCTCCTATATATTCTGTATTTCTTTCAGAATCCAGAATCTTGCAGAGCATTAACCAGCTTTGAGAATTTTATAAAAGGGGCTTTAGGTTTAGTTAAGAGGTGATTCCTTTACATTTTTCCCCCTGAGGGTACTATCTTTCAGGAGAGAGAGAGCATTATATTCACGGAGGAGAGAAGGGACCCTCAGACTAGTGATGGTCTGTGCTTGTCTTATTTGTCATCTTCAAGTGGCTGAGCCCTTCAATACATCTTCAATACACTGAGCCCTAAAGTTAGTCCTAATTATGTTAAAGATATGGAAGATAGACATGGTATGGACTTTTAAATTCTTAATAGTCGAGATTGAATTTTGCAGATGTCTGCTTGCGTATTTTCTTTTCTAAACCATCTTGTAATATGTAATCAATGTTATTTGATTACATAATTACAAAAGAAAACAATATAACAAATTAATCTCTGAGTCTCAAAGAGCCTACAGATATTTTTTAAGAATTATTTTATTTAATTTTATTTATTTTTACATTTTTGACCAGAGAGGGATAGAGTGAGACAGAGAGAGAAAGAGAAAGTGAGAAAGTAAGCTGCCAGGTCCAGGACTAGAACCACAGTCAGACATGTGGGAGTTCAGTGCCCTTAACCATGCCACATGCTGGTCCCAAGCCTATAGCTATTTAAGAATGAATTGTTTGAAACTAATATTTTAATTTTTAGAAATAATGCAAGTACATTTTTAAAAAAATTGCTTTAGAGGTTTTTGCTATAGGGCGCATGCACTCGCCAGAAAGACAAAGAGAGACAGAGAGACAGAAAGCAAGAAATCACCCCCCAGGGGGGATGGCCATGCCACAATCCCTTCTCCTCCATTCTCCTCTTAGGATCTTGGGCATGCATGTACACATGCCCAGCGTGAGTTTAAGCCACCGGGTCTAGGACTCGGAACCGTGGTCAGCTACGTAGGAGTCCAGTGACATAGCCATTACGCTAACTGCTGGTCCCATAGAAGACATCTTAGAAGAATATGTGGTCCCAGCCTGGGGGGCAGTTGATAGCATGCTGAACTGCACTGCTGGAAGCCACATGCCAAACAGTTTGAATCCCTGGCCCTGTCAGTTTAGAACACGTTGGGCGTGTGCACAAGTGCCCAAGATCCTGATGAAATGGAGGACTAGGGGAAGGGGATTGCAGAGTGATGAATCCCTATCGAGGGTGCTTGCTTACCTGTGTTCTCTCACTCTGCATTTTTGACCAGAGAGGGATAGAGTGAGACAGAGAGAGAAAGAGAAAGTGAGAAAGTAAGCTGCCAGGTCCAGGACTAGAACCACAGTCAGACATGTGGGAGTTCAGTGCCCTTAACCATGCCACATGCTGGTCCCAAGCCTATAGCTATTTAAGAATGAATTGTTTGAAACTAATATTTTAATTTTTAGAAATAATGCAAGTACATTTTTAAAAAAATTGCTTTAGAGGTTTTTGCTATAGGGCGCATGCACTCGCCAGAAAGACAAAGAGAGACAGAGAGACAGAAAGCAAGAAATCACCCCCCAGGGGGGATGGCCATGCCACAATCCCTTCTCCTCCATTCTCCTCTTAGGATCTTGGGCATGCATGTACACATGCCCAGCGTGAGTTTAAGCCACCGGGTCTAGGACTCGGAACCGTGGTCAGCTACGTAGGAGTCCAGTGACATAGCCATTACGCTAACTGCTGGTCCCATAGAAGACATCTTAGAAGAATATGTGGTCCCAGCCTGGGGGGCAGTTGATAGCATGCTGAACTGCACTGCTGGAAGCCACATGCCAAACAGTTTGAATCCCTGGCCCTGTCAGTTTAGAACACGTTGGGCGTGTGCACAAGTGCCCAAGATCCTGATGAAATGGAGGACTAGGGGAAGGGGATTGCAGAGTGATGAATCCCTATCGAGGGTGCTTGCTTACCTGTGTTCTCTCACTCTGTCTTTCTCATGTGCACACATACACATTATCTAATGAATTTTTTTAAAAGAATATGCAGAAAAGACAGATTAATATTCCACTAATTAGGGGCCTGACTTCTTCTGCAGCGCTCTTGGCTGAGGTAGGGCGGGGTTGCAGGTGCCAACTGGTCCCCACCATGGCCACTGCATCAGAGCCCGGCGAGGTGGTAAAGGGGAAGGTGGAATTAGAAGTCAGGTGATGTTGGAGTAGAAGGATTTATCTTAGCAACTTTAGGATGCTGGTTCCACCATAGGTATAATGATGCAAAGCAAAGAATCCAGGAAAGAATTGCCAGAAAAGGAATGAAAAATATGATACTATACGAAAGCACTCTCCTTGATCCTGAAAGAAAGCAAAGCAAGGGCTTTTTAGTTAAGTGATCTTGAGCACAGAGACCAAAACACAACTCACTGACATCGGTGTGAACAAAGCTGAGGTCAACCACGTAAAACGTTAAATGTACAGTAAGAAAGCTCTCAGTCAAGTAAATAAAGTATGTAGAAGTTGTCGTCTTTTCACACTGAAACGAAAATGTGCCAACTCACTCTGGCCTGGTATCTGTGCCAGTACACCATTCCTGTTACATATGGTAGACCTGTCACACTTAAGATACGACAGTTTACTTACAGTGTGATTTAGAATTACAAAATCTAGTGTTTAATGTACTTGAAAGAATTTCCTTGTCATAAATAATGAATTGAAAAAGAAAATTCCACTAATTAGTGGGTTATGTTCTTCAAAGCATAGTTAGGAAATAGTCATGCTCTGATGTGGGAGGGCATTTCTTTCTTGTTTAAAAGTTATTTTTATTTTATTTTATTTTTAATTGGCAGAGGGCATATGCGTTCACCAGAGAGAGAGACAGAGAGGGA
>NW_006159757.1:1690195-1703564 GCF_000334495.1 Tupaia belangeri chinensis | reverse complement strand
ACAATCCCCCCCCCACCCCAGGGGGACATGGTCATGCCACAGTCCCTTCTGCATTTCTCTATCCTGTCAGGGTTTCAGGCATGCACATGTGCCCAGCAAGTTCAAGCTGCCAGGGCCAGGATTCAGACCCCACAGTCAGCCTTGTGGGATTCAGCTTCCTTAACCACCAGGCCATGGGGCCAGCCCCAGAAGGGAATTTCTAAAACTTGATGTGGCCAACTTAGGTACCATACTCCAAAATACTGCCTTGTGCATGTGGTGGTAGAATAAAACAGAATGTTTGCCAGATGACCTTGTTTCTCAGTAGAGGGTATAATGAAGTAGAAGTCAAGATACTTGATTCTTTTTTTGCCTTCCACATTCATTTATTGTTGAACTTGAAGCTTAACTCTTTTTTTTGGGGGGGGAGGTTTTTGCTATAGGGCGCATGCACTCACCAGACAGAGACAGACAGAGAGACAGAAAGCGAGAAATCACCCTCCAGGGAGGATGGCCACACTGCAATCCCTTCTCCTCCCTTCTCCTCCCGGGATCTTGGGCACGCACGCACACGTGCCCAGCGTGAGTTTAAGCCACCAGGTCCGGGACTCGAACTGCGGTCGACTACATGAGCATCCAGCAACATAGCCATTACACTAACTGCTGGTCCCTTGAAGCTTAACGCTTAACATCTTTCATACTATGGCATTTTTTGATAGAGAGCTGGTGGGATACCTATCTGCTGGGAGGTACCAGGGTGCCAGCATGACAAATGTTTGCAATCCCTTCTCCTCCATTCTCCTCTCGGGATCTTGGGCACGCACGCACACGTGCCCAGCGTGAGTTTAAGCCACCAGGTCCGGGACTCGAACTGCGGTCGACTACATGAGCATCCAGCAACATAGCCATTACACTAACTGCTGGTCCCTTGAAGCTTAACGCTTAACATCTTTCATACTATGGCATTTTTTGATAGAGAGCTGGTGGGATACCTATCTGCTGGGAGGTACCAGGGTGCCAGCATGACAAATGTTTTGAATTGGGGGAAGGAAAGTTGCCACCTTTGTATCCAGTCTAATCATATAGGGTCAGTTTTTCACATTAAACACCTAACACCGCCTTTTACCAAATTGGCCATAACTCAAACTCATATACTCTAAAGACAAATAGGACTTGGTTGACCTCTACAAATGTGTTCATTGAGGAATAGAGTTAACCACCTATTCTGTATTGACCTCTGTCTATCTGTGTGCGTGTACATGCATATGACTGAGACATTTGGTCAAATGCTGAAACACTATTCTAGAGGGAGGAACATGATAGTGGAGCTTACATTCTAGTGAGTATAGGCAGAATAGGCTGCTGCAGATGCGTGTCCCTCGGCAAGCAGACTCTGAGTGGGGTTTAGAGTGCAGGGGGTTATGAGCAGCGTTCTTAGGATCAACATCTGTGGAAGGAAGAGGAAGTGGGATTGTGCAAGGGGAGAAGTTGGGCTGCGGCATAGACCCCATTCCTGGTGGAGCTCCAAAGTCCTTAGTCATCCCACATTGGCTCGAGGGTCAGGGGGTGTTCATTCCCACATAGTGATCAGCTCTTGGATGCAAGCTACCCTGGAAAGAGGCATGACCTTAACTAGTTTCTTCTATCAGAAACAATCCCCAAAGAATAATGACAGCCATCGGCTCACTTCCGGCTGGACTCCCAACAAATAGGGGAACAGACCTTTCATTCCCAACCAGTGATCCTGGCACCACCTCACACCACCACGAAGACTTAAGGAGAACATGAAGGCTCTTTCAGGGGTCAAAGCAGCCAGAATACCTGTAAGATGTTTTAACTAGAAGAAACAAGTCTACAAATTGAACTAAGGGAGTTTACAGGCCACAGCTATGTAAAGCACAACTCCGCCTAGAACGTACAAGAAAATGGGGTGTTACGGTCTGCCACCTGGTAGACGTGAAAAACACGTATCATGTTGACTCAGGATGTCACACACTGGAGTGTATAGCTTCAGAGACAAAAGCTCTTGTTTGAAAGGCAGTCTATTAAGTTTTAGCCCCAAAGTCACAAAGACAAATGACTTATTCTATCAAAGGCATTTAAAAAAAAAATAGAAGATATTAAAATACCATTGTGTGCAAAGGTAGGAGAGACTAAATATCTTACATTGATAAACATCGGGAAGTCAGATGGTGCTTCTTAGTTGCCTGTGGTGGAAGAACTATTTTGAACTATCTCTCTTGGTCTATGTGAGTGTTCCGTGAGTTGAATTAAATAAGACTCAGAAGGGCATTCCCCAAGATGTTTATAAATTCTCTAAAATCTGAAACAAGTCCTTGTGTGTTTTCAAAGTTGCTCTCTTCTTTACCAAGCAATCAGCATCCTCAAATCACCTCGGAACAGTAATAAACACAAGAATACCAAGGACATACGCAGGCCCACATCCCAGTCTGCCTGCCACTGTCATCCTGGCAGAGCTCATCACGTTCAGCTTTATTTTCTTCATTAGTTAAGAAAGGGGGTGGGTAGAGGGACTGGCAGATGGCACAGTGGTTAAAAGCATTGGATTTCCACATGGCCGACCGTGGTTCGTGGTTCGTTTGGGTCCCCGACTTAGCGGCTTGCTTTCACCCTATCCCTTTCCCTCTCTGTCCCTCTCTGGTCAAATTAGAAAATAATAACAACAAATGGAATTAAATAAATAAATATTTTTTTAAGGGAGGGAGTGAGGGAGGGGATGGCGGAATAATATTCCTCTCTATGGGGTTATGGTGAAGGAGAAAAGCCTGGCATCAAGTCAATGCTTAATACCAGCTTCTCTTTTCCTGGCATCCTGTTGGCTTCCAGCTTGAACATGATACTTCAGTCTTACTACCATTGTCTTGATGCTTTTGCTTACCTCTCTTTCTCTTACTAATCATCTTCTGGATTTATTATTATTATTACTTTAATCACAAAAGGTAAGATAATCAAAGAGTAATGCTCACTCTCTCAAGTATCTCACAAAGTTCCACCAGTCTTCTTATGGGCTTCACTTTGTGTTTAAAGCATGCCTGTTATCTATAGGTCTTTCCTCTCCGGTAAGATCTTAAAGTAACACTGAGATGTTTGATTTATATGGGTGTTCTCCACAGTGTCCATCATTGTGTAGAGTATAATAATGGAAACAGCATTATAAATCCCACCTTAATGAAGCATGGCATTAAATTATAGTCTTGTGATCTGTGTCTGATGACATAATTTTGCTGCATGATCTGCTCTACTGCCTGTTTCACACCGTGCAATGGAAGAATGTTCCTTTTCCTTCCACTTAGGCTTCTTACTTATTTTCAAGCATTTTCTTTTCTTTTTTAATTGTCAGAGGGTGCATGTGCTAGTCCTCTAGAGGGGGAAGATAAGAGGGAAAAACAAAGAAAGCATCCCCCAGTGGGGTGTGGTCACACTGCAGTCCTTTTTCTTTCATTTCTCCTTCCTGTCAGGATCCTGGGTGCACATGCTCACTGCCTAGCATATTTTCCAAGCCACTAGGGCCAAGATTTGAACTGTGGTTGACCACGTGGGATCTAGCTCTTTTAACTACTATACGATGGGGCTGGCCCTTAAAGCATTTTCCTTTATGGAAATCATTGAGCTTAGTTTAGCTCAATGATTATTGATTAGCTCCATGATTAATAATATTACTGTTATTATTTCACAGTAGTTTATTTTCTTTACCTAGAACTAACAAACTGAGAAATTTTGACCTTTAATTTTAAATGGCAACTGAAGTTTTTTTGTTGTTGTTGTTCTATTTTGTTGTTTTACTTTTTAAAATAAGATTTATTTGTATTTATTTGTTTAATTTGTCAGAGGGTACATGAGCTCGCTGAGGGGCGGGGAGAGAGCACCTTCCCCATGGGGCATGGTCATGCTACAACCCCTTCCTTTCCATTTTCCCTCTTTGGGGGCATTTTTGGGTGCACACATCCACCTGACTTACTGAGTTAAAATAAAAACACAGCCTTTCTCCAAATATAGACTTCCAAAACATAGAGTATGAAATTTAGAAATGTTATAATGGCATGTTTTTTAAGCCATCAGATCTGGGCCTTGAATTGTGTGGTTGGCCATATAGGATCCAGCCATCTTAACCACCATGCCATGGGCTGGCCCGACAACTGACGTTGTTTGTTTGTTTGTTTTTCCTTTTTTTTTCTTTTCGAGAGAGATTTTTGCTATAGGGCATATATACTCACCAGGGAGATAAAAAGACAGAAAGCAAGAAACCCCTTCACCCCCTCACCTGGGGTGGCAGGGGATGGCCTTGTTGCAATCCCTTCTCCCCATTCTCCTCTTGGGATTTTGGGCATGCATGCGCACACACACACACACCTGGCATGAGTCTCAAGCTGCTGGGTCCAGGACTTGAACCACAGTCATCCACATGGGATTCCAGTTCCTTAGCCACTACACCACCTGCTGGCCCCACAATTGAAGTTTTTTAAATTATGTAACACTTGATTTTCAGAGACTGCTATACTTAGTAGCTAGGTCCCTGTCTACAGCATTATAACATTTCTAAACTTCATACTCTATGTTTTCAAAGTCTAAATTTGGAGAAAGACTCTGTTTTTATTGTAACTCATTAGTAAGTCTTCTTAAAATATGGCTTTCTCTTTAGAATGAGAACCAATCATAGTAGTTTCTCTACCTCATGCCCTATAATCCCCATTATCATAAAACATTTAGTCAGTAAACAGTGTTTTAAGCTTCTATCTTGTATGATATATAAATGCAACTCTTAGAGATTTGAGTAAAAGATGACCTACTTCTGATTCATAGAAGTATTTTTTTACACAGGGGTTATTTTATTTCATTTGGAGGGGGGGATGTTTTTGCTATAGGGCTCGTATGCTCACCAGAAAGACAGGGAGAGACAGAGAGACAGAAAGCGAGAAATCACCCCCAGAGGGGATGGCCACGTCTCAATCCCTTCTCCACCATTCTCCTCTTGGGATCTTGGGCACTCGTGCACGTGCGCCCGGCGTGAGTATAAGCCACCGTGCCTGGGACTCTAACCGTGGTCAACTACATGGGAGTCCAGCGACATAGCAGTTACGCTAACTACTGGTCCTGAGCAGGGGTTATTTTTAAAAGAAGATAAAAGATGAATTCCTGATAGTAAATGAAAGTATTAAAGTTTTTAAACTTTAGTTGAAATGCAGTCTGGGATATGACCAACCCTTGTTCTTTTTGGTTTTTTCATTTTGCCAGAGGGCCTGTGTGCTCACCAAAGAGAGAGACAGAGGGAGGCAGCACTGCCCATGGGGAATGGTCACAGCACAGTCCCTTCTCCTCCATTTCTTCCTCCTTTTCAGGATTTTAGGCACATGTGCCTGGTGTGTTTTACAGGCCACCAGATCCAGGATTCCAACCATGTTGTTGGCAACGTGGGATCCAGCTCCCTTAACAACCAAGCCATGGGCTGGCCCCAGATCTTTGCTGTCTAGATACTTTTTTCCTGAGCAAGTGCAAGCTAAAAATGGAAATAGCTACTTAAATAAGATTGTTATGGCTCTCCATATGGCCACTATTATGCTAAGCTGTTCTAAGAGTACAATGTATTTATTTCTCAAGAGGCTGATTGTGTCTGAGTTGTTGTTTTTTTTGTTGTTGTTGGTTGTTTTTTGTTTGTGTTTTGCCCTTGTATGGAATTCTTCCTCTGAACATTTCTAATAAAGGGTATAACTGGAATCAGCCAGATCCTAGATATTCCTTGAATATGTTCTCTCCTTTGAAATTTAAGAGGAGCAGCTTTAATGCAAATACAAGGCAGCACTACTCTACCGAGTAGGTGGGGTGGTCATAGAATTTACTACCTTGAGAGGTAATTCAGACCCAAAGCATTCAAGGATTTAAAGACATTCGTAAATGATTGCTTTTTAGAGCTTCTAAAAGAAGCTTGGGTGTCAGGTTTACTTTTGTTTTTCTTTAGGTTTTGACATACCACTCATGCGCTCACTGGAAAGAGGTAGAGACAGAAAGGGACAGTGAATGGGAAAGTGAGAAATAATACCCTAGGGGATATGGCTATGCTACAATCCCTTCTCCATTCTTCTCTCAGGATTTTGGGCATACACACACGGGCCCCCGGCTTGAGTTTCAAGCTGCCAGATTGAGAACTCAACCATGGCTGGTCATGTGGGAGTCCATCACCTTAACCACCACGCCATCTGCTGGCCCCTAGTTACCTGTCTTTAACCTTACAAGGTTAGTCTCAGATACTCACGCCATTTCATAAAATACCTGGGTGCCTCTGCCCAGGACTGAATGCTATCTCATGCCAGCTTTCCTAGGTTATGTTCGAAATATCTTACCGAAGTCTTTTCTGTCCTTCAGGCATTCCGCAGCTTCATCCAGAAAATAGTATGAGTTGGCTGGTTGAAGAGTAGGAAGCTCTTTGTAGCAATCTTTCCTAAGGAAGTCAACTCTAATCATATATCTGCATCTTTGAGGGTGGGCTGTGGACATCCCAAGCATACTCCCTATTTTTTTTTTTCTCTCTAACTCCAGCAAAAAATGATGCACATTTGTCAGTGAGTTTTTAGAGATTGAATATTCAATGAACTATCCTGAAAGCCCACCTCCCCAAGCTAACCAGTGTTGTGGCCTTGACGTTACATAACGTATCTGTGATCAGACAGCATCAGCTCTCCAGCTACCCCTGCCTTCTCTAGAACACTTGAAGTCTTGGCCGGACTGATCAGCCATGGAATAAGAAAGGAAAGCGGGCAGTGGTGAATGCTTTCCTCATGGCCAGGTTAGGCTGAAGTCTAAGTAGTATACTAGAAGCCTGTAACAGGTAAGGTCTGGCTCTAGATAATTCTTTGTAATTATTTTTTTAAAGAATTATTTTATTTAACTATTTTATTAACTTATTTTAATTAGACCAGGTGCGGGGGGGAGAGAAAGAGAGAGAGAGAGAGAGAAAGTGAGAAAGCAAGCCACCAGGTCCGGGACTTGAACCATGGTCAGCCATGTGGGAGTCCAGCGCCCTTAACCACCATGCCACCTGCCGGCTCCAGTCTTTGTAATTATTTTTAAAGAATTATTTATTATTTTTTAATTTGACCAGAAAGAGAGCCACAGAGAGAGAGGAAAGGAAGGGAAGAAACCAAACCTTCAGGTTTGGGGCTTGAACCACAGGCAGCCATGTGGGAGTCCAGCACCCTAACTACCACGCCACCTGCTGGGCCCCTCTAGGTAGTTCTTTTAACATCTGGAGATTTGTAGTCTTAAAAGGCATCCTTTTATCCCACAGTCAACACATCAAAAGCACCATTTATAGAAAGGGATTATTTTTTTTCTGCCATCAGTCTACTTTACCTTCCAAATTAGTAGGGACAAACTCAAGAAGTGAGTTTTTCTTTTCCAGTTCAGTTTCCCCAAGAAACATGCTGTTTTGGTTTATCCTCATTTCCTATCTAGTTAGCTCTTTGGGAACTAAATTAGCACATGCCTCTTTCAGAAGCACCACCAGCCAGATGGGGACCACCACCACGGACTCCGTCTTTCTCTCTTCTCCATGTGGGCAACTAGTGCACCTTCTGACATTTTTGTTGTTGTTGTTAATAATAACAGCTTTATTGAGACAGAATTCACATACCAATCAGTTCACCAATCTAAAGAGTGTCATTCAGTGTTTTTTAGTATATTTACAGAGTTGTGCAACCATCAGCACAGTTGGTCTTAGAACATTTTCATCACCTCACAGAAAAATCCTGTGCCCGCCACAAGTCACTCTTGTTCTACTGCTACTGACCTCTCTGGCTCTGCAACTCTGACTCTGGACACTCCGCCTCTTCTGTAGGACCGTGTGTCTCCCTCTGAGCGCCCCTGTCTGAGGGAAGCAGCAGCATCATCTCCTGGGGAAGGAGGAGGAGACAGGATTTCTTAGAGTAGGGCCGTGTGCTCCTTGGCTGGCCCCGAAGCACTCTGCTCCCCTGCTCCCCTGCCCTTGGCCCCAGGTTCTTCTCTGTTTCTGCCTTCTTTGTTGGGTACAAGCAGAGTCCAGGTTCATTTGAAGGGCAGCTTCATGTTTGTGGAATTAGGCAACAGACTGAGCCCACAGCCATTCTGGCCCTGCCTCACAGGTCAGGGCTCAAGGCCAGGCTGATCACAAAGAAGGCACTTGGGGATCCATTCCAGCCTCCCAGCCCATACTTAGCCTTTAACCGTGGAGAGACAGACCTCAGAAAGGTTGAGGCCAAGAATCTGAATTGCCCAGGACCTGGGAATCTGCTCACTGACCAGCCTGTTTAAAAATGATTTATATCTCTTATTGTAAAAATACTAAATGAACAGAAATAGGAAAGACCACTGAGACCAAACTATAAGCTACAGAAAAAGATAAAATGTACTAGACTCATGCAGGATCTGTGGATATTTATTAGTATGTGATTAAAAGGAAAATAAGTGAAACAAAACAAAAAGCAAGGACAGTACTTAGCCTTGATCACCCCAAGAGTAATTGTTTCCTTTGGAAAGTCATTGCCTGCCTCTGAACCCAGTTTTCACATCCTCAGATGAAGGACTGTTTGGTCTGTTGTGTTACATCTTTCAACAACACACAAGATAAAATAGGCATGTGGGAGCTTCCCTTCCTAAGTGTATTTTCTAGTGCATTTTTACTTATTTAGTTAGTTTAGATTTTTGGCCACAGGGTACATTTCCTCACTGGAGAGAGACAGAGGGAGAAAAAATGAGAAATCATCCCCTCCCAGGGTGGGGTGGGGGAAGACACACCGCAATCCCTTCTCCTCTGTTCTCTCAGGATTTTGGGCATGCATGTACATGCACCTGGTCTAGGACTTGAACCAGAAATGGGCCATGTGGGATCCAGAGCTTTAACCACAACATCACCTGCTGGCCCTCCAGTGAAAAAAAATTTTTTTAAGAGTTATTTACTTAATTTTAAAATTCTATTATTATTTTAGAGAGAGATTTTTGCTATAATGCATATGCACTCGCCAGACAGACAGAAAGCGAGAAATCACCCCCTGGGGGGATGGCCACACTGCAATCCCTTCTCCTCCATTCTCCTCTCAGGATCTTGGGCGCACACGCACACGCACACAGCGTGAGTTTAAGCCACAGAGTCCAGGACTCAAACCATGGTCAACTACATGGGAATCCGGTGACATAGCCATTACGCTAACTGCTGGTCCTATGTGCCCACTGTGAGTTTAAAGCTGCCAGGTTCAAGACTTGAACTGCGGCAACTATGTGGGAGTCCAGCAGCATAACCATTATGCCATCTGCTGGTATTATTATTATTATTTTAATTTGCTATAGGGCACATGCACTCACCAGAGAGATACGGGGGGTTGAGGGTGGGAGCAAGTTGATAGGTTCAGGACTCCAACCACAGTCGGCCATGTAGGAGTCCAGCACCTTAATCACCATGCTACTCATTGGCCCCTTTCCTGTGAAATCTTACATTAGAACTGCTCGCTTTTTTTTTTTCTTTTTAAAGAATTATTTAATTTTATTTATTCATTCATTTAATTTGACCAGAGAGAAACAGAGAGAGAGAGAGAAAGTGAGAAAGCAAGCCACCAGGTCCGGGACTCAAACCATGGTCAGCCTTGTGGGAGTGTCCAGTGCTTTAGCCACCATGCCACCTGCTGGTCCCAGAACTGCTTGCTTTGAGACTGGGTTAGACACAGTATTTTATAATCCATTCTTATTTTGTCCCTCAGTTAGTTGGAAATTGACATGTGTCTTAAGTTGAAAATCTGTTAGGGGTCTGTACCCCTTCATTCACCTATACAAAGAAAGGAGAATGATTACACCTAACCAAAGTAAATCCTCTAAAAAAAACTTGTGAAGAACCCTATTGAAGCACTGAATGAGGAGGGGCAAAGCAGAAGGGAAAAGAGGAGAGAGCATTAATATACTTTCCCTAGACTTTTTATTCAACAGACAGTTGTGGTAAGACTTCTGTCATGGTCATTATCATTATCATGTCATGCTATCAACATCCACAGTGTTATAACTATTAACAGAGGGATCTTTGCTGTGCTAAGAGCCCAAATGATTTTGGACTTGACAAGGTTTTTTTGTTGAATCACTGAGCTAAACCACTCTGCACAGATAGAATAAAAATATGCAATATCTTAGGATGGATCTGGGAGAGCAGCAGGTGTTGAGTGGGTGGGCAACAGGATAATCTAGTGAAACGAAGGATACGGAGTGTAGATGAGGCAGGAGGGCCCCCACCAGGCATCCCGGCCCACAGGTGAGCCACTCAGCTTCAACCCAAGCATCCTTAAAAAAAAAAAAAATCACAAAATGGATAGTGCCTCTGGAGTTCTTACTCTGGTTGCCAGAGGGTCAAAACACACCCACATGGTGAGGAGGTAGCTGACATTTGGGTTACAGTAACTACCTACTGGATACAAGACAAACTTTAAGTACTGTGAGTAGTTCAAAGATAAAACAGACATAAATCATTTTGGTTCAGTGTAAAAGTATAGTAGAGATGAAAAACATGGGTGCTGAATAACTATCGTGAAAAATAGAATTTTAGGACCAGCCAGTGGCATGGTGGTTAAGACAACTGGATCCCACATGACCAGCTGACTGGTTCAAGTCCCAGACCTGGTGGTTGGAAAAACACACCACGCATGTGTGCATGCATGCTCAAAGTCTCAATAGGAGAATGGAAGAGAAGGGATTGCAGCATGGCCATTCCCCCAGGGGGTGCTTTTTCACTTTCCCTCTCCCTGTTTCTCTCTCTCTCTGGCAAGCATATGATGACCTATAATAACAAAAAGAAGTTTAAGAATGATTTATTTATTATTATTAATTTAACCAGAGAGAGAGAGAGAAAGTGAAAAAGCAAGCCACCAAGTCCGGGACTTGAACTGCAGGTGGCCATGTGAGAGTCCAGCACCTTAACCACCATGCCACCTGCTGCTTTTCTCCCAATTTTTTTTAATTAAAAAAAAAAAGATTAGCCAATGGCATGGTGGTTAAGGTGGCTGGATCCCACATAGCCAACTGTGCAGTTTGAGTTGTGTACCCAACAGCTTGAAAAATACACTGGGCACATTGTGTATGTGTGACCAAAATCCCAAAAGGAGAATGGAAGCCATAGGGACTGCAGAGTCGCCATACCTTCCAGAGAGTGATTTCTTATTTTCCCTCTCTCTCTGTGTCTCTTTAGTGAGTGTATACATCCTATAGCAAAACTTAAAAAAAAAAAAATGTGTTGGGACCAGCCTTGTGCCATGGCTGGTAGCATACTAAACTGCAGTGCTCAAGCCACGTGGCAACCAGGAGTTTGGATCTCAGGTTGACTCTATTAAGGGTGCCTATTTATCTCTCTCTCATGAATACAATAAATATACTTTTTAAAAAATAGAATTTTATATAAGGAATTGGTTGTACTTTTAAAATGTCTCTTAGATCTATCTTCTTCTCTGCATTCCCATCACTCCTACTCCAGTTTAGATGATTTTTCCCAGTTATTTCCCATAGACAGTATTTTCCAAAACATAGTCAATGTGATCCTTCCAGAATGCAAATCTAACTCTGCCTTGTCCCTTTAACTTTCACCCATTTTTTTCAGTTTATTGACTAATATTTCTTCTCCAAAGTTTTTCTTGATCAGATCCCCTTTGCCTAAAATGTGAATTGATACCGATCTTGTGTTTTCATGATACCCCATGGTCATCGTGTCAAAGAATTTCCACTTACTCAAATTGCAGTTTTCTAATCCAAAGCCCTTATTAGATGGCAAACTCTAGATCGTAAACACACCATCCTCACCATTGTGCTTGCATTGCCAGTGCTCAGTAACTATTCAAGTATTTGAGTGTACTAATTGGTGGATGCGATGGGAGTATATTGGGCCATGAAGGATAGTTAAGAGGTCACAGTGCAGAGATGGGCATTGCTGACATAGAAACAGGTATAGAGGGCCAGCAGTTGGCATAGAGGTTAAGGCACTGGATTCCACATGGCCGACTCTATGATTTCAGTCCTGGGCCATGTACATGCCTGCCCAAAATCCTGAGAAGAGTATGGAGGAGAAGAGATTTCAGAGTGGCCAATCTCCCCTGAGGGGTGATTTCTCACTTTCTGTCTCTCTGGTGAGTGCACCTGTCCTATAGCCAAAAAAGAAAAAAGATAAAGAAACAGGTATAGACAATGGCCAATGACTGATTTGAGTATAGAGCAAGAATTGATGAACTGCAGCCTTTAGACCAAATTTGTCCTCGTCTTGGACTTTTTGTAAATAAAGATTTAGCATAACAAAAGCCAGACTCGTTCATTTACATATTTTCTATGATTTTTTTTCCTACATGGACAGTGTTGAGTAGTTGCCGCCCTAAAACCTGCAAATCCAAAATATTTATTCTCTGCATCTTTACTAAGAAAGTTTGCTGCTCCCACTATCAAGTAGAAAGGAGAGAGTAGCAGGAAGTGAAATCCAAAAGGTAGATAGAACCAAATACCAAAGACAAAAAACACAGAAGATCTCGGCCCTGGAAACTACAAGGTATAGTTGAGAGAAATTAAGGAAACATATCAGTACATCTAAAACTTTAGTGCATGAGGATTACCTAGAGGATATGTTTAAACATAGATTGAGGGGCCTGGATGGTGGTGCAGTGGCTGAGCCACATGGAAGACTTCCACATCTCCATATGGAGTATGTTGGGCATGCACATGCCCACACTCTGGGGCCAGCTGGGGTGGATTGCGGCATCGAAATCCTGAAGGATTTCTCTCTCTCACTCGCTCACTTGTTCATGGAAGAAATAAATTAATAAACTTAGAAAAACAAAAACACAGATTGACAGCCCAACTCCTTAAAGTTTCTGATTCAGGGGCCAGCAGATGGCGTGGTGGTTAAGGATGCTGGACTCCCACATCACTGACTGTGGTTCCAGTCCTGGACCTGATGACCTGCTTTCTCACTTTCCCTCTCTCTGTTCATTCTCCATCTGTCTCTCTCTGATAAAATGTAGAATGAATGAATGAATGAATGAATGAATAAATAAATAAATAAATGTTAAATAAAATAATTATTTTAAAAAAAGAAGTTTCTGATTCAGTAGATCTAGGGTGGGACCCAATAATTTGTATTCCTTCTTCTTTCCCCGTTTGTCTTCCTTTCTGGGGGTGGAAAGGGGAGGCGAGGGGTAAGATAGGGTTTTCTGTCATGATCCTCCTGCTTCAGCTTCCTGAATTGCTGAGATGACAGGCACTTGTCACTGCCCCCAACTTTTAGGATGGGCTGGGGAGTAAATCCTGGCCTCCTATGTGGCCTCAGCCTTTTGGGTGTCAGCCAGCACAGGCTGCGGCTGGGCCATATTTCCAAGTTCCCAGATGCTGCTGC
>NW_006159757.1:1650395-1689572 GCF_000334495.1 Tupaia belangeri chinensis | reverse complement strand
TGCTGCTGCTGCTGCTGTTGCTGCTGCTGGTCTAGGGGCCACGTTCTGAGAACACATCCAAATAAATGAAGGCATACACCCTACTCGTTTGAAAAAATATTGCAAAACCATCAGTTCTCCTGAATTTGTTCATGCAATTCCAGTTCAAGTCACAGCAGGGGCACATGTGTTTATGTGTGTATGGAAATTGACAGAATGATACTAAAATATGCGTGGAGATAAAAAAGGCAAGAGAAGCTAGCACAGACTTAAGGAAGAGCAGCAAAACTAGGTCTTTAAACTCACAGATGTTGAGACTTGTTATAAAATTATAGTAATTGAAACTATTTTATTGGTGTACAGACAAGTAAACAAGTGTACAGAAAACACAATCCAGGAACAGACCAGCACATTGCACTACATTGAAATGAAGGATTAAGAAATAAATAAATAAAATGAAGGGTTAATCATCAAAAGACCCCCATCATTAAAAGAAAAAGCAAGCTGCTGAGCAAGAAAATATTTGCAATATATCCAACAAAAGATTTATAGTTAGAATAGATAAAAAGCCCCTATAAATCATATTTTAAAGATACAGTAATAGAAAAATAGGCAAAAGGTTTACACAGGCACTTTATGAGAAGATCTTCAAATGGCCATTAAGTATTATGAGAAAAATGCTCAACACCACTAGTCTTCATGAAAATAATAATCTGATACTATCACATACTTATCATGCAGAGATTCAGAGCTACCAATCCTACTAGTAGAATATAAATTAGTTCAGCTACTTTGGAAAACCACTGGGCTGTATCTGTCCACCAAAGCAGACACCTGTCTTGTGACCCAGAAATTGTATATAGCGTTATATCCGGCAGGTACCTATTGCTTATTCTCCCTAGCAGTGTTCTGTCTGCTTTCCTGACCCTTGCTGTAGCTATCGCTCCTTTTCCTGCATCATCATTCTCTCAGCATTAAGCTGATATGGCCAGACTAATTAGAGAAATGTGTATATTCTTGTGTTGATCATCCGAGAAACAAGTGTATATTATACTATCACCTAAAGGGAAGTCTCTAATCGAGCCAGCCTGTGACCTAGTGGTTCTGTGAGCTAACAGATTCACTTGACTGACCGCCCAGTTCAACTCCTAGACCTGGTGACTTGGAGCGTGTGTGTGTGTGCGCTCCAAATCCTGAAAGGATATAGGTAGAGGAGAAGGGATTACGGCCGTGAGTCAACTGATATCACTGAGCTTTTCATTGGGGAACTTTGGGTCTCAGCCTTTTTTGGCTCTTGGACCCTCCAGATTCCCCAAAAAAGACTTACCATCCTGTTTAGAAGGTATCAGTTTGGCTTCGTTTACTCTCCCTGTGCCAGTAAAATTCCTCACCCAACTCTGCTTCATGGCCCCCACTTCAGAATTACTCCTTATCTTCTTTAGGAATAAAAAACTGTGGCCCAGCCTAATGCAGTTGGTAGGAAATTGAACTCATCACTAGAAGCCATCTGGCTGACCATGGTTCTGATCCCAGAATCAGCTTGTAATCACAGGGCACATCACGGTCCAAGAGCCTGATGAAGTAGAGGGCTAGGGAAAAGGATCGTGGCATGAGTAAACTTGTCAAAGGTGTCTCTTTCTTGTGTAAATGCACTCTTGATCATGAATAAAATAAACTTTTAAAAAGAATGAGCCTTGGGACCAGTAGTTAGCGTAATGGCTATGTCGCTGGACTCCAATGTAGTCGACCATGGTTCGAGTCCCGGACCCGGTGGCTTAAACTCACGCCAGGTGCGTGTGCGTGTGCGTGCCCAAGATCCCGAGAGGAGAACGGAGGAGAAGGGATTGCAGCGTGGCCATCCCCCCTGGGGAGTGATTTCTTGCTTTCTGTCTCTCTGTCTCTCTCTGCCTGTCTGGTGAGCGCACACGCCCTATAGCAAAAACCTCTCCGAAAAAAAAAAAGAATGAACCTCCAGTATTCTGCTGGGTGATCCCACTGCTTCTGCTCCTTTCCCGTCCCCTATGCCACACTGCCAGTACCACTCAGGTCTGCCTGGGCAGCCTGCAGGACACAGCAGCCACTTGTGGGCCCCAGGTTGCCACCTGCAGGTTTGGCCTTTTGGCTCTTAGTTTCCACTTGTCTTCTGCCCTAACGTCGTTGCTGTCATCTCTTTTCCTATTATTTTTATCTTTGTGATTCACGCCTTTAGAAGAAATCCCTTTATTGTGTTAGTGGGGCTTCTGGATGGAGAGGAGATAAACAATCCACTCTTTTAAGTTCAAGTCACTATCTTTAACCGAAGATTTCCTATTGTTATGGAAAAACAAGTGTGCTTGGCAGCAGTAGGCTGGAAACAGCTTTCACAAGGAGGTACTGAAGGAAAACTGGTTTTTTTTTGTCCTTGACTCTGTAGGAACCACAGGGGAGCACAGTAAGAGGCCTAAGACCCTTCATGTGCTCACCTTTGTGGCAGTCTTCTTTTCCATGTGGGTGAAACAGTCAGAGACACATAGGCACCAGTCTGTCAGTGGGTAACCCACATGGCAGGGAGCTGATAGAGGGCAGTGACTTCTACCCCAGATCACGCGTTAATCCCTACTCCATATGAAACCACTGCTTGCTTTATTTCTTCCATTCCCCATCCCCAACCTTTCTCACAGGATGATGAAAGCCTGAAATACCTCACACATGAGGAGAAGGATGTGATCCTGTTTTTTGAAGAGACTATTGATTCCCTGGAAGACGACATCGAGGAGCCAGTCCTTTGTGACAGTGGCGTCCATTGCCACTCCTCACAGTCTCTGGAAGAGAGTGCGTCCAGTCACTCCGAGCCTGAGGATGTCATTGATTTAGTGCAGCCAGATGCTGCAGCTGGGGAAGCTGACTGCGATCCCAATACAGCTCAGGCAGCAGGTGAGGAGGGAAGCACACATCCCCAGGTCTCGGGCTTGGATTATTGGCCTCCTACAAGACACAGTGGCACTGTGTTGGGTTTTCCTGTGTGTGCCAGGAAAGAAGCTGCTACGGTTATCAGACTTTTATAGAAGAAAAGCATCCTCTTTCTTGGTAGTTTGATTGTCCAATAAAAGGAAATTCCTAAAAGGCTAGAATAAAGAATGAGACTAAGTGGGCATATACACAGGTATTATTTTATTTATTAAACATATATGCAAGAAAGAAAATTGGAAGGGCATCCAGGTAACAATTTAATTCTTGGGGAATAAAAAGACAAGGGCCCTGTATTTTATTGCAAGAGAATACGTCCATTTCTGAAGCATAAGTTTGCAAGGTAGGAGTAGCTGAACCGAAAAGTCATCTGGTTTAAGAAAACAGGAAAAAAACAGAATGAAAATTCAGCTCAGCTTTGCTTTGTACATTTTGCTTGACTCTAAATGACATCAAAGGATAGGTCTGCTCTTGTCCATGGAGTCCCGGGATGAAGCTGGAGGAAAACGGACAGAGAGAAGCCCTTGCAATTGTTTTCCTGATTAGAAACAAATGTGTGTAAGGTGATAGGATTAGAAAGTTTGAGGAAGAAATAAGAGGGCAATACTATGGTTCTGGGAACTATAAAACACTGCCATTTGTCATGGGCCTTGAGAAAAAAAAATATATAAATATATATATTTTAAGCAAGCATTAATCAGAATGTCACGTATTATGATTATGGGTTCTATGTACACGTGGCGCTTGGTCTGAAGCCATCTCTTCAAAGAAGAGACTCGATATGAGTTTCCCATTATTTACTACACTTCTGCTTTAAATTATAGTTCCTAAAAGAAATTTGAACCAGGTGATCCTTTTAAAATGTCAGGTTACATTATGATGCCAAGGAAAACACTTTTGAAAATAAGCCACCTCCACCCATTGGTTTTCTCATATTTTCACAACAATTTTTTGTTTCTTTTTTTTTTTTTTTTATTTAAGTTTTTGTTATAGGGCACATGTGTTCGCCAGAGACAGAGAGAGTGAGGGAAAGTGAATTACTCCCAAGGAGATAGCCACACCACAATCCATTCTTCTCATTTTCTTCTTGGGATTTTGGGCATGTACACAAACAAGCTCGGCATCATTTTTCTTTTCTTTTCTTCTCCTTTTGAGAGATTTTTGTTATAGGGCACATGTGCTCACTGGAGAGACAGAGAGACAGAAAGCGAGAAATCACACCCCCACACCAGGGGGGGATGGCCACCGCCACAATCCTTTCTCCTCCATTCTCTTCTTGGGATTTTTAGCATGCCCACACATGCGCCTGGCATGAGTTTCAAGGCGCCAGGTGGAGACTTGAGCCACAGTCAACCATGTGGAAGTCCAGCATCTTAACTACTATGACCCTTAATGGCCCCCTGGCATCATTTTCAAGCCACCTGGTATGGGACTTGAGTTGCAGAGTCTGCTATGTGGGATCCAGCTGCCTCGACCACCATACCCCTTGCTGGCCCCATATTTTCACAATTTTAAGTGCCTACTCCAGTAGACATTATGTGAGACTCTAAAGATACAAAGACGGGGACCAGCAGTTAGCATAATGGCTATGTTGCTGGACTCCCACGTAGTTGACCATGGTTCGAGTCCTGGACCCGGTGGCTTAAACTCACACCGGACATGTGTGCGTGCATGCCCAAGATCCCGAGAGAAGAATGGAGGAGAAGGGATTGCGGCGTGGCCATCCCCCCTGGGGGGTGATTTCTCGCTTTCTGTCTCTCTGTCTATCTGTCTGGCAAGCACACGTGCCCTATAGCAAAAACCTCTCAAAAAAAAAAAAAAAAAAGATACAAAGACATGGCTTACAGTTTTGTAGCAGAGGATGAGTGTGTAAGCCTAGGTGCAGAAAGTGTCAGGTGAGGGCCAGCCTACAGTAGGGTGGTTAAGGCAGCTGGATCCACATGGGTGACTGCACAACTTGGGTTTCAGATCCAGAGGCTTGAAAAACATGCCAGGTATATGTGTGCACATGCCCAAAATCCTGAAGAGAGAGAGAAATAAGGAGAAGGGTTGTAGCATGACCATCTCCCATGTAACCCCACCACCACCACCACCTCCATCTTTCTCATTAAAGAAATCATGTGATCTCAGATTGACATTTGTCACTTTTGAGTGAAAGCTCAAAAGCAGGCCTATCAAATTCCACATGTGTTTTCAGGGAACATTTCTGCGTGATAGAGAAATGTTGTAGCCTTATGCACTTTGTCTAAAAGGAACTGGAGTTGTTGGTGTGTACCGTACAACTTTGTAACCTCAGTTTCCCCTTAGGGTGATGGAGCCTCAAAGCCTCTTCTTACAGGAAGCTCCTGGCTATTAAGCATGTCTCTCACAGGTTTTGTTTTGTTTTGGATTTTTGCCATAGGGCAACGTGGGCTTATGGAAAGAGGGGAAAGATGGCCATCACCCCCGGGGGGATGTCACAATTCCTTCTCCTCCACTCTACTCATTCTTTTTGGGTACGCATGCACACATGCCCAGTGTGATTTTCAAGCCATCGGGTCCAGCCATATGGAACTCCAGTGTCTTAACCACCTTGCCATCTGCTGACCCCTCACAGGCTTTTCACCATCATGGATTCGCCCTTCCTTAGCATGTGGTCATGAGACTGTACTGCTTCTCCTTCACTATCTGGGGAATAGAGATAGTGGAGTCTCATGGGAGCCCTGAGAGAGTGGGTGTTATGTCTCTTGATTCAGTGAAAAGGAGTATAATGTATTTACTTTTACCCAAGGTTGTAGATTATGAAGCTTCTCCCTCATTTTGCAGGGGCTGGACCCATTGGAAAGGAAGACATCCCTATTCTCGAATACAAAAAACAAGATGCTGAGAATTCTCCACCACCAGATGCCACGGTTCCAGAGGCCCTTCCCCTGCCACCTTCCCCACTGAACACCTCAGCCCCAGCCTACCCCAGGAGAGAGCTGCTCTCTCCACCTCCTCCCACAGAGCACCCCAAACTCCCCCGCTCAGTTCCTACTCCTCTTGTTATCGCACAGAAAATTTCTGAAAAGTTGGCAGGAAATGAAGCCCTTTCGCCCACATCCCCATCAAAGGAGTGCAGGCCCGGAGAATGGAGGACACTGACATCTTTAGCTCCCCGGAATGGAGACCACTTCCCGTGGCACAGGCAGCCAGCACCCAAGGTCCATCGCTTCCCCAGCAACATCAGTGTGACCAACAGCTCGGGGAAGGAATTCAATAAGACCATCTCCAAAGCTGCCGTCAACGTGCAGGAGCGGAAAGCCCAGGTCTTGGCCAACATCAATGGTGTCTCTTTTCTCAGCACAGGAGACATGGAAGATCGGTCACAGAAGAGTGATCTCATAGAGCATAGGCAAAGCTTCTCTCCAGAGAGGGCAACACGTGACCTAGGCAAGTCAGGCCTGGTCAAGGAAGCTGAAAGCCCGTGGGCAGGAGGGCAGCGTGGTGGGCAGCAGTCCAGAGGTGTGCAGACAGAGCAGGCCCCAGCGATGGCTAATGGCTTCCAGAGCATCCACGAGGTCCTCAGAAGCGAGCCCAGTCCCTTCGTCTCTGCTGGAAAGAGCATCACCTTCTGCCCAGACCCTGCTGTCACCAACAGGCTTGCACGCCAGAACAACAGCAAGAGCTTCTATGAACACCGGCCGCTGGACTGTGGCCACGATGGGAGGAAGCGGTCAGGCTCTCTCCCCAGAGCTGTGGGCTTCAGACCCCAGGGTGTCACCGTGCAGTTTGCTGGCCGAGGTTCCACGGAGGAGGCTCGGCGGGAGGCCCTGAGGAAGCTTGGGCTGCTAAAGGAAACCTTATGATGGATGCTGTGGCAAGGGCGCTGTGGCAGGCATGGTCACTGCCCATGTCCGGCAGGATGGTGAAAAATATCCCTTAATTTTTCCCACTCTAAAAGAAGATGATACGACATCTTAGTGTTAATACAGGAGTCACCTCGTCCCACAAATCCAGGAGCTATGTGGCCTAAAGTGGACGTGCAGAGGCACAAAGCAGTAGCCACAGGCCCTCTGTCAGTGCAGAGGCTTAGGCCTGGCGCTTGAAGCAGGGAAGCCTTCCAAGAAAAAGAAGAATCCAGGCCCATGTCGTGGCACCTTCCTTTTCCAAGAACTCAGAGAGGGAGTCATCTTTAAAACCTGTCAGCGTCCATGATTTGTAAATGTCCAGTGTTTGGGGGTTTGGGAGCAGTGGGCTGGGCCTGGTCTGTTGTTCCTAAGTCTCTAATCTAGCCTTTTACCCCAACTACATGACAAGAAAGCCAGTTCAGATCTCTATACTCAGGATTTTCCCTTCTTTTCTAAGAAAATAAAAAAGAAATGCTTGTGAAAGTTTTGTAGTCTTAATATTACTTTTTTGCTTTTTTTTGTTTGTTTTTACAGGGTGAACGATGTTAGTTTAGCTCTAGATATGCTTTTGTTTCTGGATATAATTTGGTTTACCCAGGGTTTTTAAGATTGAAACAAAACCTTTAGAGTATGATTTACTATAATTTTGAGTTGTGGGAATGTAATAGAAAGGTTGAGTTTAGAAAAGGTGGTAATTTTGAAAAAGCAAGTCTCAGACAATAGGGGCCACTTAACTAGGATGTTTTTTGTATACAAGCCCGTGTTGTGCATACGTATATGTACATGTTTTTAGTTATATGTATGTTAACATGTTTTTAGATATATGTATGTTTTTAGATATATGTATGTTAACTTACGTAGGTATAGTGTGTGTATCTGCACACATTCATTATGACATAAATATAAACTTCTGAAAACTCTGTTCAGTAAACTAGAGGATGCCAGGCTTCCTGCTGTCTGGATGGACGAGCCACTCAGCACTGTGAAGGATGACCTAGCAATTGCTGCCTCCTAATAAGGGAGTTTTAAGGACACATCTCTATATTTTAGCAAACCAAAAGGGCTTTTTTCTCAGTAATGTGTTCTTTTCCCAATTAAAATAATAGTCTTTCCAAATAAGCAAAATCAGTTCCTTTTTTAGTAAAGATTTTTTAAAAGAGTCATCGCCTTGATCTGATTTGAGTCTTTCTTATTTCGAGGTGGCTTATAAATAGAAGGAAACAAAGAATTTTTAAAGGTCCTGATTGATTGTGTATGCTTTACGGGCAAGATACCAGGATTCAGTTAAAAGGGGAAAACAGTGAACCAGGTTACATAGCCTGAAAAGAACTGGTTTTCTCCCGGCAAACTAGGTTACACAGTATGAAAGGAACTGGTTTTCTCCCAGACTATGTCTTACATGCTGAGTTGTGGCCACAAGCATTATTATCAAAATTACTTCAGGCTGGAGTCTTAAACCTCTAAAAATAGATGGGGAGGGGCTGCTCTGAGAAGGCACGCCCTTCGGTGTATGTGTCTCAGCCAGCACGGTAATAGAGGCTGTTTCTTCTCCTGTTGAGTGTTACTTAAATTCAAACTTTTAAATGTGCTGTGAAGGACTTTTTCATAGTATTCAATTTGCTTTTTTTGGTTATATAAAATGAATGATCATAATTTTCCCTTTAGAACTACAGTATTTAGTGTCTCTCGTCCAGCTCCTGTTTTCATGAAATAATCTCACTGATTCATGATGATAATCTTAATTTAAATAGGTGCTTTAATTTTACAACTTTTAAACATAGTTATTTTTAATTTTACTCCTGTTTGTGTTGGGTTGTTTAAAGGATGCATGAGGACTGCTTCCTTTTTTAAAAGTGAGATGCCATACACAGTGTTTAATAATAGAGGGCTTTGATATGGCTAACATTTAAACACCCTTTATATATAAGGGTCATTTCTTTTTATCTTACCCTATGATTTCATTATGAGTAGGGTGATCCTAATTGTATATTAGTATAATTACTATTATAATGACCTTTTGGAAAATTGAGTTTTATGTATAAGCAACTTTCTTTTTTTGTATTGTATATGATATTCTCAGTTACTTTCTTTTAAATGGTTATATCCTTTACTTCCTATTTATTCATAATTTTTTTGTATTTATAATTATACTGGCTGTAACTCTGGTCATTTTTGTGTGTGTGTGCCCAAAACCCTAGTAATTAAAGCCCTATAGTTCATACAAGGTGTAAATTATAGCTGCTAATGAACTAGTCTATATATGTATATATCATGTTAACAAAAAAATCTAGTTTTCTGAGGAACACTAGTTTCCTGGCCATAACTGTGTGATGTGACATTCTTAAAGGTCATCTGGTCCAAGGTCATTTGAAGGACTATATTTCAAAGCAAAATTGTAATGAAAAGGAAAGCTAAATCCTAAGTGCCCGTTCTTTCTTTCAAGTGATGCTTATAAATGAGTCTCTATTTTCATGAAACTTTTTAACTTACTACTTGAATCATAAAAAGAAAAAAAAAATTCTTGCCTTTAGAAAGGCATGTACAAACGGCCACACCATGAATACAGTCTCTTCTGCACATGGTACTCCTTTGCAGTGACTAGCCTCCAGTATTTGCTCCAGTTCTCACCTCCCCATCACCCTGTCTGGTATTTGGTTCCTACTACATGTACTTAGTGTCACACAGTGGGCAGAAATTTGGCTTTTTGCTTCCCGATATGCCCCCAGTTCATATCCTCCTGTACGATTGTTAAGGAGAAGCAGCAGAGGAAAGCAGCAGATTTTGGAATGCTCCCCATCAGGAATTCCAGGGTGATGCCTGTCCATAGCATCTCGTAATGGAGCCCTCTGCATCTGACCTGACTCAGAGCGCCACCACGGGAGGCACAGCCCAGGGTGCGATTCGGGACCTGCCTTCCTGCACTGCTTCCCTTCTGGGACTAGTACTCAAGCTGCCATCTGACTACAGCAGATTCTTCACACAAAATCCCTGCTAGGTAGCTTCTCCTGCAGGGGCCCATTCGAATCGAGCTTTCATGAGGAGCTTAGTAGAGATGACAACTGAGGTCTGCAGAGCCCTCAGGATTGGCTTTTTCATTATTTTTTTTTTTTTATCAGAAAAGTATTTTTAAATTTCCATGCTCTGGCTGTGAGGATTCTGACCTTTCAGAGAATTTGGTGAAGATATTTTTTTATACAGGTGGTCTAAGAAGTCAGCTACTTAACTGTTGTTTTTTCAGAGGAATGAAGAGAGAGAAACAGAATATGGCAATTTACTCCTGTCGAAACCTTGTGACCACCGTACTGTGTTTCTAATGGTGGTTCACAGAATGAAGGCATTCTTCTCCCAGTGCATTTTATCACTGTGACATGGCAAGATTAATAAACTTTTTTTTTCTCCTAAACTGCTCCCCTTGGGTTCTTAACCTCCTGTCATTAAATAATGGTGATCTCTGAATGAGCCACAACCTTGTATTCCTGCAGTTCTCTTTGTCCCCTGCCTATGGTCCCAAGCCAAGCTGCTGGAGGGGGGAGGATGGGCGGAGAATGTCCACCTGTGAGAACTGCGTGTTTTCATTGAACTGACAACTTACCAAACAGGTTTTGTGTCTTCTCTTCACAACAAGGCTTTTTATTTTTTTCCTGCTTTAAAGTATGGGGAACAAGTTCTCATATCCTTTTCTAATCTACTAGTCAGACAAGCCCTGCTTTCAAATATCTGAGAAAAGAGAACACAGGGCTGTAAGCTGCCATGTCCTGGGAAAATCGGAACTCTTTGTAATGGAACTTGACATAAAGGCACAGTGGGGAAACCTGTGTACCCCGTTGGCCTCCTACACAGGTTCTCTCCCCTTCAGCCCCTCCAACTAGAATCAGTGACTTTCTCTAGGAGCAAAAGCCCTGTGGGGGAAAAGGCTGGCACCAGATGATGGCCTGAGGGCCCTTCCCAGCCCACACGCTATAGCACAGAAATTGTCAACTTCTGTTTATGACAGCTGAAGTTCTCCTAAAGACTTCCTTGGAAAAAAATAAAGAAAACACTAGAGTGAAATTGTTTTGCACATTCCAAGTTCCTAACACTTCAGAAATGCCAGTCATTCTTGGTTATTGTCCTTCTGGGGACAGGGCCATTGACAATCCCCAGGAGTTGCCAAGGGTCCCCACAGTTTTGCATCTTGTCTTCTGGGCTATCTGAACTTAATTTTGAACAATCAGCTATAAGCAGCGAACTGGGGACTTCCAGTAAAGATCTCAAATGTCTAAATGGCAACTTGGCCTTCTTCGGCCTGGTGGGGGGAGAGCCCTAAAGTGCTCTGGGGCCACTCTCTTCCCCTAGGATTGTCATCTAGCCCCTTCTGTTTTGGGGTCTATTAGGAACCAGAATGAGGCTGAGTTAGGAGGGAGTCTCACCTGCCTTAGTTGCTTTAATATAGATTTTCCTGCACCCTAAGACTCAGCCTTACTGCTGAGGTTCAAGGGTTATCTGGAAGGTGAAACCACTCTCAATTTATGGAGGACCTGTGGGCCCCTTTCTGGGTGCTGGAGCTCCTAGCTATGGGTTAGGAGAAAGGTGGGAACTGGTGGGGAATGAGGAGGAATGGAGGAAGGAAGAGAGAGAAATTAGATAAATGCAATGATTTACTAGGCCATCCTGTCCCAGGTTCAGGGTAGTGATCTCTGACACCCCCACCCCCGCCCGTCCCCCTGTCAGCAGGCAAGGTAGTCCCTGTGATCTTCCAGTTCCAGCCCCAGCTAGGAATTCACATTTGGAAGCTGAGGTTAATGGAACTTAGTCATTAATGAATAAGTCACACTTCATAAACTTTGACCTCAAAGTATTTGTGTATGAAGCAATGCTGCTGCGAAGGGCAGTAACCTAAATTCTGTAAATACCTTTACAGGGTGGGGCTGAATGAGCAAGGAATCCATGTGCAGGCATACAAGGCCAGTGACTGAGTGCGTGCATATGTGTGTGTGTGTGTGTGTGTGTATGTGTTCCTGCCCAGTGGCTGGTCTGACTTCAGTACCTGAGCTAATTCTCTGTGTTTGTCACATTCTTTTTATGTGAGCATTTGAGCATTGGGATGTGGAACAAGAAGTCTGCCTGGGTCCTAAAGATGGCTCAGCTCTCTGGGGGCCTTCCTGAAGTTACCAAAGTCCTCAGTTGACATCCCTGACAAGTTACAGTGTCTGCAATGCCAGGAGGTTCTCTTCAGCTCTCAGTTCATTCTCTTATAGTTCCACAGTTTCATGGTCGGCGAAATCAGATTTTATCTGTCTTTTTTTTCTCTCTCTCTTTCTTTCCCTCTCTCCCTTCCGCTCTCATTCTTTTTTAATTTGCCAGAGGGCACCGATGATGCCCAGAAAGAAAAACTTAAAAAGCACTCCCCACAAGGAAGTGCTTGGTCACACAACAATCCTTTCTTCATTTCTCCCTCCTTTTGCGATTTTGGGCATGTACACATATGCCTGGTGTGTCTTTCCAGCAGCCAGGTCCAGGACTCAAACTGCACAATCTGGGATCCAGCCGCCTTTACCACCACACCCCACAGAGTTTTCCTTACCTCCCATGGCTTATCCCTGATTGGTAGCCACATTCTAGCCAACAAGACTTGGGCTAATCTGCAATGAGAAGAAAAGACTGCCCACTACAGTGTCATTTCAAAGCCTACTTGGTAGAAAGTGCAGACAGTGAGCAGTGGCACCTTGGGAGGAAGGGAGGAGGGAGAGACAGAAAGGGGAGACAGGTTGTGCTTGGCCTCAGAAGGACAGTCAGCCATCAGCCATCACCAGGGTGTGGTGCCTTCACCTGCTGCATGTGACATCTGCTGGGGAGATCCAGTTCAAGGCAGGTCCTTTGGCTCCCTCCACCTCCCTCCTGCCATTTAGGATGGTTCTGAAAACTGGAGTTGCCAGAGCTGGCAGTTCCCGCTGCCTTGTTGGAGGACTCCCATGTACACCACAGCTCACTGAGCTCACCAGTGTGTGCCTGGGCAGCCCTTCCAGGTGGGATCAGGTACTGGGAGAGCAGCAGGCTCAGGGGAAGGTCTCTGGTCCTGGCTCTCATTGGATAGCAGGACAGAGCTGTGCACCCCTAGCCAGGCTCCCAGCAGAGCTGGGTAAGGTAGGGTCCCCACATTTTATGCTTCCAGTCTCAGCTCCATCATGACACAATTGCCACGCAAACAGGTGCCCCACTCCTACCCTTCCTTGCATGATCACCACTTTGCCAAGACCTGCAAGTGGTATTGCTGCCATTTTGTCTCCACTTGCCTGGGACATACCTGCTCTGGAAGCACTGAGCCTCTCTTTGCCTTGGGAGGATCTGACTTTGTCTAGTAAATGTGCAATTGTTCATGTTATTTCTTGGTCAAGTTTTTCTACAATAGGAATAACTGCTGTCAGTGCCAGCTTAGACCAGTTTAAGCCAGATAAAAATGATCACTCAATTTTTCCTTGTAAACCAAAATTTTTTCCCAGCTCAACTATCCACCTCATATAGTCTTGATTCTAAATGATACACTGTGTCTAAAACTCAGATCCTCCCAGTTGGAGGGCACATTTGACTCTATGTGAACTTGGTTGGGAATTCAGTCAACACAGAACCCTGCTGTGCTTCATGAAGAGGTAGAAGAAATGATAGAGCACATTGACCTTGGAAATGAAAAAGTACAGCAGAAATTCTACATGGCCACAGCCATGGCAGGAAGAGAGATTTCAGCTCAATGCGGAGAATTTCAGAGCATTTAGACCACGGGAAGGGTAAGGGCCGTTCAGCAGGGCATGAGCTCTCGCACGCAGGGAGGTTGCGCCCAGAGACTGGGCCAGCGCTCTGGGTCTGTAGCAGTCTCGGTGACCAGGGCCGGCCCTCCCAGAACCGAGACCTGTAATGGTTCACACAGCAGGCTCTGTCCTTGCGGGTCTGAGTTTGCATGCCCCTCCTGTGACCGTTGACTGTGAGATTAACCTCTCTGAACCTCACTTTCTTCATCTCCGCAAACCAGTTCAAGGGCATGGACCTCCTAGTCCATCCCCACCGTGGGTGCCAGGCTCATCTTTTTTGCAGGTGCGCCTCCCACGGGTCTCGGCGGGGACTCGGCTCAGAAGCCAGTTGCAGATTTAAGCTCCACCCTCCACCCCGCCTCCGCAGGTTCATATTTTCCCGCTCGCTCCCTGCCAGCGGCGGCGGGGCGCAGACCTCAAGTCAGGGGTGCACTCCTACCCGCCCTGTCCAGTCAGTCTCGCCTCCCGGCTCTGGCACCGACCTAGCGGAACTGAGCGGAGGCGGAGGCACAGATCCCGGTCGCGGAGCCGGGTACCCAGGGCGCTTCGGGGCAAGAAGGCAGACCAGGCAGCCTCTCTGCTGGGGGGGGGGCCAATGTCACCCGTCCTGGGTCTAGGGGACCTCCCGGGACGCCTGTCCTCAGCGTTCCGCCCCAGCTGTCTCTTTCTCAGCCTACCTTGCTCCAGTGGAGCTCCGTCCAGAATGGAAAGACAGACTCTGCCTCTCGAAATGTCTTCCTCTGGGTTCGTATGAGAACTCCCTCCCTTCCCACGTTGTTTCCTGGCTCCCAGGCTGGACCCATCACACTTCCCCAGAGATTGGTGGCATCTGAGACTGCTCACAGGCCTTCTGAGCCTCGAAGAGAGGGCAGCGTTCACTAGCAAGGCCTGGGCTTCCCGGCAACTCCAACTCCCACCAGTTGTGTGCACTAACTTGCCCAGGTGAGAGGTTTTGAAAGGCTAATCACGGATCACGGATGCGCCAAACCTGTGACAACTGAACCACCAATGTGGTCCTGGGCAGTGGGTCTCAAAGAGGGTCCCCTGATGGCAGAACAAACATCATCAAGAGAATTGTTAGACTTGCACATGATCAGCCTGGCCTCAGACCCACAGATCAAAACTTCCTGGGGGGGTGGGGGTGGGGATAGGGGTGGGGGAAATCCAGTTTAAGGAGCCTCCTGTGATTCTGAGGCACTGGACAGCACACAGAAAACAGAACCCACCTCCCCCCTTGGGACCAGGAGATGGCATAATGGTTATGTTGCTGGACTCCCACTTAATCAACTGCGGTTTGAATCCCAGACCCCATGGCTTAAAACTAAAGCCAGGCACCAGTGCATGCATGCTCAAGATCTTGAGATGAGAATGGATGAGGAGAGATTGCAGCATGGCTATGCCCCCTGTGGGGGTGATTTCTGGCTTTCTGCTCTGTCTCTGTCTCTGTCTCTCGTCAAGTGCACCCTATAGCAAAATGTCTCTTAAAAAAAAAAAAAAAGAAGAAAAAAGAAAAGAGACCCCTCTTCCAAGAGGGACCTTACAGTACAGAACAAGTGTTAGATTACTGTCCCTGAAGCAGGGACCCAGTTGTACCATCTTTAGACCCCCAAGTACCCAATGTGGCATTCAGCACATACTAGGTGCTTGATAAATAGTTCTTAAAAGCAACAGGCTGTGAACACTGAAAACTCAAAAGTCTTGCAGTCTTGCAGAGAGTATGTGTTATTCTGTCTCTCTATTTTTTTTTTTTTTGAGAGAGAGATTTTTGCTATTTAGGCATGTGAGCTCACCAGAGAGACAGAGACAGACAGAAAGTGAGAAATCACCCCCAGGGGGGATGGCCATGATGCAATCCTCTCTCCTCCAATTCTCCTCTCAGGATTTTGGGCATGCACGCAAACATGCCTAGTGTGAGTTTCAAGCCTCTGGTTCCAATAGCAGTTGACCACATGGGAGTCCAGCACCTTAACCACTACACCACCTGCTGGCCTCAAGTAAGTGTACTCTTAATATTTAGAAAAAAGATGAAGTGTGGGAAGCAGGCATAGAAAACAGTAGACGTGGGTCTCACTTTCTGGGTCCTGAACATAGTGGCTGTTGAGAAGGTTGGTGACAAGGGGCCATGCCACATTTCTGTACCTCCAGGGCATGACTTACAGGTCTCCCTTGAGTGGGTCAAAAGGTTATATGTTAGCTGTGGTCAGCTGTTCATTGGGTCATGCTACCAGCCACTGAGCACCTGTTCTGTGCTGTCAGGGGTGCTGAGGATACAGTGATGAGTGGGACAGACACTGGCAGTCCAGGGGAGAAGACAGATAGATCAAAAAGCCAAGTGTAAGAAGTTATGACTGAACTGTGAAGGGGAAATATGCAGACTAGGAGACAGAGTGGGTGGCAGTAGTCAGGGAAGATGGCCAAACTGAGACTTGAAGGACAAGCAGGAGCTAACTGAACTGGAAGGTGAGTAGAGTGTGTTCTAGGCAGAGGGCTCTGCCTGTGCAAAGACCTTGAGCAAGTCAGGAGTGAGTGCAATGAGGAGAAGGAGGGTACACATGAGGGGCTGTGAGTCTCCAGTCACTGGGTACCAGTTGGTGCTGAGGGAGGTGGGACCCTGAGGAAAGGTAAGGTCCCTGCCCACATAGCCTTGCAGTCTAGCAGTCACTCAACAAACACATTGGTGATGCAATAAATAAAAGCAAAATCTGAAGCAAGACTCTACTCTTGAGGAGCTTATATTTTAAGTTTTAGGTTTTATTTTAAGGTTTTTGCCATAGGGCACATTTTTTAGGTTTTTTTTTTAAGGTTTTTGCCATAGGGCACATGTGCTCCCTAGAGAAAGATAGAGAAAGTGAGAGGGGAAAGTGAGAAACCACCCCCTCTACACACACTGCAATCAATCCCTTCTTCTCCATTTTCCTCCGGGGATTTTGGGTGCAAACACACATACCCCCAGTGTAATTTTCAAGCCACCAGGTCCAGGACTCAAACTGCAGTCAGCCATGTGGGAGTCTAACTGCTGGCCCGAAAGAGCTTAGATTTTAGTGGTAAAGACAGAAAAGAAACAAAGCCAAGAATAGCACTTCCAAGAGAGGGTTAAACAGAAGTTACAGACAAATTCCAGACCAGAAAAGAATGGGCAGGACCTAGGAAGTTGAAAGCTATGTCATCACCAGGTAATCAGGAGTCACGACTGTGCCAACTGACCCCTCGATTCACTCCACCACTCAGGACTACTTCACCCTAATGGCTTCAGCATCCTGCTTTATTGCATTCAAAGAAAAGAAAATGGCCAAGCTTTCAGGGGAGAAAGGAACAAGACAAAAAGAATACTATATTATATTATATTGTATAGTTATATGCACATTATACCAGGCATATCTTATACATATTGTATTACCCTGCACACTATATTATACATATTATGCTATGTGATATATATTATATTTTACATACTATGTTATGCTATCCATATTACACTACGCATACTGCCTTAGTCCGTTTTTGCATTGTTAACAGAAATCGTTAAGTCAAGGTGATTTTATAAAGAAGAATGAGGTTTATTTACAAACATTATTTACAAATTCTTGAGACTGGAAAAGTTCAAAGGCCTAGGTCTACAGCATGGCCTCTGGAAGAACAGAGGATGGAGGGCATGTGCAGAGAGAAAGCCAATGAGCAGCTTGCTCTATTATGGCCACCAGCTCTCACGAGAACTAACCTCACAATATCTAGTATCTAAAATGCACTGAGTCACACAAGATATCATTCCTCTGTTCGTGAGTATTGCCTCCATGACACAATCACCACGAATTGATTTCTACTCATGAGGCCTCACCACTTCTCAACATCAAATTCTAAAACATGAACCTGGAAGACAAACTATGATCCAAAACATATCACATATATAATATATATTTTATTGTACTATGCATATGATACCATACAATATATATTATACTACTCTAGGCACAGAATGCTATATATATTATACTACATATGTATTATACATATTATATGGCACTATGCATATTATACCATCCTGTATTTATAATATGCTATAGTATATTATATATCATGTGTGTATACTATGCTACACTAATCATGTTATACCATACTTATTCCGCAGTAAATAGCCTAATGTCTGACTCATAATCTATACGTTTTAAATTAATTTTTTCCATAGAAAGGAAGAAAGGCACCCCAACAGGGTCTTTATGTAACAGTCCACCTCTAATTTCAGCCAACCTGGAGTACAGGCATGTGCATAAGCCCACCCACGACCCCCAAGGTACTCAGGGATCTCTTAGGATACAAACCCTGGACCTTTCCCACATGGACCCAGTTGCATTACTGCTGTGCTTCCTCCTGGCTCCTCATAATCCAAGTGTTTAAGGGGGCTGACCCCATAGCCTAGTGGTTCGGGGAGTCAGATCCCACATAGCTGAGGGTTTGAATCCTAGCCACTATGTCTTGAGAAATACACCAGGCATGTGTGTGTGTGAGCCCTAAATCCCGATGGGATGGAGAAATAGGGGAGAAGAGAACTACAATGTGACCATGAGCCATGGGGTAGGGGGTGCTTTCTTTCTCCTCTCTTCCTCTCTCTGATTCTCCCTGGCAAGTGCATGTGTCCTCTAGAATTAAAAAAATAAATAAATGTTTATGGGACTGAGACAAGTCTTCTTCAGCTAAAAGGGAGCTCTAATTGTTGCACTTTGGCATTTGGAGCCTATGCCTGATGCCCTGAGAGTGTCACATCAAGTTCATCTCTGTTCAAATACAAGATCTGGTCCAGATACATTTAGAGGAATGTGGTGAAGGACAGGGCTTGGATCTGGGGGGTAGCAGAGGTCAAAACTTCAGCCAGCCTCCTAGTCATGGGAGACTGACTCCCAGCAGTCTGCTGATCCCAATGACAGCCAGAGCTTGTGGGTAGCAGAGGGCAAAACTTCAGCCAGCCTCCTAGTCACGGGAGACTGACTTCCAGCATACTGCTGATCCCAATGACAGCCAGAGCTTGCTGGGTGTACCTCCCTGGCTGGCTGCTGTGGAGGCATCACCTTGAGTGGGGCCTAACCAGACAGCATCTGAAATGGGACCCACCTCAGGCCCACACGTTCTTCTGATTTTCCAAGAAAGTATCAGGAAGGAAGAAATGCCTGGGGGGAGGCAGCATGTATAGTCAAAATGAGGGAGAGCTTTGGCCTTGCCTACCATAAGCAGGCTGAGCAACCCAGTCCAGGTACCTCCCATCTCTTGGCTTCAGGTTCCTCACTGGATTAGTCAGGATAGGTCAGCTGTGCTGTGGTAACAAATATACCCTATGCTCTCAGTGGCTTAACAAAATAAATTATTTTACTGCCAGCCCTTTTGTGAATCAGGTCTCCCTCCATCATATAGTTAAGTAGGGAAGGAAGAGCAACTTGGAGGGTCTTGTTGGATATATCTAAAAGCCAGTCCTAAAAGTGACTGACATCCCTCCTACCCCCTATTACTGGACAGGACTCATCACATAGCCACCTCCCTCTGCAAGACAGGCAGGAAATGCAGTCTCTGCCCAGGAAGAGGTAGTTCCATGGAGAGCACATGGTGTGGCCTTCACCCACTCTATTCTCAAATGCAGTCACTCACTTGTTTAGTTGGGAGGGGCATCTAATATGTGCCAGCCATTGTGTTAAGTGTTGGAGCCATGAAAATTTTTCTGTGCTTGGGCCAACTCATAGCATAGTGGTTAAAGTGGCTAGGTACATGGTCACTGCACTGTTTGAGTCCCAAATCCGGTAGCTTGAAAAACAAACCCGGTACATGTGCATACATGCCCAAAATCCCAAGAGGAGCATGGAGGAAAAGGAATTGAGGTGTTGCCATCCTGTGAGGGCTTTCTCATTCCCCTCCAATCCCTCACCTCTTTCTAGCAAGCACACATGCTCTATTGCAAAATTTAAAAAACATTTTTTTATGTTCTCAAAAAGTTCCATAAGCAGGACCAGCAGGGGATGTGGAAGTTAAGGCAGATGGATCCTACATGGCTTACTACTTGGTTCCAGTTCTAGACCAGACGGCTTCAAAATCACACCACATGCATGTGTGTGTGTGTGTGTGCCCAAAATCCCAAGGGGAGAATGGAGAAGATATTGTGGCATGGCCATGGCCATCTCTCTGGGAGTGATTTCTCTCTCTCTCTCTCTCTGTCTCTCTCTCTCTCAAACAATGATGTGCTCTATAGTAAAACTAAAAAAAAAAAAAATAAATAAAGTCCTGAGACCAGCAGATGATGTAATGGTTACATAGCTGGACTTCCACATAGTTGACCATCGTTTGAGTCCCAGACCCAGTGGTTTAAAACTCATGCTGGGCATGTGTGTGGGTGTGCCTAAGATCCCAAAAAGAGGAGAGATTGTGGTATGGCCATCACCCCCTGAGGGGTGATTTCTCACTTTCTGTCTCTGTCTCTCCGGCAAGTGCACATGTTCTATAGCAAAAATTTCTCTTAAAAAAAAAACAACTTATAAACAGGTTACTGCAGGAACAGCAAAAAGGGTCCCTACCCCAATAGGGACCAAAGGAGGTGGGCAGTGGCATGCTAGTAAATATTTAACAACCAGTTCTCTGTGAAAACATGGATGTGTTACACACGTGGGGACTTGAAAAAGTTTGTGGAAAAATGAAATTGAAGTACAACCTTATTTTGGTACAAAAAAGCCCTTTTAAATCCATGCTTAGTTTTCTCATAATATACATTCTCCATGAACTTTTAGAAGACCTCGTGTATGTACATGTGTTCATTATGAATTTTATTTATATAAAGAATGAGTAGCAGGCCTAGACTCTGTAGCACAGTCAGTAGTTGACCAGACTGCGGACCTGGAAGCCACCTGCCAACCAGTTTCAGGCCTTCCTGAAAACACACCAAGCACATGCATATATGCCTAGGAGGGCTGGAGGACCAGAGAAAGAAGATTCCAGTCTCAGGACCAGCAGTTAGCATAATGGCTATGTCGCTGGACTCCCATGTACTCGACCACGGTTTGAGTCCTGGACCCAGTAGCTTAAACTCACGCCGGGCATGTGTGCATGTGTGCCCAAGATCCCGAGAGGAGAATAGAGGAGAAGGGATTGCGGCGTGGCCATCCCCCCGGGGGGTGATTTCTTGCTTTCTGTCTGTCTGTCTCTCTCTCTCTCTCTCTCTGTCTGGTGAGCGCACACGCCCTATAGCAAAAAAAACTCTAAAAAAAAAGAAGAAGAAGGAGATTCCAGTCTGACCAAGTCCTGTGGAGGTTGCACACGTTCTCTCTTTCTCTCTCTCATTTTCTTGTTCATGCACACATACTCTATCATGAATAAAATAAATGAATAAATAAAGGTGAAAAGAAGGATGAGTGACACATAATTAACCAATAATGTTAAAATACACAATGCATAAGCTGGCTCCATGGCCTGGTGGTTAAGGCAGTCAGATCTCACATGGCTGACCATGTGGTTCAGGTCCCAGACCTGGCAACATGAGAAACATGCTGGGGGTGTTTGCGTGTGTGCCCAAAATTCCAAAAGTAAGATAAGATGGAGAAAAAAAGGATTGTGGGGTGACCATTCCCCAGAGGGGTGCTTTTTTTCTCTCTTTCTCCCTGTCTTCTTTGTCTGTCTATCTCTTTCTGGCAAGTGCACATGCCCTCCAGCAAAAAATATAAAAACATACATTTTTATGTGTATATATACATATAAAATACACTGTAGATTTCACAATTGATTCTCTCAGAATGTGTTCATTGATTTTTGCCAAACCCTTACATTTAATCATGATTTGATAAATGAAATTGCATCTATTAATCAACTCTTTTCCCAATAAATGTATTGTCCTTAAATCTGACATGTGATTTCCTGGTAAACCATCTCTCACATTCATACAAATTATATTAAGTTGAAACTTCTTTTAGCTTTAGCAGTTATATATTTCAGAACTCTATTCATTTGTCGGTAACAAAAGTACCTGTTTCACTGAATGAGTTAACGGTTCCAAAGGCTAAGAATAAAAAACATTTCCTCTGGGCTAGCAGGTGGTGTGGTGGTTAAAGGGCACTGGACTCCCCCATGGCTGACTGCAGTTCAAGTCCTGGACCTGCCTGCTTGCTTTCTCACTTTCCCTCTCTCTCTCTCTCGCACTCACTCTGTCCCTCTGGGGTCAAATTAAAAAAAGTAAATAAAAAAAGTTGAATAAAATAATTCTTTTTTTTTTTTTTGAGAGATTTTCCCTATAGGGCGCGTGCGCTCGCCAGACAGACAGAGAGAGACATTAGAGACAGAAAGCGAGAAATCACCCCCCAGGGGGAATGGTCACGCTGCAATCCCTTCTCCTCCATTCTCCTCTCGGGATCTTGGGCACGCACGCTCACACGCCCGGCGTGAGTTTTAAGCCACCGGGTCCGGGACGCGAACCGCGGTCGACTACGTGGGAGTCCAGCGACATAGCCATTACGCTAACTGCTGGTTCCCAAAATAATTCTTTAAAAAACATTTTCTCGAATTCTAGATGTAATTTACAGTGTAGTGGCTACAGGGACAATGTAGGTGTAAACGGACTCTGCATTACCACTGTCTTCTTTCCTACATCACTTTCTGCAGTGCAGACAATCTACAGATCCATGAAGCTCTGATTTTTAGCATTTACCAATTTCAGAGGCATAAATGCTCCTACTGTGGCCAGTCTCCTGCTGCCAGCATGATGTCACTGAACTCACAGTTGGGAGGAGGTGCCTGGTGGTAAGCTATGAATGGGAGTCCCACATAAAAAAGATAAATAACACCCAGAGCATAGAAAATAGTAAATCTCATTAGAAAGTGATGAATTTACTTATTTTCTTTCTCTTAATGTTATTTGTTCATTTATGAGCTCTGGCTGAGCTGAGTGAAAGGATGTACTGGAGTTGATTATTCTGGAATGATAAGGAAGCAGGACCAATGAGTGGGTAGCGCTGACAGAGTGAATAGGAAGTGAGTAATGACTAGGGTTTCAACAGGGTGGTGGCCTAGCTCCACACCAAGGTCTTAACAACTTGTTCCACATCCCTCTGATTTTCAAGAGTTTGGGATGGAAATTGGGCTTCCTGTAACAGCTGAAGGGAAGCAGTTTCCTAGGGCCTGACTGAGGAGGGAATGAGGGTTGGAAAGGCAGCTGTAAACAGAGGCTACAGGGAGCAGGTGGGGCAGAGGCAGAGGAGGAGGAAGCAGAGAGAAGGAAAAGGTGGTGCCCAGTAAGGAGGGTGAGGCTGGAGGCTGGAAGAAGGGAAGGCCCTGGGACAGAGGCTGGTGCCAGGGGGAATTCCTGTACAGGGGCAGCTGAGTTCCAAGATGCCTATCAAGCCCAAGGCTGGAGGGAAGTTTCTCAAGGGGAGCAGAAGGAGCTGGCAGCATCTGTCTTCCCTGTGCTGAACTTGCAAAGCTGGCATGGAAGAAAGGGGAGAAATGCACAAGAAATGCTAGTGTTTTGGCCTCCAGCTTCCTGACCCAAGGGAATGGCCAGTGGCAAGAGGAGCCACAATTCCCCCACCTCCTGGAGGATCTCCTCTAGGCAACCTAGAATTTTACCACTTGGCTCTAGCCCACCTATAAGACCCTGCTGGGGTCTCTCAGGTGAGAGTGTCCTCAGAGACTGGAGTCTGGTTTGTTCCAGCAGCCGGGTCCTTACTTTCCTAACCAGCAACCTCTCGAACACCCCAACCTGGAGCTCTCCCAGTCCCTCATGTCCTATTTTCTACTCTGTGGGGATAGGGGGGAGCTGACCCTTTCCTTGAGGGCAGTGCCAGGGCTGGGAGCAGCTCTAGGCCAGGCCTGTAGGCTTTTCCCTTCCTTGTCTGCCAATATCAACATGGGGACATACTGTATGTGATGATCACAACCGGGCCCCTCTTTGGCAAGTCAGCCCGAAATTCAAATATCCTGAATCCCTTATGAGGCTTTCAAACCTGGGCTAAATAGGCGAAGAAGTTAGAGAACAGCGTTTGGCCTTGAAGAATAAAGAAGTCAAGTGCTCTGATGGCTGCAGGATAGATGCCTTTTATGGAAGCATATTACAAAGAGAGATGAATGGAGAGAAAATGAATCTGAGTGCCTTTTTAGGGTGCGCTCTCTCTCTCTCTCTGAATATCAATATCTACTTATCTATATATCTAAACATAACCATATAACTTATTTGACCCTCATATCAGGTAGATACTATTGGAGAAAACTGAGGCAGAGTGGTTAAGGTAACGTCCAGCATCCCAAGCTGGAAAATATCAGAGCTGAGATTCACACCCAGGGAGACACTGAGCCACTGTGGCCCATGCAGGAGGTTTCATCCTCAGTCTTGTCTCACCACTCTGTGACATGCAGAGCCCAAGGGTCATGCTGAACAGGGCACTGGATCCAGGGAAGCAGCCCATGTAAGCGAGGGACGGCAAAGTATAACTTCTTTAGCCTTGTAGTCAACGGGCCCCTCCCCCCAGTGACCTCTGGGCCTTGCCCGGCATAGTCACTCCCTGATTACCTGTTCCAGGGTTTCCTACGGCTTTTTTCTGTCCCTTGGCACCTTCTATAACTCTCCTCTGAGAAAGAGAAACTCTATCACAGGAAGTCAAACGTTAAGGAGGTCTGAAGGGAAATCCCTAAATAGCCAGGCCTCCTCATTAGCTCCTTGCTGAGGTTGGCGCCTGGGAGGCCTGAGAGGCCTGAGGCGCAGACTGCTGAGGCCACTGGCCTCAGTGACTCAGGCCGGAAGGTGCTGCGGCCAGCCCTCATTCAGAAAGCAGGAATAACCAACAGAAGGACAGAAGTTTCCTGATCAGACCTGGCAGGAACACCAACATTTTCTTTTTGTGTGTGAGATTTTTGTTATAGGGCATGTGTACTTGCTGTAGAGCTAGAAAGAGACCGAGAGAGAGAAAGTGAGAAATCACCCCCAAGGGGGAATGGCCATGCTGCCTGCAATCCTTCTCCTCCATTTTCCTCTCACGACTTTGGGCACACATGCACACACATCCAGCGTGAGTCTCAAGCTGCTGGGTCTGGGGACTTGAACTGCAGTCAACACTGTGGGAGTCCAGCACCTCAACCACTACACCACCTGCTGGTCCCCAGGAGCAGTAACATTTAACCCATCCAGATTCTGCTATGTCCTGAGACTAAAGTGGAAGCCCAGTATGGAGGAAGGGCCACTGCTTTCTGGGCACTGCAATGGCTTTTGTACTTTAAGAGACACAGACAGGGTCACCAGTGACCTGAGAGTGCACTCCCAGTGAGGATCACTGCAGGCTACTCTGGGGTTGCCAAGTTTCGAAACCTGCCACCACCACTGACTAGAATATTCTATGCCACCAAAAGCTCCCACAGTCTCCTCCTCTTCTCCATCTCTTATCAATATATCCAAAAGCCAGGAGGAGGGCTGGCTGCAAGGTCTTCCTACAAAGGAGGGTCCTTTTGTAGGAAGAGGGACTGAAAGTGGGGGGAAGTTCAGGTGCTGGTGGGCACAATGGCCCCACATGGTGTGAAAGCCTACGTGGGAATCAGGATGGATGCTGGGGTAGGTGGCCTGGTCCAGGGGCTCAGAGTCCAGGCCAGAAGGTGGGGTGAGGGTGGCATCCTCATGGAGGAAGTGGCATGGGATGAGGTTAATCACAAATAGCAGGAGCGACCAAATAAATGTTTATCAAGGACAATGGAAGCTGGCTTCTCCCATCTAAGAAGGGGTTCCAAATAGAGAAGAGAAATCTAGAAGAAACTCTTTGCATTGGTCTGGAATTGGAGATTCTTTCTTTTTTTTAGTTTTGTTTTAGGATGCATGCATTCGCTGGCAGGGGTGGGGATAGAGAGAGATTTGAGGCATGCATGCATGTGTGCCCAGTGTGATTTTTCAAGCTGCCAGGTCCAAGTCATGAACCGTGCAATTGGCCATGTGGAATCCAGTCACCTTAACCATCATGTCACTGGCTAACCCTCTCTTTTTTATTGCCAGAGGGCATGTGTGTTTATAGGGAGTGAGTGGGCACACCCTTCCAAAGAAGCGTGGTCTTTCCACAATCCCCTCTCCATTTTTCTATCCTGTCAGGACTTTGAAAACATGCCAAACATGTTTTTCAAGCTATTAGAGCCAGGACTCAAACTGAGAGTCATATGGGATCTGGCTTCCAATGCACAATGCTTAACCACTGCACTAAGGGGCCAGCATGGATTTTTTCTTTAAAATATATATATTTATTCCTTCCATGAGAGAGACAGAGAAAATGACAGACACCCCTGCCCCCAACAAGTTCTTTATGCCATGATCCACGCCCGGACTCAGCCAGCCAGGATCATAAGCACATGCATGCACCTGATGTATACAGAGAGACCTTAGGACACTAGTCTGGGACCTTCCATTTGGCTTCAGCATCACAGAGTGTTGTTTACCGCGATGCCACTGCGGCTAGCTGGCACTAGAGATATTGAGGTGAGCCCATGGTTTTCAGTCTACATCAACAGATGCAGAAATGTACATAGATGTGAATGTATGTTCATACGTGCATGTGAATGCACAAGTATGTCCTTAGCTCCATCCACAAAGGGTCTGAGGGCAGAGAATGCCCACTATCCAGCACACACACAACACCCAGACACTAACTTCTGAATACTATTCATTCTCCACTAACAAGAACACCAGTGTCTTAGGACCAGCAGGTGGTGTGGTGGTTAAGGTGCTGGACACTCCCACATGGTCAACCATGGTTCAAGTCCTGAACCTGGCAGCTTGCTTTCTCACTTTCCCTCTCTCTCTTTCTCTGTGTCTCTCTCTCTGATCAAAATTAAAATAAATGAGTAAATAAAATTAAATAAATAATCCTTAAAAAAATCGTATTAAAAAAAAAGAACACCAGTGTCTTGAGAGAAATGACTCACTTCAGACCTTGGGCAGGAATACTGCCAGGTGAGCCTAGAACGTATTTTTGTACCAGAAAGTAAGGAAATGTTGAAAGAATGATGGAGATATGTCGAAATGACACAGATGTCAGCACAAACAGGCTCCCACTGACCAAATCTGATATATTTGAGCATAAAAGAAATAATATGAGGCTAATAAATGGACTGTAACCCATTATAATCCACAGAATAAAATAGGAAACCATGAACCCACACATAGATTAATTATATTCCTTAGTCATATTCATAGTTATATTTATAGTTAATTAACTATAATTGATTATGTAATGAGTAATGAGACATTTACATAGTTTCAAAGTACCTCCCCACAAAATACTTAATTACAAAGAAAAAATAACTTCATGTGAAGAAGCCTGACTGATACCACCTAAATTAAGTGATGGAAGTTACATCAGGGGTAGAGGAGATGGAAATTACATGTCCCCTGACAGCAGGCCATGGGATCACACAATCACTTCCATTTTGTTCCTACCAAAGAGTCAAAACTTACATCCAAGCATGTGGAAACATAAAAAAAAAAAAAAATCTCACACTAAGGGGCATTCTAAAAACAACTGAGTCTTGGGGCTGGCAGGTGGTGTGGTGTTTAAGGTGCTGGACTCCCACATGGCTGACCATGGTTTGAGTCCCGGACCTGGCAGCTTGCTTTCTCACTTTCCCTCTCTCTCTGTCTCTCTGGTCAAGTTAAAAAAAATAATTTAATTAAAAAAACAATTCTTAAAAAAAAAAAAAAAAGAAAGAAAGAAAGAAACAAGCAACTGAGTGAGTAACACTGAATAGGGTTAAGATCATACATGTCAATAAAAGATTGGGAAACTCTCCCAGAATGAAGCAGACTAAGAGACGTGGCAACAAAATGCAACACGTTTCTGCACTGGATCCCTGTGCAAAAAGGACATTATGGGGAAGATTGAAGAAATAAGAATGGACATGAGTATTAGAGAGTAGTGATAGATCAATATTTACTTCCAAATATTTTAGTTGCCACAGGACATATATGCTTGCCAGAGAGACAAAGAGACATCTTGTTGGGATTTGCGGCATGCATACACACATGCCTGGTAGTCACGAGGGCTGGGATTCAAACCATGGTTGGCCATGTGGGATCTGACTCCCTTAACCACTAGGCCACAGGGCTGGCCCTACCTTCAGATTTTGATTTTTTATTGTGGTTATGTTGAAGAATGTCCTTATCTGCAGATAAAATACATCCAAAATATGTGGAGGTTATAGGGTAGTATGTCAGCAGTTCATCCCCCAGTGTTTTTGAAAATAATTTCTACTGTACTTGCAACTTCCCTGTAAAAGTTTGAGGTTGTTTCTAACTCAACCATTCAGTTTTCCATGGGATTATAAATCTCAGTGATGGCAGGGGTCTCAAGAGGTCCAGTAATCCAGTCTCTTTCCTTTGGCAAGGAAGAGATTTTATTATCCCCATTTTACAGAAGAGAGAGTTGAGATAGAGAAGTAACGTGACAGGCCTTTGGTCATACATTTAATTAAAGGTCTGCAGGTGGAGACAGTGGGAGTCAGATAAGAAACAGCTCCAGGTTATGCAGGGCGTGCTCCTTCCATGGTGACCCCAAGTTTAGTCTGTGGAGCTCTTTTCTGATTAGGTTATTTCCATACTGAAAGGTCAATGTCATCCTAAGCAGAAAAGAAAAAAAAAATTGCATATTTTTACGTGGGAACTTCATGTGCAGAGCTGAACTCAGGCGACTGAGATCTTATCTCTACTTTTAAATCCTCTGGGCAAGAGAAGCCTCCCCACCAGGTTCCTGGCAGCCCAAGGATGAACAGGGAGGTCAGGCTGAGGAGGAATTTGTCAGAAAAAATTAAGGGACAATGATACAAAGACATGTATCTCAGGAGATGGAGTCTCTTGCTCAGAGACACGAAGCTGAAGAAACAGAAGGCAAGGATAGCAGTTTGTGGAAAACTGTAGAAACACGTGTATTGACTAAGGGAGGTCAGCCTGCAGGGCCCCTTGTTCTTGTCCTTGAAGACCATGAAAGATGCTCTCATCTGTGCCTGGAGAAGTCAGGCCCCAAGAGACCAACCAACCTCATGACAGTGCGGCCCAGCAAAGTGGGAGGTCAGGCTGCCAAGCTTATGATGATGGTTAGTTTTGGGTGTCAACCTGACTGGACCAATGACTACCTAGAAACCTAATCAAGCTTTTTATTTTTCTTTCTAAAAATGTGCTATATGGCACAGGCACTCACAGGAGAAACAGACTGCACTAGAAAGAAAAAGAGAGAAAGTGAGAAAGCATCCCTTACCCCAGGGGTTGGTTGTGACCCACTGTGACCGCCAGAGCACAGGAGGGCCAAAGGACCAGGAAGGGACAGGGAGTATGCCAACATAAAAGGCTGCGGAAGCCATCTGGCATCCTCCCCATCAGCCACTATGCACTGCTGGCCTTTGGTCATACTGGAAGCATGCCAGGACCCCAGGAGACTCCAGGAGGAAGTAGGACTCCAAAGAATAGTGCCATGGTCACTTCATAGTGCGCTGATCCAGTTGCTGTCTCTACTTCCAGGAATGTACCCCCAAATTCAGTCAGGCAGGCGTCCTTAACAAAACATGGGAGAGTTTTACCTAAGTCTCTGCATTTCTCACCAGAAATGAAATTCATTATATCCTTCCACATACATTTACTATCATATTTGAAATTTTGAAAGCACTATATAATTGTCTAAGAGCAATTTTATGTTTTATACAATAGAATTGCATATTTTTACGTGGGAACTTCATGTGCAGAGCTGAACTCAGGCGACTGAGATCTTATCTCTACTTTTAAATCCTCTGGGCAAGAGAAGCCTCCCCACCAGGTTCCTGGCAGCCCAAGGATGAACAGGGAGGTCAGGCTGAGGAGGAATTTGTCAGAAAAAATTAAGGGACAATGATACAAAGACATGTATCTCAGGAGATGGAGTCTCTTGCTCAGAGACACGAAGCTGAAGAAACAGAAGGCAAGGATAGCAGTTTGTGGAAAACTGTAGAAACACGTGTATTGACTAAGGGAGGTCAGCCTGCAGGGCCCCTTGTTCTTGTCCTTGAAGACCATGAAAGATGCTCTCATCTGTGCCTGGAGAAGTCAGGCCCCAAGAGACCAACCAACCTCATGACAGTGCGGCCCAGCAAAGTGGGAGGTCAGGCTGCCAAGCTTATGATGATGGTTAGTTTTGGGTGTCAACCTGACTGGACCAATGACTACCTAGAAACCTAATCAAGCTTTTTATTTTTCTTTCTAAAAATGTGCTATATGGCACAGGCACTCACAGGAGAAACAGACTGCACTAGAAAGAAAAAGAGAGAAAGTGAGAAAGCATCCCTTACCCCAGGGGTTGGTTGTGACCCACTGTGACCGCCAGAGCACAGGAGGGCCAAAGGACCAGGAAGGGACAGGGAGTATGCCAACATAAAAGGCTGCGGAAGCCATCTGGCATCCTCCCCATCAGCCACTATGCACTGCTGGCCTTTGGTCATACTGGAAGCATGCCAGGACCCCAGGAGACTCCAGGAGGAAGTAGGACTCCAAAGAATAGTGCCATGGTCACTTCATAGTGCGCTGATCCAGTTGCTGTCTCTACTTCCAGGAATGTACCCCCAAATTCAGTCAGGCAGGCGTCCTTAACAAAACATGGGAGAGTTTTACCTAAGTCTCTGCATTTCTCACCAGAAATGAAATTCATTATATCCTTCCACATACATTTACTATCATATTTGAAATTTTGAAAGCACTATATAATTGTCTAAGAGCAATTTTATGTTTTATACAATAGAAGCAGGTAGTCAAAAGTCTGTCACGGTGACTGAAATAGCCTTTGAAACAGCCATGCATTTGGGGCCTTTCTCCTTTTAAATATGAGAGGCGTGTTTGCAGCATACAAAGTAGAATACACATTCTACCTGACCAGGGTCAACACAGGGTCCTGGGTCATAATGGGAATCCTGAAAGCATTGATTACGACTTCAAGATTCTTCTGGTCTAGCTCTACCACTTGACCTATCTGATGATTTTCAAGAATTTGTCTTTTTCCTTAATATTTTGAGTCCAGGCTCTCTCCATCTCCCTCTGGCTATTTAAAAATATATATTCTGAGTCCATCTTTAGTTTGTTCTTGGAGCCTGCACTGTCTCCTAGTATTTCTTTAGCATTTTATTTCTGGGATTTCTCAGTTTTATACTTGGATCAGGCATATCTGTATATCTTAAAACTTTGAAGACTTTAAGTATACAAATGCTCAGAAACGCAGAATATCCTTGAATGCCCTTTGTTCTATTAGGTTCAGAATAGGTAACATGGGCTAACACTGATAGAAATTCCAACCTTAATTTCAAAAATATTAGATAAATGTTGGGGGAACCAGCAGTTAGTGTAATGGCTATGTCGCTGGACGCCCACGTAGTCGACCGCGGTTCGTGTCCCGGACCCGGTGGCTTAAAACTCACGCCGGGCGCGTGCGCGTGCGTGCCCAAGATCCCGAGAGGAGAATGGAGGAGAAGGGATTGTGGCGTGACCATCCCCCCTGGGGGGTGATTTCTCGCTTTCTGTCTCTATGTCTCTCTCTGTCTGTCTGGCGAGCGCATGCGCCCTACAGTGAAAATCTCTCCAAAAAAAAAAAAAAAATTAGATAAATGTTTAGAAGAGCACGTAAGTTAGTCTTAGGACCAGATGCTAGCACAGTGGTTAAGTACTGAGCATTGGGAGCTAGATCCTACACGGTGGACTGCGGTTCAAAATCTGAGCACTGATGGCTTGAGAAGCACACTGGGTACATATGTATGTGTGCCCCAAACTCCGACAGGATGGAGAGATGAAGGAAAAGGGACTGTAGTGTAACCATGCCCCATTGGGGTTTGCTTTCTCTCTACCTCTCTTTCTCTGGTGAGTTTACGTACCCTCTAGCAATTAAAAAAAGAGAAAAAGCATGTAAGTCCTGCAGACCCTGAGTTACTTCCGACCTGTCATCTGTCAGTCAAGATTATAAATGACCTAGGGGGCTGTCAAAATCCCAGGTAACCTGAGATTTGTGATTCCAATTTCAGAAGCCCAAGACTAAGACCACATTGAGCTTGTGAAAAAGACAGATGAGGCCAGTGAAACGTGGTGCTCTGCAAGGCTGACTTACATAGGAAGGATCCACACTAGTATCCAGACACTTCCTCGAGTACACTAGACACATGCATGCCCATAATCCAGGGCTCAGTGCAGATGGGCTGGATCACAGTGTGAAGAGCCTTGGAAGTGCTGTCTCCCTGTCTCTGTGTCTGTCTCACTCATGGAAGAAATAAAATTTTAAAAAGATAGGAAGAGGGAAGGTGGAGGATTGGAGTACTATCAGACATTTGCAATATATTCTAATGCACTCTCTTTCCTAAAGTGGAGGTTTAAGATGACAGGAGAAGAGAAAGAAGAGCACCAAATTGTTAAGGACAACAGAGGAAATGAGAGGAAAGAGGGAAGTTGAGGTTAGCAAACTCAACCTTCACCTTTTGCAACTGACTTAGGGCCAGCCCTGATCCTCTGATATCACGGAGCAAGCATTTGTTATATACCTGCTGGTCCCAGAACATTCCATCCTGAGGCCCCTTGCCAGGAGATGGTTACATTCTTTGGTGGGGGTAAGCCTCAGGGAGATGGAGGCCCCACTGAGACCCAGCTATGAACTCAAGTCACTGTAATTATCAGCCTGGGCAGTTTTCTCCTTTTGTCTCTCATCTGCTGTCTCTAGGCACCTCGCCCTCCTCTTTAAGTCTCAGCTCATAGGCTGCCTGTGTTCCACCCTTGGGCAAAACAGGCCCTGGGATGGGATGGCCAGGCCAAACCAAGATATGACATCTAGGCCAGGCTAGAAATAGCACCATGGCTCCTGCCTTGTAGATGTGAAGCCACCAACTCCACTTTATCCTTCAGGCCTACACACCAAGGCCCTCTGAAGTCAGAGGAGATGTACCTGCTTTGGTTGCCTTACCAGCTGCTGTCAGCCTTGATCTCAGGTAAAGGACCACACGGGCTCCCACCCAGGCTTGTCTGAGATGAGAGCAGTCTCTCCAGTTAGTTGCCAAGACCTCATCCAGCTGAGCATGTCTTTGAATCCATTGAAAACTAGTGTAGCTGGTTCATTAACGCCTCCTAGCCCCCATTTGCTAGAGTGTAAGCCTGGAATCCACTCCTTCAAGCCACATTTGTCATTTATGGTGAGTGAAGCTCTCACTGTGAGGTAAGACATGCCAAAGCCAAGTCCCCAGGACTGAACTCTGGAAGGCTCTGAAGCCCCCTGACATCCAAATGGCCCCATCCATTGTAGTCTCACTGTTTTCCTTCTCAAGTAGGACAGCAGACCAGTCTCTCATACATGTTCCCGTGATCTGAGCTGGCTGGAGTTGGGGAGTGGATCAGGCTTTGAAGTCTTTGTTGGGGGGGGGGGTTCTCTCTCTCTTTCTCTCTGTCTCTGTCTCTCTCAAACAAAATAAGTAAATACATATAAAAAGTAAATTTTAAAAATTAAACAAAACTAAAACTGGTTTTCTTAGTAGTAATGAGTGAACTCACCACTGAAAGTAGTTAGATTATGTAGGAAATTGTGTGATCAATGCAATGTGGGTGGGAAGGGAATGAAGGACAATTGTGGACATCGGAGGTGGTGTGAGAGGAGGGTGGGAAGGGACAGAGGGTCAGAAAAAGGGGTGGAAATAATTCTAGGAACTAGAAATGGAAAATTTTTTGTAATGTGCATGATTGAGTCACTATGCAGTGTCTACTGGATGGGAGATCACATTTTGTGTGCTGTGATGATGCTTAGGGAAGGAATGTAAATTAAGATACAAAAAAAAAAGTTTCAGGGAAAAAAAATATATCTATTCAATGACTGCAGTAGGATATTTAGCCCAGCTAGGTGCTACTTTATAGGATGCGTAAAGTTAGACTTGTGTTCATGGAAATGTGTATGTCACCTGTGTTTGCTATGAGGGTATTTGGATTGATTAGGGTCTTTGGTGATTCAATAAAATGTGTGTGTGGGGGGAAATGGTACAGAAAGCAAACATAGATACCAGAGACAGTGTGGGAGGAGAGTGGGAGATGGCAGAGGGTAAGAGATAGGGAATCAAGGATGGGGGGGGAAACATAGAGAAAACAAGAAATGGAAAATTATTTGCTGACAACATGTTTGTTGATGTGCTTGATTGAGACAATATACAGTGTACTCTGGATGGAAAATCTCATTTTGTATGTTGTAACGATGTACAGTGAATGAATGCAAATAAATAAATTGAAATTAAAAAAAATTAAACAAAACTGAAAGATATTAGGTTCTCTATTCTTGCAGTTCCATGAAAGTGTGATTTCTCTCATCCCCAAAAACTGTTTCCCAGAGAATGGATTCAAGCTTTTGTTTGTTTGTTTGTTTTGAGAGATTTTTGTAATAGGCATGTGTGCTTGCCAGAGAAACAGAGAGACAGAAAGCATGAAATCACTCCGTGTGTGTGGGGTTATGGTCATGCCACAATCCCTTCTCTTCTTGGGATTTTGGCCATCCATGCAGACGTGCCTGGCATAAGTTTTCAGCCACCAGGTCCGGGACTCAAACCATGGTTGACTACGTGGGAATCCAGCAATGTAACCATTACACCGTCTACTGGTCCCTGGATTCCAGTTTTGTAAAAAAAATGCCTTTGGCATATTCTCTCTAGAGAGAAGACGCTCTTTATCTTAGTAGCGGCATAGCAGGCTTGGAGTGGGTTAGACCACAGCAGGCAGCTGCCCAGCACTGCCCTTCTTGACCTGCCCTGACTTCCAATTTCCCAAAGGGGATGAGGGCTTTATTACACTCAGCCACAAAATGCTGAGCCAAGGTCATAATAAAGCAATGATGAGAAAGACTGACTTACTGATGTGGTTCTCCAAAAACAATGTTCTCTTGTTACAAGTTGGGAGTGAGCATGCTCAGAGGAACAATAGCTACAATGAACAAGGTCTCAGAAGTTATTTTTCTGAAGATGGCATCTGTGGCTCTGAAAGGGATTGCCCAAATTCATTTTTTGATAAAAGCATTTTTTATGAAAACATCATTTATCAGGCTCGCCAGATCCCACATGGTGACTGTAGTTTGAATCCCCAGACTGGTCAGCCTGAAAGGCCTTGGCATGTGTGCAAGTGCCCAAGAGCTAGTTGGAGGACTAGAGGAAGGAAATTGTGTTGTGATCAGACCCTGTAGAGGGTGCTCTTATCTCTCACACACATGCATGTATACATGCCCTATCATAAGTAAAGAAAAAAAAAGAATTACATCTTCTTCTAAGAAAAAAAGGTATTTTTGGCCTGAGTCAGTACAGAACTGTCAGGGTATGTTGAGGGGAGAAAACAAGGCCAAGTGAGTGTGGACAGAGGCACAGAGAAAGCCCCCTGCAGTAGAGATGGGGCTCTTGAGCTCCTCCTGTCTCCTGGGCTGGCCCTCTAGGAACCACCTCCACAAGGTGGACCTTGACCCACAGTTTTCGACTTCCTACAGCTTCCCCTGCCTGGGCCTAACCTTGCCCAAACTGGCCCTGTCTGCAAATACAAACAGAAAGGGCACTTATCTGCGTTGCCTAACCAAGGTAAACAAGCCCTTCACATGCCTGGGCCCCTGCCCTTGTGCCCAAAGTCTAGGGGTTGGCCAGAGACATGCACAGGGCATTTTCTGGGTACCTACTTCCTCCTGGAAAGACTTCTGGATTCAAGAGGTTTCACTTTGGTAGTTTTCTAATCACCATCATAGAAACCTGTCTAGAATGAGCTAAGCAGTTATTAAGTCCATTCCCAAAATTGTCACACTCTGACGTATTCTAAGGAAGAAACCCCACAATTCTCCTCTGTCATACATTCCTGTGACTCACATTTTTCCCCCCCAAACAGGAAGTCTTCCTGAGGTCTTGGCCTAATCCTGCAGGTTTCAGGGTGAGCCTGCTCATTTCTGTTCTTGTCGTTCATGTAAACAGAATTGCTACTGAAAGGCACACCTCGGGCAGGCCTCACCACTCAAATTGTTGTCCTTGCCATTCTGGCCAGGCTGCTGGCCAGCTGTATAACCTTGACATTTGCTGAACCTCTCTGAGCCTCACTTTCTTCATCAGTAAAATAAGGGAGCTGTACTAGAGGGTCCCTAAGGCTTGTTACTGACCTGTATCTTTTTCAAGTTCATATTGAAGCCCTAACTCCCAATGTGACTATACAGGAGATAGCTTTTGTCTCAATTTGCCCTGAGGCACCTGTGTTAGCTGCAGGGACAGAGAGAAAGAGAGAGAACCTCTCCACAGGGGCGTTAAGGGGGTAATTAAGTTTAAATGATGTCACAGGGGGAGAAGCCTATCCAATAAGACTGGTGTCCTTAAAAGAAGAGTAAGAGACTTCCACTTGAGCAAGCCCAGCAAAAGGGTGGTCATCCTCAAGCCAAAAGAGAGGAATCTCCAGGGCCCAACAGGCCAGCACCTTGATCTGAGGCTTCCAGGCTCTAAACTGGGAGAGAATAATTGTATTGTGCAAGGTCTGGTCTGCAGGGCTTTAGCAGGGTCAGAGTAACTGAGATCCCGGGGTGGCTCTCCTGCACTGCAGACCCTGGTTGGCAAAGGCTAACCCATGACCGCTACCACCTTTGAGAGTCACAGAAACAACTTGAATCCAGATGGGAAACCAACGACCTCAGCCTCTCCAGAGAGAGGGGCTCCTGTTTCTGGAAATATCTCTCATGACCAGTTTCTGCTTTCACAGAATTCTTTCAGTCAAATATGGTTGCCATCACCACCAGCCCACACAATATCCCAACATTATCCTTCACAAAGACTCCCCGACTCAGTCAGACAGGAGCCTCCTGCACTGCAGACCCCGGTCAGCAAAGTCTAACACCTGACCACCACTGCCTTTGAGCTCACGGAACTTGGGCTCAATCCCACCAGGCTCTGGGATCCCTGTGGGGAAAGACTGGGCCAACTTCATCCTCCCCCAGGCTCTACTCCCTAATTGTATCTAACAAACATTAGTGGATGGTGGGTGAGCCGGTGGCAAGTCACTGCCTACAGTCACCCTTTGCTCCAGCCTTTCCTGGGAGCGGTTTCCAGGCTAATCTTCCTAAAGTGAGGCTTGGCTCACTTCATGACCCAAATACCTTCAGCGGTTGTGCCTCACCTGCCAAATACAGCTCAAATGCCCCAGCCTGGGATCAGGCCCCACCTATGGTTCCATCTCTTCCCTTCCACGAGTATGAGGCCCAGACCAAAAGCACTGGCCTCACCTGGGAGCTAGTCACAAGGGCAGGGCCTCAAAGCCGATCCCAGACCCACTCAGTCAAACCCTGTGTTCTAACAAGGTCTCAGGTGAGATGCATACACATGATAGCGTGAGAAGCATTGCTGTAAGGTGTCCCCAAGACTCCTACAAATTGTGTAAAAAAACCTGTACAGTTTTAGGACTATAGCCTGACTGAGCCCCCTAGTGTAACCTCCCACCTGCTCTAACCAGCCCCTACACACACACACACACACACACACACACACACACACACACACAGCCAGATGTGCTGTTTCCTTTCTTTTCTTTTTTGGAGAGGTTTTTGCTATAGGGCGCATGCGCTCACCAGACAGACAGAGAGAGACAGAGAGACAGAAAGTGAGAAATCACCCCCCAGGGGTGGTTCCCTTCTCCTCCATTCTCCTCTCGGGATCTTGGGCATGCACACACATGCGCCCGGCGTGAGTTTTAAGCCACTGGGTCTGGGACTTGAACCGCGGTCTACTACATGGGAGTCCAGTGACATAACCATTATGCTAACTGCTGGTCCCCTGTTTCCTTTCTCAGAATGAGCCCACCACTTGGTTGATGCCTCTCTTCCCCAGAGCTCACATTACTCTCGAAGTGTGTTTGAGACTTTCCTCTGCTATAGACTACCCCATGCCGTCCCTCTCAAGACACCCACCACAGAGCTCATGTAGCACAAATGCATTAAATCAATGAACGGATTAATAAAGAAACAAATGACAGCCAGGTTCTGAATACAAGAAGGTCCACAGGATCCCCATTGGTAGCAGCTATGCCAGGTTCTTTATTGTACTGAAGACTCTAGCCAGTACAATAGGAAAGAAAAAGAAATGAAAACTCTTGCCACCCAGACAAGAGTTTCACAGGTTTTGTCCTCTCTTTCTGTGAATAGTGGGGAGAATCTCAGTTTGCCTACCCTTCTCCCAGGCCCCCAACCCAGAGTGATGGGGAATGATGCAGCCTAGGGTGTGCACAGGAGCCTTCGAAGGCTGTGTGGCTGTCAGTACAGGTATGGTGGGAAGAGAGCAGACTGCCTGTTGGGGAGGTTTAGCCAAGCTTGCACCGTAGCAGGAGCCAAGGCCACCTCTTCAGTGGTCAGGGCCAGTCCTGGAACGTGACGGCAAACTCATTTCCTGCCCTTGGGTGGCCTGTCCTCCTCCCAGTTGATCTCCTAGGGAAGACTTCCTGGAGTGCCCTCACCTGACCTTGCCTTTCTCAGGCTCCTACCACTCACTGGGTATAAGGTTTTCTCTCTTTATATTACACTATATAAACAGAATGCTTTCTTCCTAAGACTGGGAATAACGTAACTACATCCACTCTCACCACTGTTTTTAAGTTTATTTTCCACGAGCAAAAGAAAGAGAGACAGACAGAGAATACCCCCTCACACACATACCCATACACATACACACAGGGTCCTGATGTCGTGATTCACCTCTAGCCTTCAGCCAACCCCAGATCATGGCTATGCATGTGCCCAGTGTACTCAGAGAGGTCTCCACACTTGAACCAGGAAACTTCCCATGTGAGATTGCCATGTGGACAGAGTATTGGGTTTTACCTCTTTGCCACTGTCTGAACCCTTGCTACCATCATTCATTATTGTACTGAAAACTCTAGCCAGTGCAATAGAAAAGAAAAAAAGAAATAAAATACATCTAGATTAGAAAGCAAGAAGTAACTATATTTGTAGATGATATTATTCCCTTACAAAGAAAATCCAAAGTCACCCACAAAATGTCTATATTAGAACTAAAGAGCCCCAGAATGTTATAGGATATAAAAATCAATGTAAAAATATCAATTGCAGGCCAGATGATGACATGGTGGTTAAGGTGGCTGGATCTCACATGACCAATCACACAGCTCAAGTACTAGACCTGGTGGTTTGAGAAACAGGTGGGGCATGTGTGCCCAAAATCCAAAAAGAGAGAAAAATGGAAAAGAGGGGACTGCAGCATGACCATGTCCAATGTGGGGAGGGGGGCTTTCTCTCTCTCTCTCTGGTGAACACATGCATGCTCTTTCAAAATTTACATATATATACATTGCAGGGCCCTCTGTGGCCTAGTAATTAAGGAAACCATATTTCTCATGGCTGACTGCTGTTCCAAATGTCAGTTCTGCTGACTTCAGTAACATTTCAGGTACATATGTATGCATGCCCCAAATCCCAACAGGATGGAGAAATGGAGAAGCAATTGTGGCATTACCACACCCCACTGGGAATGGTCTTCTCTCTCTCTTTGGTGAGTACATACACTCCCTGGCAATTAAAGCAATATCAATTGTATTTCCATTTATTAGCAATGGGCAATCAGAAAATAAAAATTTTTAAAATTTCATTCAT
>NW_006159757.1:1639109-1641277 GCF_000334495.1 Tupaia belangeri chinensis | reverse complement strand
CTCTGGAGCACACGTATGTTCTTTCAAAATTTACACATATATACATTGCAGGGCCAGCTCTGTGGCCTAGTAATTAAGGAAACCATATTTCTCATGGCTGACTGCTGTTCCAAATGTCAGTTCTGCTGACTTCAGTAACATTTCAGGTACATATGTATGCATGCCCCAAATCCCAACAGGATGGAGAAATGGAGAAGCAATTGTGGCATTACCACACCCCACTGGGAATGGTCTTCTCTCTCTCTTTGGTGAGTACATACACTCCCTGGCAATTAAAGCAATATCAATTGTATTTCCATTTATTAGCAATGGGCAATCAGAAAATAAAAATTTTTAAAATTTCATTCATCATTCATATTAGTGTCAAAAGTAATAATCTAATTCCTAAAATCCCAGTTAAGATATTTTAGAGACACAGACAAGCTTATCCTAAAATTTATGTGGAAAAGAAAAGGAACTAAATTAGCTAAAACAACCTTAACAAAGAAAAATAAAGTGGGAGGAATTACTGTATCCAACATTAAGGTTTATTATACACTATAGTGGTCAGGACAATATAGTATTAGTAGAAGGACAGACAGAGATCAATGGAACAGAATAAAGAATTCAGAAACATACCCACACAAGTATAGATGGTCCCTAACTTAGGAAGATTTGATTTTTTGACTTGATGGTATGAAAGCATTCTGAGCATACTTAGGTTGGCTAGGCTATGCTACATTTGGTAGGTTAAGTGTATTAAATGCATTTTTTAGTGCAAAGGGCTTATAGGGACATAACCCCATCAGAAGTTGAGGAGCATCTATATGTTCAAATGGTTTCTTTGCCCCCCCCTTAGGTTATTTATTTTTTTGCTTCATGGAAGAGAGACAGATAAACAGATATCCCCAATGAGGTCTCACTATGCCACGACACCTCACTAGTCTCCCAGCAGCCCAGATCACTGGCATACATGGGCATGACTGGCATTTTCAGGTGAAAATGGGATCTAAATCTAGTCCTTCCACATGGCTGCAGCAGTGACACCCTACTGCCTGTGCGAATGCTGTTGGGCCTCAACTGATTTTTGACAATGGTGCAGAAGCAATTCAATAGAGGAAGGAGAGCTCAACTAATGGTGCTACCACAGCTGGATATCCACTGGCAAAAAATAATCCTCAACCTAAATCTTATACTTGACATGAAAATCAACTCAAAATGCATCACAGACTTATATAAATATAAAACTTTTAGGAAAAAATAAATAAATAAACAGAAAATCTTTGGGACCTGGGCCTAGGTGAAGAATAGAATTTTTAGATATGATATCAAAAGCACAATGCTTGAAAAAAAAAAAGAAAAAACTAAGTTGTACTTCATCAAAATTAAAACCTTTTCTGAGTGAAAGACCTATTAAGAGGATGAAAAGATAAGCTACGGACAAGGAAAAAATTATTTTGGACCAGCAGACGGCATAATGGTTATGTCGCTGGACTCCCACGTGGTTGACTGTGGTTCAAGCCTGGACCTGGTGGCCTGAAACTCACGCCAGATGCGTGTGAGTGCATGCCTAGAGTTCTGAGAGAAGAATGGAGGAGAAGGGACTGTGGTGTGGCCATTCCCCCCGGGGGGTGATTTCTTGCTTTCTGTCTCTCTCTGTCTCTCAGGGGAGTGCATGCACCTTATAGCAAAAATCTCTCTTAAAAAATATTTGAAAACTGCATATCCAACAAAGGACTTATAACTAGAATATATAAAGATGTCTTAAATTCAGCAGAAACAACACAAACACAGACACTACTTCTGACTAAATTAGAAAATGAGCAAAATATATGAACAGACATTTTACCAAAGAAGAAATATGAATGGCAAATAAGCACATGAAAATATGTTCAACACCATTAGCCATTAGGAAAATTCAAATAAAAACTACAAGAAGGGAGGCCAAATGGTAGTGCAGTGGTAATGCAACTGGACTCACATGGGACGTCCTGGGTTTATGTCCCAGGCAAGTGCACATGCCCTATAGCAAAAATATTTTTAAAAAAGAGGGGAACCAGCAGTTAGCGTAATGGCTATGTCGCTGGACTCCCTTCGTGTCCTGGACCCGGTGGCTTAAAACTCATGCCGGGTGCGTGTGCGTGCATGCCCAAGATCCCGAGAGGAGAATGGAGGAGAAGGGAGTGCGG
>NW_006159757.1:1629703-1639091 GCF_000334495.1 Tupaia belangeri chinensis | reverse complement strand
GGTGATTTCTCGCTTTCTGTCTCTATGTCTCTCTCTGTCTGGCGAGCGCACGCGCCCTACAGTGAAAATCTCTCCAAAAAAAAAAAAATTTTTAAAAGAACACTATACACCTGTTAGAGCACCTAAAATAAAAAATAGTAATCATAAAACATGCTAGCAATAATATGGAGAAACTAGATCTCTTATATACTGCTAATGAGAATGTAAAATAGTAGTTTCTCTGGAAATAGTGATTTATTATTTTTTTTAGAAAGATTTTTGCTATAGAGTACATGTGCTAGCCAGAGAGGCAAAGACAGAGAGACGGAAAGCAGGAAATCATCCCCGGGGTGGGTGACCATGCCATAATCTCTTCTCCTCTTGGGATCATGGGCACACATGCACACTTTTAAGACACCAGGTCTGGGACTCAAACCTCGGTCAACTACATGGGAGTCCAGCAACATAACCGGTACACCATCAGCTGGTCCTGGCAATTTATTCTTACACAACTAAACATGTACTTGCCATAAAATTCAGAAATCCTTTGTTTTTCCCAGGGAAATGAAAAATGATCACATAAATACATGTACACATACTGAGGCATATACTTAAAAATGGTTACAATGTTAAATTTTGTTACGTGCATTTACTACGATTTAAAAAAAACTATTCAAATATTCATAGCAGCTTTATTCGGAAGAGACAAGAACTGAAAGCAACCCAGATATCCTTCAGTGGGTGAATGGTTAAACAAACTCTGGCATCCATACACTGGAATTCTACTCAGCAATAAAAAGAAATGAACTACTGACATGTGCAGCTACTTCTGCGGCTATCAGGAACAACATAGATCCATCTTCATTTATGTAGCATTCTCACAATGACAAAAGCATAAAGATGGAAATCAGATTAGCAGTTGCCACTGGACAAGGACAGCAGTGGTGCGACTATAACAGGTTAACAGAGGGTGGGCCCATAGCCTAGTGATTGGGAGAACTCACGTGGCTGACACAGTTTGAGTGCTGGCCCCAGTGGCTTGAAAAACATGCAAGATGCATTTGTATGGATGCCCCAACAGGATGGAGAAATGAAGATGCGATTGTGGCATGGCCATGCCCTATTGAAGGATACTTTCTCCCTATTCCTCTGTCTCTCTCTGGTGAGCACACCCACAGTCTGGCAATAAATGATAAAAGGTTAGCAGAGATGCCCCTTGACTTACAATGGTTGATGTCCTGATAAATCCATCTTATGTTGCAAATATAGTAAGTCAAACCTGCATTTAATACACCTAACCTACCAGACATCACAGCTTAGCCTAGCCTACCTAAAACATGCTTAATTACATTAGCCTATAGCTAGGCACAATTATCTAACACAAATATTGGGTCGTTGGAAAAGTCATGACACATTTTTGCATAGAAAAACAGAAAAATATGTCCTTACATTTCCAATGACCCAACATAATAACGTGTTGAATAGCTCACGTATTTTATTAAATATTATACTGAAAGTGGAAAACACAATGGTTGTGTGGTTACTTGAAGTATGGTTTCTATTGAATGTATATTGTTATCATACCATCATAAAGTTGAAAACTTGTAAGTCAGGGACTGTCTGTACGGAGTTCAGTACAGACCAGAGTTCCTTTGAGTAATGAGATGGTTCTCTATCTTGATTATATGAGGTTACAAGAATCTATACGTGTAATCACAATGTGTAGAACCACACACATGTACATGATTGCATATGTACAAATGTCAAAGACACACATGCTTACCAGATAGAAGAAGAGGGAGAGAGAAAAATCACCTCCCTATGGATGTTGGCATGTTGCAATCTCTTCTCCATTCCTCTATTCTGTCAGGATTTGGGGCATACACACACATGTATCTGGTGAGTTTTTAGGCCACTAGACTAGGATTTGATCCATAGTCAGCCCGGTGGGGTCCAGCTCCCTCAATCTAAGCTACAGGGTGGCCCCATATGTACCAATGAGTGGAGGATCAACTAGAGTAGTGTGCACTGGGTGGGGCTGCTGTTAGCAGGCTTAGGCCAGATGGAAGGACTGATTTGATTCCAGGCCTACCCTATAAAGCTGAGTGTGAAACCTATAGACCCAGCTTGTCAAGAGACTGAGGCAGGAGCACCACACACAGAAAGACACTGTGTAGAACACCATGTACATAAATGCGTATGTAAAAATGAGTGGAAACTGGGTAAGGTCTATAGTATAATTTGTGGTATTCAGTCAATGACTACTTCCTGATTGCGACATTCTGCTACCATTCTGTAAGATGTCATGTAGGGAGAAGCTGGTTGATGGCTTGTGGGACTCTATTTTGGGTCAGTTGAAAATTGTTTCCAAAAGTGTTTAAAAAATAAAGTGAAATTAGGAATTCTGCATTTATTTTAGCTTTCCTCCCCCCCAGTAATACCTGAGTCTTGCCAACTTTCATGCATTCGAACTCCATATTTGTTTTCTGATTGGAGCCCGCAGGATTGAGAGCCCTGGGATACCATGCAGGACATACAGGCTGACTATGCAAAGGGAAAGGACACCAAGTCACACAGAGTTGGCACTAGGAACCTAAGCATTCTGCCTTCAGCCTCTGTCCCAACAGGCCCCAAGAAAGGGACCTGGATGACTCTCTCCTGTAGGAGCAAGTTACTGTCATTCACTTGTGCAGAGCCCCAGCCAGCAGTCCCCTAGCAACCTGTCCTCTCCCCACTGCAGGGGGCAGTGAAGTAAACAGGAAGGAGAAGGGAAGAGATAGAACAAAGGCTGAGGGTGGGCATAGTTTGCCTGGTGCTGAGTGGGGTTTGGGTCTCTATGACAGACAACAGGTTCTGTCTGCTGGCTTGACTCAGGTATATGACGCCAGCACACACTGTCAGCCTGGGCCACTTTGCTTATGTCTCCAAGTCTCTCTTAGGAACAATGCAAAACACACACCCAGTGAACAAACAAAAGTCAAATTAAAAGGAAAGGAAAATCTAGATCAGGCAGAACAGAGAGAGGCATCAGCTTAGTCATCCCCTTTCTCACAGGTCTTGTCCTGCAGGGGACTTTCTCTTCACCCATCAAACCTCAGGCCCAAGGATCCCAAGAGCACAGGCGGGCCCTAGGCTGGAAAAGTCTCACTATTCACCGCCAACTCTGGAGAGGAGTACCCCCACCATTGCCTCCTTTGCTTTTTCCAAGGCTATGAACTCTCAGCTCTCTGAAAAGACTTTTGCCTGCCCACCTGCAGACTCCAGTTTCTTGAAATTAGATCCATCTGGCAATGGTCATTTTCACTGACAGGCTATAAACACATTCAACTTGGTACCAGGTCATGCAAACAACACAAGTGGAGGAGGGAGAACCCTCTCAGTCAAAGACACCACTGGGGACTTTCTATCTGTACTCCCTCTACTCCACACCCCTTGAAGCATCCTGGCTAGGAACCTTGAGATCCTTCATTACACCCTTCCTGCATCTAATCTACCTTTGAGGCCTGTCAGCTCTTTGTGGAAAGTACATCTTGAACCCACCTTTTTCCCTTCTCTCTGCTTTCACCCCATCATCTCTTATCTAGCCCAATGACATTCCCTCCTGTCTCCTGGATTCCACTTCAGCCCCTAAGTCAGCTCATTACTGGACAGCCAGCAGGATCCTTTGTAAAATTTTTAAAAACCTTTTCTTTTTTATAAAGTTTTATTTATTTTTATTAATAATAGCATGTGTGCACACACAGAAAAGGGTAGGGGGGGAGAAAGAGAACACTGCTTTTAAAGTCTGGTCATGCTGTAATTCCTTTACCTCCAATTCTCCATCCCTTCAGAATTCTGAGCATGCACAAGCCCAGCATAAAGCCAGTGGGATTTGAACCCCAGTTCACTGTGTGGGAGCTAGCTTCCTTTGTGCAGTAACTGACTGCTGTGCCATGGGGCCAGCTCTGGAGTGATCTTTCAAAATAGATCAAATCAATCCCATCACACTTGGAAGAAAATCCAACTTCTCACTCAAGCTTCTGAGGACCTGATAGGAACCCTGCCTCTCAAATCTTTTTGCCCATTTTTTCCTTCCACCTCCCCCTGGTTTTTCCTAGTCCTCAGAGAGGCCATATTTATTCCTTTCTCTGATCCCTGCACCTAGAACGTGCTCCCTCCATCCAAGGTGTCAGATCCCTGGTCTTGGTTCAAGCCTTTGTGGAGGGGACAACTCCTCTGTAGGCCTGATCTCATGTAGCCAAGTCATTGAGCTGCCATGTGGACCCAATGTTGGCCCCAGAAGTCCTGCCCTTAGAATATCCTTTAGTGGTCCTGAGTTGGGCCAAGGATGCCAGGCCCATGGACCCTTGCATTGACCAGTCCACATTAAGCCTCCTCTGGCCAAGTCTCTGTTATGATTTTCTCTGAAAGCTTTATTTCTATGTCTCTATTTCCTAGAACATAAGCTCCATAAAAGCAGGACCTTCCTTGTTTATTGCTGGTATTTCAGCCAAGCACGTAGTAAATTTTGACAGTGTTTTAGATTCAATTTTCACAATCATCCTGGAACATTCAGAATTTTGCTCTTTGTACAATGAGTCAAGAGGTTAAGTTATGAAATTTACCTAGTAAGTCGCAGAACCAGAATTCAAATTGAACTTTGCCTGGCCTCAGAGCCAGTATCCCTTCCACTACACTGGAATGATGGAAAAGGGGCAGCTAGGTACTTGATCCCATGTTGAAGGATGCATATTCCGGATGCAACTTTGAACAAGATTATAAATTATTAAGGAATCGAGCTATTTGTCACAATTCTTCATGGTCTTGACTTTTTGTTTGTTTATGCACAGAGGGTGTGTGTGCATGCCAGAGAGGGAGAGAGAGAGAAGTGCCCTCAGTGGGGCCTGGTCACCTTTCCTCATTCCTCCTTCACAGTAGCATCCCGGACACATGCCCACATATTCCTGGTGTTTTTTTTCAAGTCATAGAACCAGGATTTAAACTATGGTTGGCCATGTAGGATCCTGTTCCCCTAACCACTAGACTATGGGGCCAGCTCATCTCCTTAATATTCTAGTAAGCTACTAACCCTTTGTTATCAGGGCGGGACGAGGCGTACAGGAAAAAAAAATTAATGAGCAAATAAAAGGTTTATGTCTGAATCTTAGTGGCTAGTGATCCCTAGGAGATGGGAACACTGTTTCTATAGTTGGCAAGCAGACAGAACTTGGCCCAGGCCAGACGATTCTGAAGGGCCCCACTCCCTTGATGTTTAGGCCCACTTTTCCACTGGCAATACAGTTGTTAGCAGCTAATGTATGTGACATTGACTCTCTGCACACTTGAGGTTTTATGAGATCTTCAAGGACAGAACCTGGTCCACTATGGATATAACACTGTATCTGACTCTCACAGAAGCTGTGGTGTAATACTATTACTAATAATTAACCTTTCATGTGCACTTATAAGGAGTCTTCAAAAAGTTGTGGAAGAGACCAGTAGATGGCATAGTGGTTGTGATACTGGACTCCCACATGGCTGATCATGGTTTGAGTTCCAGACCTGGTATCTTCAGACTCATGCCGGGCCATGTGCGTGCATGCCCAAAATCCCAAGAGAAGAAGGGATTATGGCATGGCCATCACTCCTGGGAGGTGATCTCTTGGACTCTGTCTCTCTCTTATCTCTAGCAAGTACACATGCCCTATAGCAAAAATCTTCTAAAAAGAAACAAACAAAAAGTTGTAGAAAACATGTATTATGAAAAATCTATGCATGGATTTCAAATTTTTGTTCTAGGTTTTTGCCATAGGTCATGTGAGAGAGAGAGAGAGAGAAAGTGAGAAATGAGGAAGACCATAATGCAATCCCTTCTCCTCCATTCTCCTCCTGGGATTTTGGGTACAAATACAGAAGCACCCAGTGTGATTTACAAGCTAAGCCACCAGCTCCGGGACTTGAACTGTGATCGGTCATGTGCACATCCAGTGCCTTAACCACCATGCCAACCACTGGCCCCTCAAAAAAATTTTTTTGCACCAAAGTAAACTCATACTGTAATTCCATTTTATCTACAAATTTTTGAAGTCCCCTTATGCAACTGCTATGGTGCTCACGACTATTATCCCATTAACTTCTCACACAACTCTAAGCCCCATTTTGGTTTTTTTTGAGAGGTTTTTGCTAGAGGGCGGGGGGCTCACCAGACAGAGACAGAGACAGAAAGCGAGAAATCACCCCCCAGGGAGGATGGCTATGCCGCAATCCCTTCTCCTCCATTCTCCTCTCAGGATCTTGGGCACGCACGCACACACGCCCGCCATGAGTTTAAGCCACCGGGTTTGGGATGCGAACCGCAGTGGAATATGTGGGAGTCCAGCGACATAGACATTACGCTAACTGCTGGTCTCTGTAAGCCCCATTTTACAGAAAAGGAAAAACTGAGGTTTAGAGGTAAATAACTACCCATGTCCGTAAGTAAGGTAGTAAGTGCTGAAGCCAGTGCTTAATATACAACTGAGTAGATAAGTGGCCAGCCTGGGCCCATACTGCTCCTCCATGCAGTAGGTATTTCTGGTCTCTGGGCTTCCATTGAAAAAACGTTCCAGACCTGAATGCTCCCTAGTGGCAAGTATATACGAAGCCTGCTCATTTACCTCAGATTATAAAGTCAACAGGTCATGGGACTGGGACCACATTCTCTACCTGTCAGTTCAGATAAGATCTTTCCTGCCTGGGAACCAGCAGTTGGTGTAATGGTTATGTCACTGGACTCCCATGTAGTCGACCGCGGTTCCTGTCCCGGACCCGGTGGCTTAAAACTCACGCCGGGCACATGTGCGTGCGTGCCCAACATCCCGAGGGGAGAATGGAGGAGAAGAGATTGCCGAGTGACCATCCCCTCTGGAGGGTGATTTCTCACTTTCTGTCTCTATGTCTCTCTCTGTCTGTCTGGCGAGTGCACGCGCCCTAGAGCGAAAACCTCTCAAAAAAAAAAAAAAAAAAAAGATCTTTCCTGCCTGTGCTAACCCCGGAAAGCCAGGTTACATGCTGCTGTGCTGAGGCAGTGTGAATGGGGTAAATGAAACCTAGTGGGGTCTCACCTCCATTTTCCAGATGCCCAATCTCACTGGTCAAGCAGGACTAAACAAATGAGAGCTGACCAGCAGGACTGAGATTGGGCAGCATTTGTGTTAAATGCAGAGGTCCTAGTTCCGATGAAAGCGGACAGGTGGTTCAGCGGCCACACCCATTCCCTGGGAGTCGAGCACATTCCCTATGTATTCCTACAGCGGTGGTGGTGGTGGTAGTGGTGGTGTATTTGTTGAGCACTTCACAAAGAGCCCCCATTCCTAACTTTATGCTCCTATACATGGGCTGTGCTTGATTCTTGCAAAACAGCAGCAAAGGAACCACCTTTTTTTTTTTTTAAAGAATTATTATTTAACTTTATTTTAGTTTGATCAGAGGACAGAGTGAGAACGAGCGCACGAGAGAGGCAAAATGAGAAACCAAGCTACTGTGTCCAGGACTTGAGCTACAGTCGGCCATGTGGGAGTCCAGTACACTTAGCCACCATGCCATCTGCCAGTCCCAAAGAATCACCGTTCTTTTAAACTGATCTCCCCAGAGGGGTGGGCAGGCAGACAGAGAGGTACCTTTGACAAAGCTTGAAGAGGAGCCCTTAAAATCAAATAGGGGTGGGAGTGGGGGAAGGGGAAGACAGCCAGGTTTCCTTGAAGAGGACTGAACTGAACCCTGAAAGGCAAGTAGAATGAGCCAGGTATTAACAGAAAGGAGGATATTCTGGCACAGAAAACAGCACACACAAAAATGTACTATTAACAGTAGCAACCATTAAATTAATCCTTCCTACATGCCAAGCATTGTGCTAAACATTTATAATCACTTAATTTCACATTTCTTTTGAATCATTCACACTTCTTGTCTGTTTCCCCTGCTTAAATGTTAGTTCTGCAAGGACACATCTTACTGTATCTCCATCACGGTATCCCAATGCATAGAACAGAAATATTTGCCAAATAAATCTTTGCCTTGGGGCCAGCAGGTGGTGTGGGCTGGACTACCACATGGCTGGCTGCAGTTCGAGCCCCAGATCCAGTGGCCTGAAATTCATGCCAGGCACATGTGTGTGCATTCCCAAAATCCCGAAAGGAAGGTGAAGGAAAAGGGATTGTGATATGCCTCCCAACCCCAGGGGTGATTTCTCATTTCTCACTTTCCCTCTCTCTCTTGTGAGCATACATGTCCTATAGCAAAAAACCTTTTAAAAAAAAAATCTTCATCTTCCCACAGTTTTCGAGTATTCATACAGTAGATGTTTAATCCAGAATTCAACATAAAACTAACTATACTGCCCCAAAACAGTTTTTCAGTATCATACAGGAAGCGTCAGAACTTATATAAATACATGCTCATGTACGCACACAACAGAATTTGATATACTCTTCTAGACATAAATTTAAAACAGCTTCCAAGATACAAATGGTTGAGTAACAATCCAACAATTGAAAAAAAATTGTTTTTGCTAGAGGGCAGAGACAGAGAGGGGAAGAGAAAGAAAAGCACTCCCCAGGTGTAGGATGGTCATACCATAATCCCTTCTCCTCCATCTTTACCTTACTTTAGGATTTTGGGTGTGCACACACGACATGTTTTTCAAGCTGTCATATGTGGGCCTTGAACCACAGTCAGCTGTGTGGGATCCAGCCACCTTAGCCACCAGCTGACACAATCCAACAACTTTTAAAGTTAGTCCTCCAAAAAGAAGTGTGCTTATTAAGACGACAGCATATCCTTTGTATTTTCAAAGGCTAAAAACAAAACAATAACAAACCCCTCCCTCTGACATTTAAAGAGTGTTAAAAATACAATTGTACTTACAGTATGCTTTTTCAAATTTATTTTAAATTCATTTCATCTCTTTTTTATTTTCATTCCCAGTAAATCTAAAAAGTTCTAGACTAAGAGATGGTCTAACTTCTGGTGCAAGCCATATAATGGAAATGTTTAGCGAAGTTGTATATAGAAAACATTGAGAGTTCTTTAAAAAACAAAACTTAGAAATTAAACGTATAGCTGTAAGGGAAGCCTCACATCTAAAATCTCTGAGAACCTGTTTTAGATGATTGTAGGAAGCATCCCTCCGTAATGTAGTTCCTGTGTTTTCTTGAACAGCCAGGATCTTACAGTATCCCACACCCCTAGACACATCTCACTGGTCCAAGGACAGACACCTAAGCCAAGCTGGGTTAGCAGTTCTATGGACATTTAGACTTGGTTGCAGAATCCATCAAGTCAGTCTCTGTTCCTGTGCTAGATTTATAAATGTCAAGAGCTGCTGGCAGCCGTGGCCGCCGGGCCTGAGCGTGGCACGTGGCCCCTGGGCCTGCGCGTGGCCGCTGGCCCT
>NW_006159757.1:1627167-1628722 GCF_000334495.1 Tupaia belangeri chinensis | reverse complement strand
TAAGAATTGGAAAATTATTTGCTGAGAACATGTATGTTGATGTGCTTGATTGAGCCAATGCACAGTGTATTTTGGATGGAAAATTCATTTGTGTGATGTGATGGGGTATAGTGAATTAATATAGAGAATGAATAAATTTAAAATAAAAAATAAAATAAAAAGAGCTGCTGGCAGCCAAGTTTACAGTGAACGTAATTGAGTGAATTGTGTTCCCTTAGAACGCCACCCACCAAAACTCATATGGTGAAGTCCTAACCCCCAGTAACTCAGATAAGATTACTATAATAAAAGATGGAAGACAAAAGATTTTGGCGTCTCTTCCCAGTGCAGTCATTACCCCAGCCCATTCAGGATAATGGCAACAGCTGAGGTATTGAACATTGTTTTTTTTTTAAAAAAAAAAAAAAAACCTTGGGGCCAGCAGTTAGCGTAATGGCTATGTCACTGGTCTCCCACGTGGTCAACCGCGGTTCGTGTCCCAGACCCGGTGGCTTAAAACTCACGCCAGGCGCGTATGCGTGCGTGCCCCAGATCCCAAGAGGAGAACGGAGGAGAAGGGACTGCGGTGTGGCCATACCCCCTGGGGGATGATTTCTTGCTTTCTGTCTCTCTGTCTCTGTCTGGTGAGCACACACGCCCTATAGCAGAAACCTCTTAAAAAAAAAAAAAAAAACACACACACACACCTCTATTGGGATAAAAGATAAGTCTATGAACCGTCAGACAGTCCAGGACAAGTCCTCCTGCAGTCTAAGGGCCAGAGAATAGCAGGAAATGCAGCTAGAATCACCTGCAAGGAAAAGCTGCAATCTCAAGTAAAACTACCAGTTGTATTTTTCACTTGTTAGAGGGAAACAGGTATCAAAACTGCATTCTTCAGAACATGTGGGGAGATGGCTTTCACTGCACCCTAGTGTGAAATTATTCCCACTGAACAGGTCTGCAGTAATAGCAACTCAAAAGAAACCCTGGCATCGAAGAAGGATATGTTTAACCCACATAAACTGGAGATGTTTTTTTAAAAATAATGCCAATAATGTCCCACATCCGAGGAACACAATTTTGCTTTGCTGGATTTACCATAAGCAAAACTGAAGTGGATATCATGAGTCATGCTAAACAGGTTAGTTTTGACACACTAGAGAAATCCTGGTTTCCTCAGAACCATTTACTGGTCGACATGGAGGTCGACTTTGGTGTTGATATAACCTCCAAAGAAACTGTTTTTGCTAATGTGTTAATAGTGATTCCTGGAGATCCTGGCCAACAGGCCACTGAAGTCAACTAAAAGACAGTCCATCAAGACCTCAAAGAAATAATTCCTAAGGGTCTCCAGATGGTTAAAGAAAAACTGTGAGTGGATTCCAGAAAGAGTAGCATTGCTTCTGAAATCAGCAAGTCAATGCAGGATTGTAGTATTGGTGGGCTCAACTTCTGATCTTGGTCACTGTAAAAAAATTAAAATTTTTGGCATTCCCTGTAACCTCTGGGTAACATCTGCTCACAAAGGTCCCAACAAAACTCTGAAGATTAAAGTCAAGTGTGAAAATGAAGG
>NW_006159757.1:1611107-1626974 GCF_000334495.1 Tupaia belangeri chinensis | reverse complement strand
GATTGAGATCGGTGATGTCTGGTAATACTGCATGTCTGGTCTTAGCTGTCCTCTCCTCATATCAGACTGGAGAGCTCAGGACTTCTGGCCTTCTGGACCCAGTGGTCCCTCGGCTGTTTGACCACACTTTCTGCAGAAGGATCAGCTTAGTTTGCTGCTGAGATATTTGGATGAAACCACTACTTCATATGGGGCAAACTGCAAGCTGATAAAATCAGAATATAATTTATAGAAGAGCATCATCACATTTCTTGGGGAGAAAACTACAAATTTCTAGTTTACCAGGAGAAAAAAAATCAAGCAAGACAAAATGGTGGATCTTAAATCAATCATAGAAATAACAAATAAAATTTACTACTGAATAAATCCCTAGGGGGAAAAAGTGGAATGGAAACCATGGATGCTGTGCACAAAGAGACCATGTGAGAGACATGACAAGCAAAGGAGAGTGGTCACAGGGAAACTATCCCTGCTGACACCTTGCCTTCTACCCCCCAGAACTGCAAGGTAATAAAATTCTGTTGTTTAAACCACTTGTGTGTGGCATTTTGTTACAGCAGCAGGAGTTGAATGAATGAGGAAGAAGAAAGCTGAAGAAGACAAATAATTTGTTTTTGAGAGTTCAGATGCCCCAAGGATAATTCTTGTGCTTGGTTTCATACTTCAGGATTTCTCAGAATAATCATCCCCTTTATATTTAACTGAACTCAAATGAGATATCTTTCATTTGCAGCTATTGGGTCATTGGGAAAATTATGAAGCATTTTTGCATAGAAAAAAATACATCACTTTTCTGATGATCTAACACACTGGGTTCTGGATAGCTGAAAGTTTACCCCTGAAAGTATAGAACTTTAAAACCACTTTAGAAGAGAATTTAAGATACATTTTATCTCTGCCTTATCCAAACAACATCTTAAGGGTTTTCCTATGAATGTTTAGAAGATATTGTGCGATATGGTTGGAGCTGTTAGGAAACCTGAGGTCTACCTCTTTATTGCTGGTCTTACCACTCTGAGACTACTTCCTTCCTACAATATATTTCTCCCAATCATAAAAATCCTGAAACTATCAATTACTGATCTTACTATACTAAATGGCATAAAGTCTCTGAATCTCTCAGAATGCTTCCTCATCTATAAAGTAAGTATTCCAGTACCAATCTTCTAGTCACTGAGTACTGTCTATAGCCTTCCTCTGGCTGGCTGCTTGGATCAACTTTGTAATGGCTATATGTAAAATCAATTTATAAAGGCCTGAGAGAACATTATGGTTAAATGCAGGAAGTTACTTTGAGACAGTTCTTAGGCTATTCTGTTTTAGTTCCTAAAAAGGTATGCAAAGATCAAAGAAAAGTCCAACAGATTTGTTAACATCTGCTTGGTCCCAAGAAAGGAAAAAGGAAACCTAAAAGACTGACAGAGGTATGAGATCATAGGATTTTCTAAAATTTTGGAGGCTTCTTCCCTGATATTTTTAAACATAAGCAAGCTTCCTGGTGGCTGACATCAGACTTATCTCATATAGCAATGATCTTTTGGTCACCAGTAACTGTCCTGTTACAGTAATATAACTAACTGAATAAACTTACAATGAATCTGATTTGGTTTATTTTTTAATGGTTCCCAAAACATATTATACATGCTAGTACCTTTATCCCATATCTGGGTGAATAGTAAATGAAAATGGCCAATTTTCATGCACACTCCACTTTGCGAATAATATGCAGTATAAAGGGTTAATTTTAAATTATTGCTGGTTCCCTATAAAAATAATTAAAAACCTAGAAATACTATAAAAATGATAAAATTTGTGACCATTCTCCTAACGAGAAGAGTAAGTAGTAGTACAGAGGTCACCAAATGAAAATGGTGATAAGGGTTGGGTGATAAGCTTTCTTTACCTCAAGGAAAATTTAGAAACTTCTTTTTTTTACTAAAAGCCTATTTCCTTTCAAATTTTAATGACTCTCAGCTGAATTTTGAAGATTTCAGCAATAGTGATTGGTTCATGTAGTTTGTGTCACTCAGCCTGGCATTAACACTTGGAAAGGAATGGAAAACAGTGGTTTTTGCTGTTCCTTACTAAAGTTGCTTGTTTTACAGGAGGTTGTCACCAACCCAGCTGCACACTCAGGTAAAACAATAAACACTGCCTCAGGCTAAACCATGCTGTGCCAGTATTGGCCATCTTACACAACATTAAGCCTATTCTAAAAATGTTTCTTCTACTGGACTACAAAGGTTTAAGTAGTTTTATATATTGACTCAAAAGGTAAGCTAACAGGAACCTAAGAAAGTCAGGCAAATATGGAATCCTTAAAGTGAAAGCAACACTAACACATTGAAATGCTAAAGAAATCATCTCTGAGAATATATATATAATTTTTTGAGAGGTTTTTTTGCTATACAGCACGTGAGCTTGCCAGAAAGACAGAGAGAGACAGAGAGATAGAAAGCAAGAAATCACCCCCCATTAGGCTAACTGCTGGTCCCGTCTCTGAGAATAAAGCACAAAGATGATGCTGAAAGATACTGATTTACCCATTCAGGAGGTTCCCCAAACCCAAACCAAATAAAACAAACCCACACCAAATCTAAATTACAACACTTTATTGCAGCATCGGCAAAGGTCAGATTTCTGAAGCTGGTGAAGATTGGGCAGCATTTCCATGTGAAATGTTACAACTTTACAAGTTTTCTTATTTAAATCTACATGCAGAAACTGAAACATGGTAAAAGAAAAAAATGCAAATTAGCTAGAAAAGATGTAATCAAGTTGTAGCATACAGATGTGCTCTTCAACTAAATTTACTATTCCTACTAGAAAGCAAACGAAAGACATCTATCCTAATAAATTAACAAATTGTCAGAAACAGACTAAGAACCCTCATCTCTATTTAGTGGGGAGAAAACAAAACAAAACGAAAACAAAAGCAAAATAAAAGCTCTACTTGTTTCCATACTTTGTTTAGACAGAGGCTGTAAACCCATGAAGGTCAACAAAATATTCTGATCCACTCTTGTTGTCCTTCGTTTGTGTTCTGACATGCTGACTGGCGCATCAGTTTTCAATGATACTTACAATGGGCTCAACCAGATCCCTGTTCTTAGGCTGGTGTCAGACTTTTCTAAGACATCTGAATTAATGCTCTCTGTGTACTAATCGTCTTCACATTTTTCTTTTACCCTAGTAGGCATTTCATATTACTGACTCTGATAGATTAAAAGGAATTTTTCTCCCTCATCCCTTGTTCCTCTTGAAACAAATTCCTAAACAAAAGCCTTCCTGGTGGATTACTGGTATTTGGATATCTTTCATCATTTTTTGTTGTCCTGCATGTAAGTTTTTACTAGAAGATTTTACTGCTTGCTCTATACTTTTCTACTGTAGTCCTGGAGCCCCCAAATGTATCTTCTTCCAACATGGGATGTTCGATTCAGAGACACTGTGACTCAATCAAGTTTAAAAGTCAGGTTCATTACCCCCATACCATCACCATCACAACCGTCCTTCTCCGGCTCAGTCGTCTCATTGACTCTCCTTGGTGTAACTGCTCAGTAGCCAAGTGAACCATCTCATTTCTTGACTGCCATTCTCAAGAGAAGATTAACCCTCACGTGATTTCCGTTACAAAAGGCCTTTCACGCCTTGTCTGGAAGCGTCGGCTTGTTCCGGTGTTGGCAGAGGCTGGTGTTTCTGCCTCATGGCCCCAGCCTGTCCCAGGTTTAGATTCGCAACTCTCTAGACCGACATGCTGAGATGTGTCCACTGCTCTCATTCAATTGCTGGAGGACTCCACTATCCACAACATCAGATACAGGACCTAATGAAATGACACGTGCTGCTGGATCAACGTCTCCTAAAGGTACAAACAGGTCAATGTTAGAGCACTTGCTATCACACGGAAAAGTTGGGAAGAAAGTGTCCCCTCAAACACTATCAACCACCATCTAGTGACTTCTCCAAATTTTTGCTTTTGAAAGAGAATACATGTTCTCCATTGGACTAAAACAAAAGAGGAGAAATTCTGACAGTAACTGGGCGAGGTAGCTCCTATATTTTTTCTATGACTAATTCCTAAGATTCTAAACACTTGTGGTTTTGTATTATGGTTGAACTGTGTACCTACGAAACTCCTATGCTGAAGGCCAACCTCTACTACCTCAGAATAGAACCTTATTTGGAAACAGGGTCATTGCAGATGTAATTAGTTAAGATGAGGCCATACTGGAGTCGGGTGAACCCCTAATACAGTATGACTGGCTCCTTCTAGAAAGAAATTTGAACACAAACACACACAGAGGGCAAATACATTGTGACGATGAAAGCAGAGATCAGGATGATCCATCTACAAGCCCAAGAATGCCAAAGATTGCCAGCAAAACCCAGGAGTTAGAAGAGACTGCTCTTCAGAGACAACCCTGGTGACTCTATAGTCTAACTTTGATTTCCAGTCTCCAAAACTGTGAGATAATACAATTCTGTTGTTTAAGCCACTGGATCCATGGTACTTTGTGCCAAGAACCACAGAGCTAGTTAGAGTAACAATAAATTTTCAAAGAATAAAATGCAAATATGAAGAAGTATATCCTTAACTTGATAATCCATAACTCTTTCAGAACTGAACTGAATGAGAAAAAAAGTCAAATAATCTGTGAGAGAAAGAAAGATACAGGAGTGTCTCCTGAAGTCAAGACAAAGTAGCTGTCCAATATAGAACATTTAAATAAATGCAATAAATATAGAGGAAAAATGTTTGAAATCTTTGCTAAGTAAAATATACTTGTAGCACTAGTAGTAGGACAGGGTGTCATTTGTCCAGTTATAGGCGATGATCCTGAGTGATTTAAAAACCTAAGAGTTCATTCATAAAGTATTTACAATATACACTTTGGATTAAATGTTATTCTGGGAGGGATTCTATTTTATAAACAAATCATCACTTATTTAATCTGATAATGAGGACACAAAAAACATTTAATAAATAAGAGTGCATACTGCCCTTAAGATTTTTTTAAACTATTATTTTATTTAACTTTATTTATTAGTATTATTTTCCAATTTGATCAGAGAGAGACAGAGAAAGAGAGAGAGGGAAAGTGAGAAAGGAAGCCACCAGGTCTAGGACTTGAACCACGGTCAGCCATGTGGGAGTCCAGCACCTTTATCACCACGCCACCTGCCAGCCCCTTTAAGATGGGTTTTTACAAAGTCTGATAGAATAACCCTTTACTATTCTAGGTTAAGTGGCCTACACACCAGCAGTTTTGACACCACCTGGGAGTTTGTCAGAAATTATCAGAACCATATCTTAGTAAGAGTCTACATGATTAATGTACATTTTAAAGTTTGAGGAGCAGTGGAATAGTCCATATGAATTTACAGCATCTAAGTCATACTAATACCAATTTTTGCCAAAGATGCCAAATTTCAAGTTTTCCAATACTGGTAGTGTAGAAACAACTTTGTTCTGCACTACAGAAAACTGAGATACTGATTTTACCTAGAGCACAGTGAACACTATGACCATTTTAACTCCCTGTAAGCAAATGACAATGACTTGTTAAAGGGCTGACATTTTCATTTCTGTTCCTATTTCAAGGATCCTCTGATTAGAAAAGATAAAAATCATTATAATATCTGGGAGTCTATCAAAACTCACAGGTAAGAAAAAACTTAAACTATTGGGTCATTAGAAAAATCATGAAGCATTTTTGCATAGAATAACATTAAAAATATGTCATCACTTTTCCAATGACAATATTTTAATAAAGCAGTTTCCAAACAAATATCCTTTTATCTGCTATATAACATTACCAACAGTACAAGCTGATTTTTTTTTTAAGCACTAGCCAAGTTAAGAATCAACCAGATTCTTAGACTTCACTCACAGACTTTTTCCTTTATTATCAGGAATTCACTGCTCCAGCAATGTTCTCCTCTTAAGAAACTGTTATCTGAGGAAGCCATTCTTCTTGGGTACATAAATTTCTACTAATATTAAGTCTGACCCCCTAGTGTTAAAAATAGAAGATAATTAGGGCCAGCAGGTGGTGTGGCGCTGGACTCCCACATGCCCGACCATGGTTTGAGTCCTGGACATGGTGGCACGATTTCTCACTTTCTCTGTCTCTCTCTGTGTGTGCGCACACGCGCGTGTGTGCGTAGGGTTAAATTTAAATTAATTATAGAAATTAATAATTTTTTTTTAAAAAAAGAAGAAAATAAAGAAGAGCCAAACCACCAGAAGATTTTATCCCATCTATTTGTTCTTTCCAATGACTTCAGTTCTTCACTTAAAACTTAAATCTAAAAAATGGCAAAGAACATTTGGTACTCAAAAAACTCAAAAACTCATGTTTACATGTTTGCGTGTTCTTTTACTGATACAATGTTTATCCATACCTACAAGGAGCATAGTTATGAAAAGAGTACTCATGATACTTTTACAGAGCATCATTTGGAAGAATGTTGAAGGCATAGGATTTTCTGCCCAAGTTACAATTTTTGAAGGAGATTTAAAATGGGTTGAGAGGTTAGCGCAAGTTGAGAATCTCACATTCACATGAAAAGGAAAATGAGGGAAAAGCTTGTGAACAAAACTGGAGATTATAAAATTTCTTTTGCCCATTCAACAAATATTTAGTGAGTATCTACTAGATGCCAGGCACAAGAGCTATGAAGGAGGTATAATAGAAAGTGAGAGAAGACTTAGTCTCTGTCTTCACAGTCTTCAATCTCAGGGGGATAGAAAAGGGCTAACAGGTAAGTAAGATGAGATCTATGGAAGTACATGGCAGTAAATCATCACTGACACATATCAGACTTGAGAATACCTAGGTGAGACTGGATGAGAAGCAGGAGTTATCCAGAGGAAAAAACAAGAGACTGATTCAGGCAGTCATGCCTACGTCAGAGAAGAGCACAGTTAGAGGAAGGAACTAAAAGGTCACCTTGGTTGGGAGTAGGGGAAAGAAAGGCAGAGAAGGAGTCAAAGGTAAGTATACCCATATCAAGCAGGGCCTTATTAACCAAGTTGAGCAGTTTGGACTTTATCTGTAAGTCATGAGGAGCCACTGAAAGGTTTTCAGCAGAAGGGCTTGCTCAGTAAGATAAAAGATTTGCATTCTAGAAAGATCACTGGGTACAGCAGAAAGAACAAACTGGAAGGGGTTGAGAGACTGAGAAGTCAACAGGAGGCTGCAGCAGTAATCAAAATGAAAGGTGATCCAGGGTGCTGGCAGTGGAATGGAGTAAAACAGGCAGTTTGATAGTAACAGAATGTAGAAATTTCCTTAATTATCTAGATTCGGGAATTGAAAGAGGAACCAAAAATGAAACCTTTTTATAGTGTGAACAATAGGGTAGGTAGAGCTTCATTCACTGAACCAGAAAAGGGAGGCTGGGAAAGGGACAAATTGAAGTTTCTGTTTTTAAGAGCTGGACAGTCAGAAACTAAAATGCAAGCTTTGGGCTGGAGATCTGGTCAGACACTAAGCCATGGGAGGGATGACACCTCCTACAGACAGAGCAGAAAGCAGAAGGCGGCCTAAGGCTGAGCCCAGGAATCAGAACATTCAGGAGCAGGGCAAGCACAGAAAATAAAGGAGTCAGAAGTCTGCAATAGCAGTTAGAGGAGTCAGAGAAAAAAGGGAAAAACCAGAAACCATCAGTCACAGGCAAGATAAGAGAGTATATTAAGAAAAAAAGAAGGACCCGCAGTGTGAAGGCCGCTGAAATAACACCCAAGAGATGACTGTATGAGGCAAAAGAGGTAGGTACTGACCCCAGGGAAGGCAGCTTCAGTGAATAGCAGGGGAAAGATATGGGGTGAGTGGGAGATTCTAAGAGAGAGAGGCAGAAAGTTAACAAAGAATTTTGAAAAAAGACTGAGAAACACTGGTAACAAATTAGAAAGCCATAACTCAGATACAGGTCTATTATAGTGTATACAAGTTTATACACCTATTTCCCCACATTTTCTTTGTACCCTATTGCTTAAGAGAAGCTATGTACTTGACAGACTCACAATGAAGGTTTTTTAAACAGACAAAAAAAATGACTAAGGCAGAATTAGGTTTTTTTTTTTTTTTTTGAGATTTTCACTGTAGGGCGCGTGCGCTCGCCAGACAGACAGAGAGAGACATAGAGACAGAAAGCGAGAAATCACCCCCCAGGGGGGATGGTCACGCCGCAATCCCTTCTCCTCCATTCTCCTCTCGGGATCTTGGGCATGCACGCACACGCGCCCGGCGTGAGTTTTAAGCCACTGGGTCCGGGACACGAACCGCGGTCGACTACATGGGAGTCCAGCGACATAGCCATTACACTAACTGCTGGTTCCAAGGCAGAATTAGTTTTTAAATACTTGGTTTTCCACTTAACTATTTCTTCTACCTTTTAATTTTTCATATTACACAGTTGCTATTATATAGATGAATGTACCCTGAGGGAAGAAAATACTAGCGCGCACACCTTTTATGTTATCAGATTCCATATTCATCAATTTGGTAAAGTCCTAAAACCCAAACATTTTAAATTAGAAAAAGATGCTATACTTGTAATATGTGAGTTGAGAAGGGACTAGGTATTAATAAAAATAATGTATGGTTTGAAGATGTTACACTGCAACAAAAACATGTGAAGTTGATGAAAAACATCAAGATGAAAATATTCTCATAGTTTTCTCCTCTGATAACCAGACAAGAGGGCACAGGTATTATCAAGAACACTGTGATATATGTTTAAAGCTATCCTAAGAAAATACAAAAGCAGACATTTTTCAATGCTTGTTAACCTACTTTCTACATTTTAGTGGCAATAAACAAGTTTCATTAAGTAACTTTAATGAAGTCTGGATAATTTAAAATAATTTAATATTTTAATAATGCATAATTAGATGGGTCTATGTATCATTCTGGACTTAGATTTAAAAAAAATAATTTATAATCAACAGATGTTAAAGAACAAAGAACAGATCTCCAAACTGTCATGATAAACCAATTTTCTAAATTGAATTGTAATTCAATTGTAAATCAGAATCACCTGAGCAAAGAAAAATGTTATCTGAAACACACAAATATGCTCAGTGAGTAAAGATACCAACTTGAATGTCTACATTTTATCCATCTACTTTCTTCAATGTCTACATTTTATCCATCTACTTTCTTCAATGGTCTAACTCTACCGCCTCCAAAACGCTTCCTTCTATACCTCCTTCCCTAACCCCGAAGGAGGTTAACACTGTGACATCTTGGGCTGCTGTAGATCCTCAGAGGAAACACTAATTTCCTGAGTGAGATCAGCCAGAAGCCACCGTCACTTTAGATTATAAATAGACCACAAGACAGAAAATTCTGTTTATGCCATTTTAGATCATGTCCCAGGGAGAAAAAAAATATTTTAAAATTCATTTGCTATAGGACATGTGTGCTTGCTTAGAGAAACAGAGAGAGAAAGGAGAGAGAGGGAAAGTGAGAAAACACCCCCCGGAGGGATGGCCATGCCACAATCCCTTCTCATTCATTCTCCTCTTAGGACTTTGGGCATGCACACTCATGTGCCCAGGGTTGATTTACAAGGCAGTGGATCCAGGACTCAAACCATGTAGTCAGCCACACAGGATTCGGCCACCTTAACCCTCATGCAATCAGCTGGTCCCAGAAACACTTTTAATAATTATCCTTATGAAAACATGAAGGAAGTCTAATTAGCAAAGATCTCTGATGTGAAATTCTTATGCAGTTTCGATTATTTCACACTAAACAATTCAAGTGTAATGTTAAGTGTAATTGGCATGGATTGCATCAGGAAATTTTATAATTGAAACAAAACAGCTCACACAAACTCTACTCATATGCCTGAAAGTCTAGCAAATATTTTAGTTTTTGTAAACACTGAGATTAATTAAACCTGACTTGAGAAATTCCAACATAAAGCCTGTAACTTTTCTCAAACTAAACTGTAAGTAGTCCTTCTGTAAATGCAAAAGAGAAAATAAAAAGTCCACTTACACACATTGAAAGTCAAGATGTGGCTGAAACCAATACCTTTTTAAAAAACAGCTATAAGGGACCAGCAGTTAGCGTGATGGCTGTGTTGCTGGACTCCCATGTAGTTGACTACGTCTCGAGTCCCAGATCCAGTGGCTTAAACTCACGCTGGGCACATGTGCGTGCGTGACCAAGATCCTGAGAGGAGAATGGAGAAGGGATTGTGGAGTGGTCATCCCCCCTGGGGGGTGATTTCTTGCTTTCTGTCTCTCTGGCGAGCGCACATGCCCCATAGCAAAAACCTCTCAAAAAAAAAAAAAAAAACAAACCAGCTATAGATATTTTATGAAAAAATATTTCATTTTCTTAAATACCTGTAACTCAAAGACTTGTATTTTGCTAATAATTAGGGCATTGTCTGTAAGTATATTCTAGAGTTTGCTAATTTAGTCATACAGACATCATAAAAAACAAATAGCTAAGGAAGAAGTAAGTAAAGATCGTTTACCTCCCACCAGTCTTAAAGATTAGATCTGCATTAGGTGCTCCCTTCGGATGTTGGTAACGAGGCCGCCGTTCACGATTGGTGTTTGCTGGAGCTGGGCGCTGTGCGAGAGACTGCAACATTTCTGTAATTAGAAGCAAAAGAGAAAATGTTAACTCCTGTGTGTGTGCTCTCCCTACGAAGGAAATAAAAACCCAAGAGAGATCAAGTTATTAGTCGGGTCAGATAAATGACAAAAAAAAAACAAAAAATAGCCATTATACAGACTAAAATAATTATAAAATACTAGAAGAGTGCATCAAGAGATGAGATTCTTTTAATACCCAGTATTTCCCTTGGTGAGAATCTGGCCACTACATAAGTACCCTATAAGCAGTAAAACAGACTAAGAGGCACTGCAGCATAATGGCTAAGAGCACACTGTTTGCAGTAGGATTATATTGATTAAACTCCCAGCTTTGCCACTTATTAGCTATGGGACTTCAAGTTTAGTTTCCCCAAATATAAAATGCAGATAAGAATTTATCTCCTGGGAACCAGCAGTTAGTGTAATGGCTATGTTGCTGGACTCCACGTAGTCAACACGGTTCACGTCCCGGACCCGGTGGCTTAAAACTCATGCCAGGCGCTTGTGCGTGCATGCCCAAGATCCCGAGAGGAGAATGGAGGAGAAGGGATTGCAGCGTGACCATCCCCCCTGGGGGGTGATTTCTCGCTTTCTATCTCTATGTCTCTCTCTGTCTGTCTGGCGAGCGCACGTGCCATGTAGTGAAAAAAATCTCTCCAAAAAAAAAAAAAAAAAAGGATTTATCTCCTGTGAGGACTAAATGCTTTAAAAGTACATAAACAGTGTCACGTTAAGCACTTAGTAAGAAGTTATTATTATTAAGAACATTGGGCATGGCTCAGCCATCGTGGCACGAGTAGTAGAGCACAACCGGGTAGGGCCACCTGGGAGGCCTGGGTTTGAATATCAGACCAACCTAAACAGATCACCTACAGTTACATATGCCTGTGATCATAGGTAACTGGGAGGCTGGGGAAGGAGACAGCAACAGAGAGCAGAGATGGTGTCATGTTACACTGCTGAACTCCCACACAGTTGACTATGGTTCAAGTCCGGGGTCCAGCAGCTTAAAATTCATACCAGACACATGTGCATGCATGCCCAAAATCCTGAGAGGAGAATTTAAGAGAAGGGAGTACAGAGTGGCCATCCCCCTTGGGGAGTGATTTCTTGCTTTATGTCTCTCTGGCGAGTGCATATGCTCTACAAGAAATATCTCTCTCTCTCAAAAAAAAAAAAAAAAACATGTATCTCAATCATAAAAAAAGGAATGTTGGGCATCAATTGAGAGAGAAGATTCAAGAAGTAGGATTGGGACCAGCAGTTAGCACAATGGCTATGTCACTGGACTTCCATGTAGCCGACCGCGATTTGAGTCCCAGACCCAGTGGTTTACCCTCGCACCAAGTGCATGTGCGTGCATACCCAAGATCCCAAGAGGAGAAAGGAGGAGAAGGGATTGTGGCATGGCCATCCACCCTGGGGGATGATTTCTCGCTTTCTGTCTCTCTGTCTCTATCTTTCTGGCGAGCACATGTGTCCTGTAGCAAAAACCTATCCGAAAAAAAAAAAAAAAGAAGTAGGATTAAAATGATAGAAACCCATGAATATTTATTTACCCACATCCTCTAGCACAAATAGCAATTTATTTAATGTAACAAAATATAAATATCTAGGGCTCTAAAATCTAGATAACACAGAAATGGCAAAAAGTTGAATCATGAGGTGTCCATTGACTCTATGTAAGGTTCTATTTAATCCAAGAATCCTGAGTATATATTATATACTAGACTAAAATCCAAATTTTGAGTATTTCTTAAATCCAAAGGAACATGAGGTTCTCAAGACCAGGACTTCAAATAAAGTGAGATAAATATCTGCTAAATTAATCTGCTTACAACTCATTGGCAATGTGAAAAAATTAATAATTTAATAATTAACTATCATCTCGCTTGCAAACTAGCTGAAAGTACGTAATGTAACTGAATTATGAAGTTAATAAAATATTATGGATACATTATTGTTATTTTACAAATAAGTGAGAGAAAAATGAGAAAAGAAAAAGAAATTTAACTTCTCAGTATAAACAGGTATAAAAATGGCATAAGAAAATGAGAATAACAAATTTGATATTCTGTATATTTAAAACACTCAAAAGGAATAAAAAACTTCCATTTCTCTCTCTTTTTTTTTTGAGAGGTTTTCGCTATAGGGCGCGTGCACTCGCCAGACAGAGAGACAGAAAGCAAGAAATCACCCCCCACGGGGGATGACTACATTGCAATCCCTTCTCCTCCATTCTCCTCTCGGGATCTTGGGCACACACGCACACGCACCCGGCGTGAATTCTAAGCCACCATGTCCGGGATGCAAACCGCGGTCGACTACATGGGAATCCAGCGACATAGCCATTACGCTAATTGCTGGTTCCCAAACTTCCATTTCTCTTATAAACGATTTTATACCTTGATAATCTTCTTGTTCTTGCCGTTCATTGATATCTAGTGTGAGTTTTTTCATTCGCATCCTTTCTTCTTGTTCTGCCTGTTGCTGGCTCCAATGATTTGCAGCAAGTTGGGAAGACATGGGTACATTAAGGATCTTAAACTGAGAAGGAAAAAAAAAAAAGGAATCACAAACAGCTCAAGAAAACTGAAAGTTAAAAACAGATTTCAAGGGGTTGGTGAGTGTTATGGAGGTTGAGGCACTAGACTCCCACATAGTCAACCACGATTCAAGTCCTGGACCTGGTGGCTGGCTTTCTCACTTTCCCCCCTTCTCTCGATCTCTGGTCAAAATGAAAAATGAAAATAAATAAAGTCAAATAAATAATCCTTTTTAAAAATAGACTTCAATGAAAACAGTAAATAGAATTAAATGACTTTACCAAAAATGTCTTCTCTTTACTATAAATTAATAGACAACACCATCTAAAAAGTCAAAGAACATTAGCACTATTCTAACAGAGACAAAATTCATCGGGATTTGACAAGAAATAAAAGATCATCAAGTTCTACCTCCATAAAATTAAGTTCCTTTTTACTGTACCCTATTTGCACACGTCTAGCAATAGGGGACAACTTTTTACACTGTAGGGATAATTATCAGAAGGACTTTTATATATAGCAAACTGTAATCTGCATCCTTTTCATTTCTATTGGTCTCCTGGGCTGGAAGGAACAACTCTTAGTATATCTTCAGCATTACTGGCCCTTCATTTTTCTTTTCTTTTTAAATTTGGTATATGGCATATGTGCATCCTCAAGAGGGGGAGAGGGAGAGAGAGAGAGAGAGAGGGGGGGGGAAATGAGAAAGCACCCCCCAGTGAGATATGGTCCTGTTATAATACCTTCTCCATTTCTCCCCACTTCCAGGATTCTGGTTATATATGCACACATGCCTGGCATATTTCTTGTCACTAGGTCCAGTACTCAAATTGCACAGTAGGCCATGCAGGATCAAGCGATCTTAGCTACCACACCATCAGCTTGTCCCTGATCCTTCAGATTTCTGAAGATAGCTGTGATGCTGGGAAAGAGCAAGAGCTAAATGACTTAGAGAGACCTGGTACTCTGTTATGGGAGAGAGTAAGTCCTTATTTAGGAATTCTTTTGTATCTAGCAGAATGTTCCTGGTTTAGACTTGCTCATGTAAATAAGCCTAGGTTGGATTCATGGTTCCCTGGAAAATGATAATGAGGTATGTTAAGCTTCTAAGCACAAAAGGGAAATGTTTTAGGGAACCAGCAGTTAGTGTAATGGCTATGTCGCTGGACTCCCACGTAGGGGACCACGGTTCACGTCCCGGACCCGGTGGCTTAAAACTCTGGCCGGGCGCGTGTGCGTGCATGCCCAAGATCCCGAGAGGAGAATGGAGAAGAAGGAATTGCAGCCTGGCCATCCCCCCTGGGGGGTGATTTCTCGCTTTCTGTCTCTGTCTGTCTGTCTGGCGAGCACATGCGCCCTACAGCGAAAACCTCTCCAAAAAAAAAAAAAGAAAAAGATAATTGCTCAATGATATATATATAAGTTCTTTCAGTCTTTGAGATATAGCTGGTGCCTGAAGCCTGTGACTCATTTTAAATAGGTTATCCCTTTAGATAGTTTATAATTTTATCTAATCTTAAAATCTGCTTTTTCAGATGGAAATCTTTCTTCTTTATAATGAGAAACTGAATGGCTGTCTTTATCCATCTCTCTCCACAAGCACTGAGATTAGCCTTTTTTGTTTTATATCTCTAAATACAGCCTTTTAAAAAGTACGTAATAATCCACTTGAACTGCATCTTCTTTTAAAAATGTCAATTCTGGGCCATGTATGTATGTATATATGTATTTATTTATTGTTAATTACCAGAGAGCATTGTGTGCCTGCTAAGGAGAGAAAGAGAAATAAAGAAAATGTACCCCCAGCAGGTTGTAGTTACACCACAATTCCGTTCCTCTACGTCTTCCCCACAAAGTTCTGGGCATACACGCACACATACCTGATATGGTTTTTTCTTTTTTTCGGCGGGGGGTGGGGGGGCGGGCGGAGAGATTTTCACTATAGGGTGCGTGCACTCGCCAGACAGACAGAGAGAGACAGAGAGACAGAAAGCGAGAAATCACCCCCCAGGGGGGATGGCCACGCCACAATCCCTTCTCCTCCATTCTCCTCTCAGGATCTTGGGCACGCACGCACACGCACCCGGCATGAGTTTAAGCCATGGGGTCCGGGACTCGAACCGTGGTCAACTATGTGGGAGTCCAGTGACATAGCCATTATGCTAACTGCTGGTCCCTGTTTTCAGGGTACTGAGGCCAGGACTTGCACCGCAGTCAGCCCTGTGAGATCTAGCTCCCAAAAAATACCACTGTACTATGGGGTGGTTCTGGGCTGTGTATTTCTAAATTCTAGTGTATGTTATTTGAGATGAACATTTTTTTCTTCTTATGCAATTATAAATTACATACTTTTCTGCCCCTATCCCCCAAGTTTCCTTCATTTCCATAGTAAATCAGTTCTTTCATAAAATATGTATTTCTCAGACAGTACTGCAAAGAAGTGAAGACCACAGGTTTTTGGAGTAAGATAGTTTGGGCTCATATCTAGGCTTTTCTTTCTTTCTTCCTTTTTTAAAAGGAATTATTTTATTTAGCTTTTATGCATTTATTTTAATTTGATTAGACAGGGCAGGGGTGGGAGTGGACTCGAACTGCAGTCATCCATGTAGGAGTCCAGTGCTCTTAACCACCACGTCACCTGGTGGCCCCTAGTCTATTCTTTATTAATATGACTTAACAAATTACTTAAGAACT
>NW_006159757.1:1600223-1611076 GCF_000334495.1 Tupaia belangeri chinensis | reverse complement strand
CTTTCCCTCACCTATAAAATGAAAATATCAATACTACCCTTTATAGTTACTCTGAGAATTAAAAGAGAAAAAATATGTAAAATACACAGTATAGGGCCTAGCGATAATAGGAGTTACTAAAAAATGCTGCATATTAATAATGTATTTAAATCATGTTAAAATTTCAGAATAAACAGCCTCCCTCAGTGCTTCCTATACAATCTAAAAATAAAACTATGGGTAAAATAAAGTCACAAGACAATTTAAAAACCACCATCTTAGCAGAATGAGATTTACAACCAATAATCAGGAGGCAGAACAGATCATTTCTTCTATATATTTCCCTGTAATCTGTATCAAGGATATATTCATAATAATACTTGATTTGGGGCTGGCAAGAGGTATAGTGATTAAGGGTACTGGACTCCCACATGGCCGACTGTGGTTCGAATCCAGACCTGGCAGTTTGCTTTCTTTCTCTCTCTCTCTCTGCCCCTCTCTGGTCAAATTAAAATAAATGAATAAATAAATAAATGTTAAAAAATAAAATAATGCTTTAAAAATAATACTTGATTTGCCCAATTGTTTTTTATTTCTATTAAGATAAACAACTGAAACAAAGTTAAAAAAATTGCCATCATTCCTGTAATAAACCCTTACATTTAGTTTTCTTTTTTAAATTTAGCAGAGTTTAATTGAATGAAGAAGGATTTGTGAATCAGGCAGCCCTCATAATGGTTTCTGAGGAATTCTCTTCACTTATTTTTCAAAACTCAGGGATACACGCAAAAAAGCAGTTCAGTTCAAAATGATTTTCTGCCAAACTCCTTATATGTCTCTAACATCTAAAATAAAAACTTCCTAATAAATTTATAGTACAGTTAACAGTAAAGTTACTAAACAGTAGTGTTATTATGAAATTCATTTTCAGCACTATTTATGTGGAAAAGCTGTTAAACCTGCATTTCCAAACCAGGTGCTATGAACTATTGACAGAGAAAAGCTCCACTAAATAGACATTATAAATACAATTAGGCTAACTTAGAATACCAGGGAGATACATTTCAAATTCTGGAGAGAAAGATTACAACATCTAGAATGAGGACTTGAAGCAAAGCAATTTTCTAATCTTTTCTAGAACAATCAGGAAAAACACAGTAACAGTACAGAGGAATATAGCTACTCTAACAAATATCTGTTAGCATAAAACCAACAAAGACAGAGGTACAAAAATTTAATGTTAGATACAATTATATATAAAAGAACAAATGTCAGGGCCAGACGGTGGTGCAGCAGAAAAACATGACAATCTGTGAGGCAATCCCACAAGGGAAGATTCCCAGCTCAAGTCTGAAGACCTCCTTGAGCCATGCCAGGCTGTGTGTGTTTATCCATGATTGAGGGCTAGGAGTGCTATCTCTCTAATGTTCTCTCATTTACTCACAGAAGACATAAATACATAAACTTAAAAAATGTCAGGCCAGGAGCCAGCAGGTAATGTGGTAGTTAAGGTGCTGGACTCAAACATGGTTGACTATGGTTTGAGTCCTGGACCTGGTCGCTTGAAAATCATGCCAGGCATGTGTGTGTGCATGCCCAAGATCCCAAGAAGAGAAAGGGGAAAGGATTGTGGTGAGGCCATGCCCTCTTGGGAGTGATTGTTCACTTTCCCTCTCACTGTCTGTCTCTCTCCAGTGAGTACACATACCCTATGGCAAAAGACCCTTAAAAAAAAAACTCAGGGCAGTGCCAGTCAGTTGCATAGTGGTTAAGGCAACTGGATCCCACATGGTCAACTGTGTTTCAAGTCCTGGACCCAGTAGCTTGTAAAAACATGCCAGGTATATGTGCACGTTATCCCAACATACCGAAAGGAGAATAAAGGAAAAAGGACTGCCTTGTGGTCATCCCCTCTGAGGGGAGCCTTTTCTCTCTCTCTTTGGCAAGCGCCCATGTCCTATAACAAAACAAACAAAAAGTGAGGCCAGCCCTGTGACCAACTGGTTAAGGGAGTTGAATTCCACATGGCCAAGTGTAACTCAAATCCCTTCCTCAATGGCTTGAAAAACACACCAGGTGTGTGTGCATACATGCCCCCAAATCTCAACAGGATGGTGAAATGGAGAAAGGATTGTGACTTGATCATATCCCATTAAGGGGTGCTATTTCTTCCTCTCCATCTCTCTCTGATTAGCACACATGCTCTCTTACAATGAACAAAATAAGGGGCCAGCAGGTGGTGTGGTGGTTGGGGCACTGGTCACTCCCACATGGCCAACCACAGTTCGAGTACTGGACCTGGTGGCTTGCTTTTTCACTTTACGCCCCCCTCTCTGTGTCTCTATCTGGTCAAATTAAAATAAATGAATGAATAAGCAAAGGTTAAATAAATAATTACTTAAAAAAACAATGAACAAAATAAAAAAGAACAAATTATCAGGACTGACAGGTGGTGTGGTAGTTAAGGGTACTGGCCTCCCACATGGCCGACCATAGTTGACAATGTTAGACAAAATCTAAGGGATACTTCCCCATTAGGAAAACAGCATCCTCTTTGTTGTTTACTTAAAATATATCTGACTGGAAATGGGATAAGCTATTTTAACAATGGCCAGTATCAAATTATGCATACCAGCATAATTTCTCTTATATTACATGCTGAGGAAAACCAGTTTACCACTATAGGCATCACATTAGACTTCCTTGGGAAGTCTGCTCATCCATTCCTCTCTCTAGGGAGGGCTACAACTGTCCTGCTAGACTACATTTTCTAAGTTCTTCAGATAAGATACCCTAGATCCTCACCTGAACATTTGTCAATAGAAACTGTTTGCATCCAACTTAAATTTCATCTATGACCTCTGTGTCCTTGAATCCCACTTGCTGATCTTAAGTCAGCTAATGATTAGTGGTGAACTGCAATTGTTTCATTGTTCTGGGACTCTTTTTTTTTTTTTTTGAGAGATTTTCACTATAGGGCGCATGTGCTTGGCAGACACACAGAGAGAGACATAGAGACAGAAAGCGAGAAATCACTTCTTCTCCATTCTCCTCTCGGGATCTTGGGCACGCACGCACATGCGCCCGGCGTGAGTTTTAAGCCACTGGGTCCGGGACACGAACCGCGGTTGACTATGTGGGAGTCCAGCGACATAGCCATTATGCTAACTGCTGGTTCCCTTGTTCTGGAACTCTTGGTGGCTTGCTTTCTTTCTCTTTCTTTCCCCCACACCTCCTTCTCTGTCCCTCTCTGGTCAAAATAATTAATTAATTAAATAAAGTTAAATAAAGGAATTCTTTAAAAAAGGAAAACAGAACAGATATATGGAATTCATTAAGAATTCAATAAATTGTAACTACTCTTGCTGCTATCATAATTATCTTTATAGTAAGTATGAATTCTTGGCAATGTTGAGTATTTTCTCAATTAAATATAAAATGTTAGGCTTCGAGAATAAGACATTTTGTGTTCCAAGTATTAAACAACATGCCTTATTTGAGATGGCAAGGGTAAAGAAAGTGGTGAGAATCTGAGTTTCTTTTTTTCCTTTTCTTAATTTGCTAGAAGGAAAGTGAAGTTGCTGGAAGAGACAGAAAGAGAGAGAGAGAAAGTGCAGAACAGTCAAGGGGAATAGTCATGCAATAATCCTTTCTCCATTCCTCCCTCCTTTTGGGATTTTTGACTGACACACGTGCTGTATTTTTTTTGAGAGAAACTTTTGTGAATTTTTGTGTTTTTTGAGAGATTTTATGTGCTCGCCAGAGAGAGATTAAAGACAGAAAGTAAGAAATCACCCCCTAGGAGGAATGGCTATGCTACAATTCCTTTTCCTTCTGGGATTTTGGACATGTGCACACACACACGTACCCCACCTGAATTTTAGGCACCAGAGGTAGGGAGGGTGAGTTCTTGCTTTCTGTTTCTCTCTGTCTCTTTGGTGAGTGTACATACCCTATAGTAAAAATTTCTCTTTCAAAAAAAAAAAAAGATGTTAAAAATAATTTTTAAAATAAAAGATGAAGAAAAACACACTTATGACCTCTGAGTAAGTATAATAAAAAAAAGCCCTAGGGGACCATCAGTTAGTGTAATGGCTACGTCACTGGACTCCCATTTAGTTGACTGTGGTTCAAGTCCCAGACCTGGCAGCTTAAAATCATGCCGGGCATGTTTGAGTGCCTGGCCAAGATCCCGAGGGAAGAACGGAAGAGAAGGGATTGAGGTGTGGCCATCCCCACTGGGGGGTGATTTCTCACTTTCTGTCTCTCTGTCTCTGTCTTTCTGGTGAGTGCACATGTCCTATAGCAAAAAACCTCTCCAAAAAAAAAAAAAAAAAAGAAGAAACAGAACACGAAGCAGGGACAGCTCTTTTAAGTATCATTTAAAAAGAACAGAAAAGGGGCCAGCAGATGGTGTGGTGGTTAGGGTGTAAGACTCCCACATGGCTGACCATGGTTCAAATCCTGGATCTAGTGGCTCACTTTCTCATTTTCCCTCTCTATCTCTCTGGTGAATTAAATAATAATAACAACAATAAGTAACATTAAATAAATAATTCTAACAGCAACAACAACAAAAAGAACAAAAAATAGGGGTCCACAGGTAGGGTGGAGTTTAAGGTACTGGACTCCCACATGGCTCACTGTGGTTCAAGTCCCGGATGTGATGGCTTGAAAATCATACCAGGCATGAGTGTGTACGTGCCCAGTGTTCTGGGAGGAGAATGGAGGTGAAAGAATTGTAGTGTATCCAACCCCCAGGGGCTGATTTCTCACTTTCCCTCTCCCTGTCTCTCCTGTGTGCATTAGTGCCTGATGACAAAAGTCTTAAAACAAACAAACAAACAAAAATAGAGATGCTACTTCATAGCAAACTCAATGACATAAATAATGAAGTCACTCAAACTAAATGTCCTGGAACATAGTAAGAGTAATAAAGGTGACTCAGGTTGCAGTTTAGCTGCAATTTAAATATAATATATGTCATACACGTATAACAAAGTTACTGATACATAAGCACCAACTAGTCAAAACAAAATAAATCATTACTCTTTACAAATATTAACTGGAAAAAAGTTTATTGGTAAGTTCTAAACTATGGTAATTATGTGTTTGTTTAAAATAGTCAAAAAATTATTTAATATGTTATATATCAGTTATATTATGTTAGCACTTGTTTTAATGAAGAAAGTGTTTCATTTCAATTATAGTAATTCATAAATATTTAAAACTAGAAAGAAGTTACCAATAGCATTATCCTTTACTTCAAGTGTTCACTTCATTGGTGCAAATTTTTTCCCCCAATGACGGTAACAGAAAGTTATTTCTGAGCACAAATTTGGTGCACAAAGAAATCTTTCACTTAAATTAAGAATGAAAGATTTCTATAAAGCAACACATTTCACATTTGGGGAAAAACCGTTCCACCAGAAAGGCCAACACCCAAAAGTCAAATAAAGAAATAAAATTCAGGACAAAATATACTTTCTTTTTTCAGACCACAAAATACCAGTGATGTTTCTTCAAATAATGTTCCTAAAATTGAACATTTTCCATATTTCCAAATAAAGTTTATAAGAGTTGACGATTTACTTAATAGCTAAATACTCTGAGCTCTTTTCACATTCACTAGTATTTTTTATGCTCAATAAAAATAAATTCTTAAAATTAAACTAAACTTTGCATTTAAAGAAATAAGGACCTCAAACTCCTCATTCTGTACGAAGTTTTATGAGATACAGTTTATAATCTATCCACTTTGAACCAAAAGTATTCCTCTTAAAATATAAACATATAGTCTTATTTTAGATCATACAATTTAGAATTTTAGATTGTCCAGGTGATTTTGAAAGGTAGATTTATTTCAGTGCCTACATGCTTTACAGGGGTCAAACGGGATATACAAGTTGACAATAGTAAAAATAAAATTTTCATGTGGACCTCACAAAAGGGAGGAAAACAAAAGAAAACTGATGATCATTTATTGTTGTATAATTTGTGGATCTTCAGAAAAGATATTGCTGGGACCAGCAGGTGGCGTGGTGGTTAAGGTGCTGGACACTCCCACATGGCTGACCACAGTTTGAGTCCCGGACCTGGCAGCTTGCTTTCTCAATCTTTCTCTCTCTCTGGTCAAAATAAAATAATAAATGAATGAATAAATAAAATAAATAATTATTTTTAAAAAAAGATATTGCTAAGCTGGATTTTAGTTCATAAAAATCAGGATCCAGAAAGAGTGCCAATATAACACCGTTATTCTGTACAGAAATGGGAACCATGCTGTATCTAACTGAAGTGGCCATGAATTGTCTTTCATAATTAAAAGAAGAAAAAAAGAGGTGGGGAGGGGGACAAGTAATGGCTTTGTACATGCATGCATGCCTTAAAATGTTCAGGGCTTAATTACCCTTTGTAACTTTTTTTATTTTAATGTCAAAAAAAGCTGGTGATGAGGGAAGGAGAGGAGTTGAAAGCTTTTAAAGAAAAGAGAATGAAGGAGATCTAAAATGTATTGACTGAACAGGAAAGTTTCACCCAGAGAAGTAGTCCATAGAAAAGAAATGCAATACCTCTGGGATTTGAGAATACTGGTAAGAGTGATGAGTTAGTTTGAGTGCTCTGAGGAGAGCAATTTTGGCAAAGATTTCAGTACAACAAGTTTAGTTAGGGTACTAAAAAAAACCAGCTCACTTTTTCCCAGAGACTGAGAGTGAAGGGAGGGAGAAGGAAGTGCCAGAATCCAAGTCCAGCCTAAGGATGAGGGAAAACTACTTTCCTGAGTCGTAAGAAAGCCTGATTATAGCTCAGCTTGGGACAAGGCCAGATGAACACACAGTATCTAAGAAAGATACAGTAACGCTCTGAATATAAGTTAGTGTTCACCTCAGGAACAGGAGCCATGACAGAAAGGCTTTGCCAGTCCTACATTCCATGATTTACATCAGTAATAACTTGGATCTCAAGATTTACTTGTGCTACAGCAAAATAATGGTATGCTGTATAACATTGATCCCAGGTATAAACAGAAAATTATCTGACAGAAGCAGAGAGAAAAATTAATTTAGGCAATCGTCTCTTTAGGGAGGTTCTGGAAGGCAGGAGACAGACTTTCTCTTTCATTAGATATTATACTTTATCAGAGGGATCTTTGATCATCCTCTCTAACAACCTATCTAAAACACCAGCCTCCTTCTCATCCTCTCTCCCAATTTCTGTCTCTTTCTATCCTCTTAATTTTGCTTTACTTTCCTTCACAATATTTTCCCCAACCTAACATTATAAATTTCTTTATTCTCTGTCTTACCATACCAGAATGAAAGCACCCAAGAGAGGAAAGTCTTTGGATGGTTTGCTGTTACGTTCTGCACACAGAAATGTCTGGTATATAGCAGGTAAACAATAAGTATTTGTTAAATGACTATGTGAATAACTATGACAGCCAAGAACTGGACTTGGCTAAAATAACTGTGGTAGCTACCATATTTCATAAAATCTAATGTTCCATTTATTTCAAGAAGTATCAGTATTTTACATATTGCTAAAACAGAAAAATCTTGAAATAATCTTTTCAATTATTACAAGATTCCATCAGCTTGAAGAAACAGCCTGACTCCAGAAATATTAAAATGTGTTAAAAAAAAAGCCCTAGAGAATTCATGATGTACAATATAGTTTCTTCATCTCACATGTCACTATCTGTAAATATAGATAAATTGTCTGTTTACCTCTCCCAGGAAGATGTGAGTTCCTGTTAGCAGGGATCTTACCCCGTTAACCACTGTAGCCGCAGGACATACAATGGTATCTGGGACACAGATGCTCAATGAGTATCTGACAAATGAATGCCTAAAGAAATAGCTTAGTTGAGGAAATGGTTTTGAGGGACCATCTGTATAAGGGAAAGAAGCAGGGTGGGGTATACCAAGAATAAAGGAGAATGATTAAGGGTATAATAACAGTGATATTCAAGAGAAAGTATTGAAATTGAGCAATTTTTTGAGATATGTTAGTTGCCATCTTCTTTTCCTTCCCAACTCTGAACTTGCTTATGTAACCTGCCTACTCAGAGCAAGGAGTTTGTATATATAAATATAAATATGTATGAATTTAGGGGACCAGTAGTTAGCATAATGGCTATGTCAGTGGACTCCCATGTATTCGACAGCGGTTCTCGTCCCAGACCCGGTGGCTTAAAACTCACGCCGGGCACGTGTACGTGTGCACCCAAGATCCCGAGAGGAGAACGGAGGAGAAGGGATTGTGGCATGGCCATACACCCAGAGGGGTGATTTCTCGCTTTCTGTCTGTCTCTCTCTGTCTGTCTGGCAAGCACACGCGCCCTATAGCAAAAACCACTCCAAAAAAAGAAAAAAACCACCAAATCTGTATGAATTTAAATTTTAAATGTCCTTTCTATTAAAAACATGCATTATGGGACCAGCAGGTGGCATGGTGGTTAAAGTGCTGGATTTCACATGACCGACTCCATGATTTGAGTCCTGGACCCAGGAGCCTGAAAAACATACTGGGCACAATGCATGTGTGCTCAAAATCTCAGGAGGAAAATAAAAAAGAAAGGACTGTGGCATGGCCATCTCCTCTGGGGGTTGGTGATTTCTCACTTCCCCTCTCTTGTCTCTCTCCAATGAGCACATGTGCTTGATTGCAAAAATCTTAAATTAAAAAAAAAAAAAACGTATTTTGTAGAAGTTAGACATGTCTTCTATATATACAAGAATAAAATTATTTCTACCACTTTAAAAAAATTTTCTTACTCTTTTTTTTTAAAATTTCTTTCTCTCTTTTTTTCTTTCTTTTCTTTTCTTTCTTTTTTTTTTTTTTAAGCTTTATCTATTTATTCATTAATTTTTTTTTAATTTGACCAGAGAAAGCGAGAAATCAAGCTACCAGGTCTGGGACTTGAACTATGGTGGGCCATGTGGGAGTGGTCCAGTGCCTTAACCACCACATCACCTGCTGGTCCCCCAAAATTTCTTATTCTTGAACTATGCATAGTAGCATATGCTGGCTGATGCTGCCACTTGACAGGCTAAGGCCACGCAGGAGGCCAACGCTCCATTCACAATCTACCCTAAAAGTTGAGCATGTTGGCAAGTGCCAGTGGTCCCAGCTACTTGGGAAGCTGAGGCAGGAAGATCGTTACAAAGCATGACTGTCATACAAAAAAAGTTTCTCTTTTCTCCTTGTAGGCAAAAGACTATTAAGAACTTATAAAACATAGTTGCTCCTTATACTTGATAGCTAACCATCAACTACAAATCCACAGTAGGCAGTTTCTTACCTGCTGTTTATTGCCTTTTCTTGTTAACATGACAAATGGCATCGTGTCTGCAGACTCTGTCTCTCCTTCTCCACCACCAAGGGGAGGCCCTTTCCTCAGCTGGCTTTTGAGATGCAAAGGGATAGCAACATCAAGTTGGTGCACTTTCACAGATTCGCCACTTCGTTGCTTAAAAACAGAAAGGAAAATGTATATAAATATTTCAAGGTACATATGGGTATATGTAAATTAAATTCCAAAAATCCAATTCAGGGCTATATTTCTTAAAACATGACAATCATAAGGGCCAGAGTATTCTTTCTGAAAAGTAGATGGAACCAGGAAGTATTTCTCCTACACACCCTAAAATTTTTGCACATGGCTTAGGAGCTATGTGCTTTAGCTCCTTTTTATTGCCCTAACCTCTCAAACACACAATGCTGTACTTACTACAGAATCTCCATTCCTCAAAAACACAGATCCTCATCACACATATCCTTCAGAATTATCGCAATGGCCTGTTTCTCTGCCTGACTCCCCACCAGACTAGGCAGATTCACCACTGCATTCCTTTTCTCCTGTTTCCCTAGCAGTTCTTTACACGCAGCAGGTGCTCGGAAAACATTCAAGAATGAATGGAATCTGTAACCATTTAGATTAATTTCTTGGTTGGCAGTATCAATTATTTTTAACATACACAAACTTTTCAACCAATTAATTAAATGAACTGAGACCAGCAGATAGTGTAATGGTTACATCACTAGACTCCCACGTAGTTGACTGTGGTTCAAGTCCCAGACCCAGCAGCTTAAAACTCATACCAGGAGCATGTGCATGCATGCCCAAGATCCTGAGAAGAAAATGGAGGAGAAGGGATTGTGGTGTGGCTATCCTCTCAGGGGTGATTTCTCACCTTCTGTTTCTCTGTCTCTCCGGCTAGCACATGCACCCTACAGCAAAAATCTCTCTTTAAAAAAAAAAGAAAAAAAAAAACTACCTAAAAATTAATTAGTTAATTAATTAAATGAACCTTTACTGAATACTTACAGTGTGTGAGGCTTCAAGATAGTAATAGTAAAAAGACTTAAGTCTCTACCTTCAAACAGCTCATAAATGTGTTAAGAAAGATACATATAAATGTATGATGTATCACCTGTGTAGAGAATGGAGTGACTATATTTGCCTAGATAGGCACGGGTGGGTACTAAGATTTATGAAAAGCTGAGCAGAAAGGGGCATGTGAGAATGTTAGACTTCATGTGACTTCTTCCAAGCAGATGGTAATGGCAGTTTTAGGAATATGAGGGAATTTAGGTAGAGGAAGAACAGGTGCAAAAGCAAGAACATGGCAGAGCATGGTATGGTTAGGGAATTGCAAATAACTGTCTGTATCTAATGAAGCAGCAGGAAAGAGGAAAGAGGTGAATATAATTCCTCAAAGATAGGCAAATAATGCTGAAAGACCTTGAAGGTTTTCAAACTGGCAAATTTTTAATTCTGAATAGTCTTTTGACAAAGGTCTCAAATAGTCAAGATACTTAGAAATCGAGCAAAGTGGTACTGTTGGTTTTTTTTTTTTTTTTTTTTTTTT